>NC_092817.1:217220875-217526735 GCF_023375885.2 Dermacentor andersoni
TTTTTCTTTCCCAATGTTTGTTCCCTCCAAACATAGTCGCGCTTCAATCGCTGCTCCCATAACCCCCCTTGCTGATGTCGGTAACAATTTGTACTTAACCGCTTTTCGCCCGAAACTTCGCCACCTGTGTGGATCGACCTTGATGACACTGCGTACCGCGCCGTATGCGTGCCGGGAAGAGTCAGTCGACAAGCTTTGCGCTGGGTGGCAAAAGAGATGAAGCCCCTGTTTATTGCGGTGGCCGTTAATATACGCTTTGGGGGACATCACATGGTAATGTAGCTCGGCGTACGTAGCGTCGCCCGTCAGTAGTGACGTCGCACGCAGAATACAGGCACACGATAACAGCACATCCCTCTTTTTCGAGAACAGAAGCGAACATAACAGAACAGTCGCGCACACACGACAAAGAGCATATGCTGTATATGAACAAAACGCCACAAACCCTACTCATCAATGTCCAGCCTTATGGGTTTCTTCACCACTCTACCAAACCGCGTTACAGTGCCAGTGGGGTCACGATTGGCCACAGCGTGACTTGGAGGCACCGCTAAATATTTTTCAGTCGAGACATCTGTGCTATGAGCCGTATGTGCTGCGCTCGGCTGCTCTTCGTTTTCTGGAAATTCGTAAGTGTCCATGTTCGCCCTCTCTTCTAGGAGACGGTTAAGCATTCTGTTTCGGCTTAGGTCAACGCCGTCCACTTCCCGTATGACCGCGGTTTCGGTGCCGGTGCGAAGACTGTGGCCTTGGACTGCATGTCTGTGACCAGACCAGCTCATCTGCTTGAAGCTTAGGAAGCAGTCTGGCACGATGACGTCCACTGTAGTAGCGACGCCTCCTGACCTTGTCGCTGTCCACCACTTCCGGGCTGCATTTTCCCTGATTTCGATGACGTGGTAGCGTTGGGACCCATGCCCTCAGTCGCCTACCCATAAGTATTTCAGCAGATCTGACTCCAAGAATGCCGGGCGTCGCCCCGTAAGCCAACAACGCCAGGTGGGGGTCTTTTGTCTTTAGAACGCGGTGCTTAACCGTCTGAACTATTCGCTCTACTTCCCCGCTGCCCTGTGGGTGCCTCGGACTCACGGTGGCATGGCGAAACCCTTGTGACACAGCGGACTGTTCAAACTCGACATGGAGAACCGTTATCGGTCACCACTCACTCAGGGATTCTATGCCTAGCAAAAATACTTTTCAGTCGTTCAATGACAGTTCCAGACTTTGTGGAAGGAAGAATGGCAACCTCCGGATAACGTGAAAAACAGTCAACCACGACAAGGTATGTCTGGTTGCTGATTACCCAAAGATCCACTCCCACTCTCTCCCAGGTAAACGATGGGATTGCTGTTGCTATCGTGGGCTCGGCTTGTCGAAGAGTGTGTTGTGCTCAAACAGTGCACTGATTCGCGAGCTGTGCCAGTTTAATGCTCACTGCTGGCCACCAAACGGGACCTTTAGCAGCACTGCGACAACGCACGATGGTCTGGTGCCCATCGTGCATTTCGCGCAGCACTTCTGTTCTGAGCGACTGCGGGACTACCAGCCTTGTTCAACTGGAGACGATCGACTATGCTAAGACATGCTCGATCTTGCAAGTAAGGCGCAAGGAAGGAAGGAAAGAACATTTGGGTTTCTCAGACAAATATTTCTACACAGTCTGCGCAGATGTTTACAATTAGGGTCATTAATTTGACATTCTCTCACTCTAGACAAAAATTGTCCCCCGTTTCGAAACCAAGCAAACAGGCCTTCGAGTGCGCTGTGATATCCGACACGCTCAAGCCTTTTTCTGAATCGCTGCAGGTCACAGGCGACAGCGAAAGAGGTCGGCTATGACTAATGCTTTGCCGGGAGCGTACTGGACACTGAAAAGATAGCGTATTAGGCGCAGCCGGAACCGCTGAATTCGAGGTGGCATGTCAATGACCAGCAACGACACTAAAGGCTTGTGATCAGTCTCGAAAACAACGTTTAGGCCACGTATGTACTCGTCAACTCTTTCGGCTGCCCATGCCAGCGCTTCTATTTCTATCTGGGAGTATCGCCACTTTGTGTTCGTGAGGGATCGAGACGCGAAGGCTCTTGGCCTACGGTGACCGTCACTCTGCGTTTGGAAAAGGACAGCTCCCAGTCTAAAAGAGCATGCGTCAGCTGAAAAAAACGGTTGGAAGCGTTGCATCGTATATAGCCATACACTGCGCAGAACAATTTAGCTCTTTTAACTCATTCAGGGCTTTTTCTTAGTCACGTCTTTTTGCAAAAGAGCCTGCATCGGGGCCGTAGTTTGCACCAAGTGGGGCAAAAAGCTACCTAGGTAATTGGCCATGCCGAGCAAGCTTCTTAGCTCGGTGACATCTTTCGGTGCGTTTAGATTCTTAATAGCGCTGAATTTCGCTTGATCCGGCTCAATGCCGTTCTCATTCAGAATGTGGCCCAAAAACTTCACTTTATTAGCACCAAACAGGCAAGCAGAGTCACGTTTGTGATATAGCTAGGCGCGACATAATGACATCCGCTAACCGTTCATCATGCTGGGCTTTCGTATCGCTCCACAGTAAAACGTCGTCCATGACATTGACAACACCTGGCAGGTTACATAACATTTCGCACACTCTTTTCTAGAAATACACCGGAGCGGATGTAATTCCGAATGGTAGCCTGGTAAAACAGTACCTCCCAAACGGAGTCAAGAATGTGGTAAGCTCTTCGGTGTCTTTACTTTGTCTAATTTGATGAAACCCCAAGAAGGCGTCAAGCTTCGACGACCATTTGACACCTGCCGGAGATCTAAGGCTTGATCAACTATAGGTAGCGTGAGAGAGAGAGAGAGAGAGAACAACTTTAGTGAAAATGCCTGCTGAGTCGGTTAGGCTCCCTCCACGCAGGGAGGACAAGCTTTTACCGGTAGGTAGCGTAAAGCGCTCACGAACAACACACTTAAGTTTACGCATATTCTTAGTTCCCCCGACTGTTTCGTGATCAGCATGATTCCTACGCACCACTTTCTGGGACGGCTTACCTTTCTAATTATTCCCGTGCGCAATAATCTCTCGATTTCGTGCTTTAGCCTTTCCATGAGCGGAATCGGCATTCACCGCGGAACGGTTATAGCATGTGGAACTGCGCCCGGTTGTAGCCTGATAGTGTATTCTCCTGGAATACCTTCTAGGCTGCGACCCACGTGTGGAAAGAGTATGTCATACCGCTCCTTGGCTGCAGTGAGTGAGTAGGCAAGTTTAACGACTCCTAATGCATCTAAGGCCAGCAGCCCGAGAAGTACAGTCGCGACCTTTCTGAGCGGTGAACACGGGAGCGCGTGGCTTTCGGCACTGCCAGCGCGGCGAGAAGCGGCGCGCATGCGCAGTGCGCCATGTTTTACGGCTTCTTCAGTCTTTCTCGCGTTATAGTTCCGAATATCCCTTATTTTCGCCTTTTTGGTCAGTTTTGACAGTTCCGTGAATTCTATCCTATCTCTTGAGTTGTACACTTTCATTTTTTGTCGTTTCTTTATTATGTCCTTTGTTGCTTGGGAGAGCTTGCCTACTGGTTGCCTTGCCTCCCACTTCAATTGCGGCCTCCGAAGCCAACCTAGTTACGGTTTCATTCATTAGCTCTATGTCACCATCATCATCTCTCTGTTCTAAGGCAGCATATTTGTTTGCAAGTACCAGCCTGAATTTGTCTGCTTTTACCCTTACTGCCTCTAGGTTGACCTGTTTCTTCTTGACCAATTTAGCTCTTTCTCTCTTCAAATTGAAGTGAATCCTAGCCCTCACTAACCTATGATCTCTGCACTTTACCCTACCTATCACTTCTACGTCCTGCACTATGCTGGGATCAGCGGAAAGTATGAAGTCAATTTCATTTCTTGTTTCACCATTAGGGCTTTTCCAGGTCCACTTTCTGTTGTTACGCTTCCTGAAAAAGCGTTCATTATTCGAAGCTTATTCCTTTCTGCGAATTCTACCAGCATCTCTCCTCTAGCCTTCCTAGAATCGACGCCGTAGTTGCCACTTGTTTGTTTACTAGCCTGCTCTTTCCCCACTTTTGCATTGAAGTCACCCATTACTACAGTATACTGAGTTTGCACTTTTCTCATCGCTAATTCAACATCTTCATAAAACTGATCTACTTGCTCATCATCGTGATCGGGTGTTGAAGTGTAGCTTGTACTACCTTTAATCTATACCTCTTATTAAGTTTGATTACGACTACAGCTACCCTCTCTTTAATGCTGTAGACTTCGCCAATGTTGCCCGCTATGTCTTTATGGATTAGGAATCCTACCCCGTATTGCTTATTTTCTAGGAGACCTCTATAGCAGACGACATGTCCGTTATTCAGCAATGTATAAGCCTCACCAGTTCTAATCTCACTAAGGCCGATGGTATCCCAAACAATGTCTTATAATTCCTCAAATAGTCCTGCGAAGCTAGCCTCGCTCGAGAGGGTTCGGGTGTTAAACGTTGCAAGGGTCAGTTTCCATTGGCTGCCTGTCCGGATCCAGAGATTCTTAGCACCCTCTGCTGCGTTACAGGTCTGATTGGTCAGGTGCTCCGCAGTTGCTGGGGACTGAGGGCCATTGTGTAATTGAGTTAGCCATTTGGGAGGGGGTGGCTGAATGCTGCACCAGGGCGGCCAATTCATGATATCGTGAGGGAGTGTCTTGTTGAAGCTCTGTGGGCCTTCCTAATTTGGTTGTACCTGGATTAGTATAGCCCCACTCGCTCTCGGCATCTTTCGCCGGTGACAGGCGTCACTCCAAGCCTGCAGAAGTTGTGCACTGGAGGAGCTGAATTTCACGCTCACCATCATATATATATATATATATATATATATTGGAAGAAACTCTTAGCGGGATTCTAACTTCTGACTATGGCAACTGAGCATTCGCTATAGCTCAGTCAGATAATCCCGCAGGCGGGCAGGTTACCTTATCGCCGACAAGTACAGGCCCGAGGGCCCTACATGCCTAAAAACTGCTTCGGTTTGTTCGCGATAGAAGTGTTTTCCTGATCGCGATGGGTAACCGAATATAGAACAATTTCTAAACGGTTCCGGCCTCGTAGTTCCGGAGTCGCACGTGCGGAGGCGACATGGCGTAGTATTGCTCAATGATTCCAACAACGCGGTTTCGGAGTCACCCGTACGCATGCGACCATGAACGCGGCTAGATATACGATACATTTTCGGCGAACTTTTCCGCGAACGAATGTATTCGCTCACATTACCACATTTGTCAGAGCAGCTGCTGAACCTTAGCATGGCCCGTGTTCATAAAAGAGGCGAGATATGGTCCAACTTTCTCTCGAGGGATATTCTGTGCACTCCAACGGTGCCCTGGTGCAGAAGCTGTTAGAGGGACCATGAAACGATTTTGACGATTTTCTACAAACGTGCTGAGTCGTTAGAGTAGGTCTTTCTAATCATTAATTTATGCATCTAAGTGCTCCGCGTAAACCGTTTAATCTATTATAAGGTTTTAAAAATGCACATCGCTGCCGATCCCAGCACACTGCTCGGCGGAATTTTAAGCCGCCCCTACCCATACGGCGTAAATCACCCAGTTGACGTCAGTGGGGCGAGCTATCCGATTGGCTGCCCAGTGCTCGTGATAGACAATTTTTTTCAACTTTATGGTAAGCAAATGATGTTCGTAATAGTTGGAATGTTAGTTAATTTGTTTTTCTAAAAGGAAAGTAACACAAAGAGAATGCACAACAATTTTTCAGTACCTTTAAGCACTTCCAACATACAGCAAGTGTCGCCTGCTTGTGTTACAACGTGCTCCATCTTTGACGAGAGCTTCGCCGTCAGTGTCGGTCTGTCTTTTCGTGTGTACGATGAATCACCATTGTTGCGTTGTGGGCTGCCGACGTAGCGACTGGAAATTTGTCAAGTTATTGTCAAGTTGCGACATCGTGTCCCTCTGCAAGGCAGCAAACGAGCGGAGTGGCTGCAACGCATTGGACTATCGATATCCGATCAGCGCCACGATTTGAATAGTAAAAAGAGCACACCGCACAACTTGAATGTTTTTTCCCCCCTGTTACAAGCTAGACAGCTCAGAGAAGACAGACACGTATCCAATAGAAAAAGTCAATTTCCGTATTTACACTTACCGGTGATCGTTGTCGTCGTCGGGGCCGTCAGGGGAATTCGGTGAGTCTGGTGGTGGCGAATCGTGGCTGCCGTCGTCAGCGTGGAGCGTAAAGGTGTGTCACTGTGTGTGGGTCAAAACCCATCTCCTCGCTCATCCGGCGCAACCGCTCCTCAAGCTCCGGGTCCCTGACGCGAATGACCATCAACAGAACGATTGCAACACACGCTGCTTGGATAGCTCTCGCTGGTGATCGATGGCCAAGCGGCTAACGAAGAGGTTTCGCTCGGGCGAGCTCCAAAACAAACGGAAGTGGACGATGTGACGTCGCATCGTGACGCAGAACCAGTGAAGGCGGAGCTTAGCCCCGTTTGCTCGGAGAACGAGTTGAGGAGGAACAGCATGGCTAGGGAGGCGCATAACTTGTAATCGCTTGTGGCTCCCTTAATACGTAACGCTTCACTTAAATTGTGGTGCGAATGTTCTACTTAAGCTGTACCCTACGCGCCTACAAAATTTTCCGAACCGTTTCAGGGGTTCTTTAAAGACTCGCACTAGGATTATCTGTGCATTGAGCAAAGAAAGCCGCATTTCTGACGCATCACATTGACGTCGACCAAGGGCAACGACGGATGAAGCTTGTGGTAGCTGAAGTCGCGGAGAACCCGCCTCAGTCTGCGACGGAAGTGCGGGAGCTGCTGAGTGTAGACGCTTCTGTTGTTAGCATACGGCGACGCCTCAGGAGTCCTGTCCGCGAAGTTCTGTGGTTGATGAAAAGCCCGTCGTCGCTACTTCGAACAAGGCAGTCGCGATTTGCCCGTCTTCCGATCACTCGGGTCGAGTATTCTGCTCGGACGAGCGAACGTTTTTAGCACGTGAAATCCAACGCGTGCGAGTATGGCGAGCAAGAGGGACACGTTCAGAACTTTTTCTGAACGGACTTTATTTTGTATGAAGGACTGAATTCAAAATCATTTCTATGCAGTCACGAGCCAGCCAATAGAAACTTTTAGAATAGAGACTGTGCGAGACGCAAACTGGGTTTCGGTTTCGCGTCGGGCACGCTATTTCACTGATTTAGCCAGAGCCCCAAAAGATTTGCGTCAACAAACATGGCGGCACCCTTCCAAGCGACGGCTCTAACCTAGCACCAAACTGGTTTCGATTCGTGGTAACGCGTGAAGTTCACAAGCTAGGAGAAGTCCCTGAGGTTATCGCTTTCGCTATCTAGCGTGTGTTATGAAGGTTGCTTCATTAGACGCTGCTGGTTCCGAATTCGATTGTGGATTTTATGGCTCGTAGGCATAACACGGCTTAGCTTGGCTAGTGAAGGCACGTAAAGTTGGTTACCCAAACTAAGCGCAACTAATTGTTTGCTGCTTACAGAATAACCTCTAAATTGTAATTAAATGCGATTACACGAAAGTCAAAATTAATATTATCATAAAATGGCATATTTTATTGAATTATTTCTAATAGCTTTTCTTTGATGCCGTAGTGGCGCTGTCAGTACAAGACGCTGGGTTTCGGTTTTTCGTCGGCCACGCTATTACACTAATTTAGCGAGAGCCCCAAAAGTTGCCCCGAAAGTGAGGGAAGCTCGCAGTAAAATTGAGCATGAAGAACGGCTGAGGACTATGGAAGAAAATAAATGGGCTGTGAGAGTGTTGAAGTATCTGTACAGGGAAAACATTCATTCACAGTGGAGGAAAAGAACTAGGAAGCTTACCAGCAAGTATGCGGCCTGTAGGGTGGGCAACACAGCAGCAGAGAACGTCAAGCGGAAAGTCAGAGAGGGTGAAATAATCTCATGGGTGGCGGCAATGGAAAAGAAACCTGCCATGAGTAACTACTTAAGAGGAAAAAACGAAATCAGGAAAGAAACCATTTATGATAACTCAAAGGGAAGCTCATTACTTTTCGAAGCGAGATCGGGATGCATTAGAACACGCACCTATAAAGCGAGATATAAGAAGGAAGAAGAAGCATGTGCTTGCTGCGGTAAAGCTAGGGACACGACGGAGCATGTTTTATTAGAATGTGAAGACGTCTACCCAGCGGTCGATTTAGGCACCACTGGCCTCCTTGAAGCCCTTGGGTTCAACGGGAGCAGTGGTAAAGCAAACATGTCTGCTATAGACATTAGTAAGAGGCGATTGGAGGATTGGTGGAAGAAAAGTAGGGAAACGATAAAAAAGCGGAGAGGTACAAAAGCACAGTTCGAAATAGAGGATCAGAAAATTTGGGTGTGGTAGGTCATAAGGTTCTTTTTCTTCTTTTTTTATTGTTTAATCTAGGTCGGACATTGGGCACTATAATAGCAAGAGCTTGGTGGCGCAACCCACCGCCCCTTCCAAAGGGGACGCTCATAACATTCATCCAGCTATCCGCAAACGCAAAGCCGTATTCTAAAACTCTTCACTCCTGCGGGCCTCAACGCTAACACCCACAAAGCTCTTTGGGGCCCCAAACCGTAGTGCCGCCATAGAGTAACACAGTAAACGTAAAGAGTGGACACTACTGTAGGCGCCTGCGGCCGACTTTGGCTCTCAGCGCACCTAGCGGAATTGGCGAAACGCACCAGCCTCGCAGATGGTCGCGCACGCCGCCGAATCTCGGAGGCCCTATTGTCAGTTTAGTTACTTATAGTTTTTTTTTTTTTTTTGGTGACCCATACCGTTGCTTAAATCAAGTGATTTTTTGCAGGCGCTTGTGCCGCTGTTTATATGTGTGGACGACGAGCGCGCAAAGGTGTTTCACTCGTGTTAGTTTCATTTAAATTCATATTTGCTGTTTGAAGCTGTAACTTAGCGCAGCAATCATGGAGGAAGTAGAACTTTATCGCTTATGATATTGTACGTCTAGTAACTCACGACAAAAGGTGTATCGTAAATAAATGTGCCGTGTTCCTTAAATATAACTCAACTTGCGGCACGGTCAAGAACACGAAAATAGCAGACAATTTATTGCAGCAAGATTGTAAGAGGCAGATACATGAAAACGAGAAGAAACGGCGAAATGCAAGTAATACGGGTGTCACACGGCGCACTTTAAAACGATATCAAGCCCAATCCGATTTGAATTTCTCGGTCGCGATTGGTTCTTTTGCGCAAGCTTCGCGATGGATAGACAATAGATTTAGCCAATAGCAGTCGAGAATTTCAATCCGGGCCGAACTTGATCGCGATTGAAAGTGGTCGTGTGACATCGATATGATGGAGAATAGTCGGAAATTAATGGCGTGATGGCAATAACTTTGCACAAGCAAAACACATAGAAGACGTGTTGCAACTATCCAGATAATGAAAAAAAAAACTGCACTACACGACAGCTCAAAATGGGATTGTTTTAGAAGTAAAAAAATATGACGTTTTTTCTTGTACTTCTGCGAAGGAGGGTGAATTAGGGCAGCAAAATTGTGTGAGTGGCAGCGTGCCGAAATAAAATGGCTGCAAATAGAATTCAGCACGCACCAACATCCTCATATCGAATGTGTAAGCTAGTGTGTCCATCATTAAACTGCTGCAATTAAGCACTTTGTGTTGGGGGCCTTCACCTGCTGTCTTTGAAGCCTTGCAATCGTCTTCTAATACTTAGAATTTTAATACTTAGGTGGGCGGGTGGATGGGCGGGCGTCCCCTTTGAAACGGGGTGATGGCAGTTGCCACCATGCTCAGCTTTTTATTTTGCCTTTTATTTTTATTTACCTGTGCTGTGTGTAATTAAAATTCGCCATTTTCTTTAAATACGCCTTCCTAGACTTTTAACCTTATGTCACCTCTCTGCTTTTGAGCCACCAATCTTCCAATCGCTTTTTCCCAATTTCCACCGCATATTTATTTACATGACTATTCTTATCTATTAATCCTAGGGCCTCGGGAACCGTGACTGTGCCCGCATCGAAATCGGAATGGATACTATCACATTTTAGTATGAGGTGTTCTATTGTTTCTACAGATTTACCACACACAGTACGTGTGTCTTCTTCTTCGTTAAATTTCTTTTTATAGCTGCGCGCTCTAAGAGATCCTGACCTAGCCTCAAGGAGTAGGGCACTGCCTCTTGAGTTATCATAAAGCGCTTCCTTCCTGATTTGTTGTTTTCAGTATCGATATAGTTCCGCACCATGCTTCTTTTCCATTGAATTTATCCAATTATTACCTTCCCCGTTTTTAACCTGTCGTTTAATGCTCTGTCTTTCTTCGTCCTCGTGTCTGGTATACTTACTGGTTAGGTTCCTAGTTCTTTTCCGCCATTGTGAGTCAACGCTCTTTCTATATAGGTATTTAAATACCTTTGCTGCCCACCTGTTATCGTCCAATTTCCTCAGACGTTTTTCGTATAGGATTTTATTCTGAGCTTCCCGTGCTTCGAACGATGCCCAGCCCGTATCCCCCTGTACTGCTTCGTTTGTGGTTTTCCCTTGGGCGCCTAGTGCTAATCTTCCCACACCTCTCTGATTTACTTCTAGTCTCGACTGAACCTCTGCCCTTAAACACAGGACCGCATTTTCTGAAAGTAAGCCCCGGCACCATTACTCCCTTCCAAATACCTCTCAGTACCTCATACCTGTTGTACCCCCACAATGCCCTATGTTTCATTATCCCGGCATCTCTTCGCCCTTTTGCTATGAGAGACTGTTCGTGCTTTTCCGTGTACATCTGCCCTTTGTTTATCCATACCCTGAGATATTTGTATTCGGCCACTCGGGGTATTTCATGGCCTTGTATTGTAAGCTCCTGTTCAGATGTATCGTTGAAAAACACCCCACCGGACTTAGCTGCACTAAAACTGAAACTGTCTCCTTCGTCTCCACAGTAATTAACCAGTTTGCAAATCTTCCTGGCTATCTACTAACAGTACAATATCGTCCGCATACATTAAACCCGGTAGTCGTTTCCGCCTTTCCGCCTAATCTGTACGACAGATTATACCCTAGATTGCTTCGTTGTAACCTTCTTTCCATGCTTATCATATAAAGCATGAACAGCAGCGGTGATAGAGGACAACCTTGCCTTAATTCTTTGTGTACCTCGACCGTTGTCGTACTCTTAATTCCTTCCCACCTTATTTTTCTCGATATATTTCCTGTAGAAAATCAATTACCTCATGATCGATACCTTCATCTTTTAATGTGTTCCACAGCAGTTCCTTGTTCACGTTGTCGTATGCACCGCTTATGTCCAGGAAGGCTAAATACAGAGGTCTATTTTCTGCCTTAGCTATTTCTATGCACTGGTTAAGCACGAACAGGCTATCATCTAAGCGCCTACCACTTCTGAACCCGTTCTGAAGTTCTCCGAGTATTCTGACATTTTTCATTATGTCATTATGTCATTCTTCTTGATGGGCTCTGCCACCTAACGGAATCGGTGAAGCTTCATAGCTCGGCCGCGAAACGGCTCGAGTGTCCGCTCTTGTCGTTTACTAGGTTATTCTATGGTGGCGCTGTCAGCGCAAGACATCATTGACAGTGAAGCTGTTCGCATTTTGTGGCGAATGGACGTGCTTTTCGGGGCTCCGTGGCGGCGACGATATCATAAGTTTTCGTTAGGTTCTTGTAAGGCTGATTAATGATCTAGGACCAAAAAGTAAGGAAGCTCTGGTGAAAGCAGTGGAAAAAACTTTAAAAGATAGACGAATACCAGACAGTTGGCGACAAAGTAGAATGAATTTAATTTATATAGGTAAGGGGGAGAAAGGTAGAATTCACTCGTATAAACCCTTGATCATTAAATCGGTAATATACAGGGTAGCAATGCTGGCAATCAAATTAAAGCTTCAATCATGGGCAGAGAATAATGGCATTTTGGGAGAACTTCAGAATGGCTTCAGACGTTTAGATAATAACTTATTTGTTCTTACTCATTGTATTGAAATATCAAAAGTAGAAAACAGATGGTTGTATGTGGCCTTTTCAGACATTACAGGAGCCTATGACAACGTAGACCGCAACATTTTGTGGAATATTCGGGAAGGGGAAGGCTTAGGTGACAGCTTAGTCTACAGCTTAGTCTACAGCTTTTGAGAGAGATTTACCTAGAAAATACCGTTTGCGTTGACTAGGAAGGGATGAGGAGCGAGGAGAAAGTTCATCTCAACAAGGGACTGAGGCAGGAGTGCCCTTTATCCCGCTGCTGTTTATGATGTACATGGTTAGGATGGAGAGGGCGCTAGAACGAAGTAATATCGGGTTTAATCTCTCATACAAACAGGCGGGTACAGTAGTAGAGCAGCAGCTCCCAGGTTTATTTTATTCGGACGACATTGTGTTGCTAGCTAACAAGTCAAGCGATTTGCAACGTCTGGCTAATATCTGTGGGCAGGAAGGGAACAATTTAGGTTTGAAATTTAGTGTTAGAAATTGAGGTGTTATGGTATTCAATGAAAACAGTGAACAGACAGTGGAGATACAGGGCCAGGAAATACCTCGGGTACCAGAATATAAATATCTTGGTATATGGATAGACGAAGGCAATAGATATATGGAAACACAGGAAAAAACAATAAGGGGAAGAGAAACGCAGCCATAATGAAGCACAGAGTGCTATGGGCATACAATAGGTGCGAGGTCCTACGAGGTATGTGGAAAGTTGTAATGGTTCCAGGACTCACTTTTGGAAATGTGGTGGTTTGCTTTAAATCAGGGGTACAATGGGTACAACCATTAGTCGACGGGAACCAAAGGTCAGTGGGTTGCCTGGCATTGGGCGCTCACGGGAAGACTACAAATGAAGATGTGCAGGGCCATATGGGCTGGACTAGTTTTGAAGTGAGGGAAGCTCGCAGTAAAATTGAGTATGAAGAACGGCTGAGGGATATGGAAGAAAGTAAATGAGCTGAGAGAGTGTTCAGGTATCTGTACAGGATAAATATTGATTCACAGTGGAGGAAAAGAACTAGGAAGCTTACCAGGAAGTATGCGGCCTGTAGGGTGGGCAACACAGCAACAAAGAAGTTCGAGCGGAAAGTCACAGAGGCCGAAATAATCTCATGGGTGGCGGCAATGGAAAAGAAAGCTGCCATGAGTAACTACTTAGGAGGAAAAAACGAAATAAGGAAAGAGACAATTTATGATAACCCACAGGGAAGCTCATTACTTTTCGAAGCGAGATCGGGATGCCTTAGAACACGCACCTATAAAGCGAGATATAAGACGGTAAAGCTGCGGTAAAGCTAGGGAGACTATGGAGCATGTTTTATTAGAATGTGAAGGCATCTGCCCAACGGTCGATTTAGGCACCATTGGCCTCCTTGAAGGCCTTGAGTTCAGCGGGAGCACTGGAAAAGCAAACATGTCCGCAGTAAGGATTAGTAAGAGGCGATTGGAGGATTGGTGGAAGAAAAGTAGGGAAACGAAAAAAAAAACAGAGACGTACAAAAGCACAGTTCGAAATAGAGGATCAGAAAATTTGGGTGTGGTAGGTCATAGGGTTCTTTTTCTTCTTTTTTTATTGTTTAATCTAGGTAGGACATTAGGCACTATAATAGCAAGAGCTTGGTGGCGCAACCCACCGCCCCTTCCAAAGGGGACCCTCATAACATTCATCCAGCTATCCGCAAACGCAAAGCCGTATTCTAAAACTCTTCACTCCTGCGAGCCTCAACGCTAACACCCACAAAGCTCTTTGGGGCCCCAAACTAATTGGGCCCCTCCAAAGCTCTCTATTGTCTCAAACTTCCATGTGCAGGGCTTGGGAGTGTTGAAGCTTGTGCATTTCAACTTCCCGCTGTTGTCTCCGGTGTTGCACTATCTTCGGGGCGGCCCACGCCTGCTTCACCTTCGCCGCGGGTCGGCCCGATATTGTGCACTATCTTCAGACCGACCCGCAGCGGAGGTGAAACACTTTGCGTTTCGTTTGAAAGCTTTGATTGTCGTCAACTTTCGCTGCCATTCCATCTTCAGAAAGCGGAATGGTTGTTACTTTTTTCACTCCTTCTGGATGGCGGTATTTATCGGCATCTCCTGGGGTGTGGAGGCCAGTTTTCTCATCGATTCGGTGCCCGCACGATTAACTCAAGATGAATTCAGTTGTCACCATATATTTCTGCAGGCAGGACGTAGTTTATTGTTTTAATTATATTATATTTTATTTATAATGCCCAACACAATTTTTATGTCACCATCTATTCAGCGATGACGCGCATCCCTGTTGCTTCGTTAGTTCAATCTTCTTTGCTTAGACTTATCCAGGGGTCAGGAAAGGAATTCGGTTCATGGTCGACGGGTGTGTATGCTCGTGGAACGAGTTGTGGCCATAGAAAACGCCAGTTGCGTTTACCTTTTCCTTTTGCTTCATTATTTCCTCGAGTGACGGCTCGCCGCGACGCTGCCAGATCCTCGAAACCATATATCTGCGGTTAGATAAGGTGGAAAATAAAATATTGCGAAACTGCGTCCACCATCAGACCCTGCAATAAACGTTCAACCCATAAGCAATATGACTGTCACCCGTTACCTCGTCTGGTTTTTCCCTTATTGTACAGCACTTTTCGTGCAAAATTGGCAACTGGAAAGAAGAGTCGCAAGAAGATGAGAAATTAAGCGATCTACTAAGGGAGAAAGCCAAGGCAACAGCCAAACAGGGGGGAAAGCGAAAATTGTTTGTGAAAATATTTATGGATCAACATCTTTTTATTTAAAAGGGAAGTAGAGGAAACGCCGCCGGATGTGGAGAATAATTCCGTGTGTTTTTAATGACGCTTCTACAGTTATCAATCGAGCCGCCTGACGTAGCCACTTCCCTGCTGTGCTAATGGGTGGGGGGACGGGGGGTCTAACCTTCTGCTGTGGGCGCAGTACGTCTAGAACCGCAGCGTCCTGCGCTATTCGCGGTTGTACTGTAGACTGGTGACCACGCATCGTGTCAGGGTTGGGGGCTCAATCCCTCGCTCGAGATCCGTTGCCAAGATTGGAGTCCGGCATGAATTCGAAGGTAGCTGGCCCATGCCGTCGTCCAACTTATCCACGCTGAGGACGTTGATGAAGGGAAGAACTGCTTCTCATCGAGAACGAGGAAAATGGGTTTATTTACAGTATTTATAACAGTCTAACATGACTGCTTGAGAAAAAGAGTGTCAGTCCAACATGACTGCTCAAGAGAAAGTGTGTCGAGCATCCGCACAACAGCCGTTTTTAAACACTCGGTCCCGCCGCGAAACAAGGTGATGCGAACGTTCGTTTAGTCATCGCAAACTAGTCGCCTCTCCACGGCACAGTTTACACCCACACACACGCAAACACACAGGTGCGAAGGTCTGGAGCCGACGTCAGAGGGGGGCCATTCCGGGAGCAGTTTACGCACACATAGGCACACACCTTCCGATGTCCGGCGCCGACGTCAGAGGGGCGCCGTTCCGGGAAGCTCGGAGCCATTTGGGTAACTCGTTGTCCAGCTCATCTTCGTCGCGTGAGAAGCACCAAAAGACGGCTTTCCCGCGGCAGCTCGCTCACGCATAGCAGATCAGGTCCGCGCTGGAGAGCTCGGGCACAATAGTTCGCCCTCCGAACTCGTTCCGTCAAAATGGCGAAGGGGCTGGAGGCCTTGCGGCGGTGTCAGCACAAAGCCCGCTTCATCGAACGCATCCTAGCTGAAGCGACGGAGAGTGGGGGATGCGCGTCTTGTCCCCCAGTCGTAATTGGGTGGCAATCCTACATTGCAGCTCGCCATTCTTAACAATCGTTACGCAAGTTCCCAAATAACAGCACGAGTCGGTTTTGCTACTTGGTAGAGCAGTAAACGAGGGATCCAAAAGAACTGTGATTGTTCCGCAAATATACATTTCTATATAATTCTTCCAGAGCTAATTCAGAAAACGTTACTAGAAATCTTTATTTTGCACTTTCGCTTGTTAACTTGTTCTTGGCAAGGTTCTTCCTGCGCACCTTTCATGCCCGAGTCCATTTGATGTGGTTTTTGTTTGCCAAGTAAAAAAGAGGTGAATCTCACAGGCGTACCTGTGAGATACACGTTATTTCAATTCTCCTTTGCACCTTTACGCGTCCTTATGGCAAATTGTGGTCATTATTCACATTTGTATTAGTAAAAGTACTCTCCCCCTCATTTGCATAGAAATGTAACCTTGGATTTGTCCCCCACCTATGAAAAAAAATCCTGCGTACGTGCCTGACATTGAGCTTGTGGCCGCCAGCCCCCTGTAGTATTTTGTCTGCCTTCTCAAGGTGGGCGGGCAATCTTGAAAAAGTAGACGGTAAAGCCGACACTTGTGCCCCCGAATCAACCTCAGCGAGGATAGGCACGGAGTTTATATGAACCTGCACAATAGCACGCTTTCCCGACCGTGTCAATCGCACCAACGAAATTTTTTCCGGTGTCTTGTTGGACAATCAAGACGCGTACCTTTCTTTGTGCTGGCACCGCTTCCTTGAGGCATGCTTTCGCAAAGTGTCCTCTGTTGTCACAGTTACAGCACTTGCAAGCTCTGGCCGGGCAGGCCGACCTCGGGTGGGCGTTGCCGGTGCAGACCGTCCTCGATTGTGCTGTGGGCGTTTGTGGTGGGCTACGGCGTCCACGCTGGCTCCCTGGTCCTGACGCGGGCTTGTTTTCCCTTTCCTGTGCTGCCGTTCACAGCCTCAGCAAGGTAGTTGACCGCCGCCCACTTCTGACGCCATGCGCTGACACTGCGTATGACCGCATTAGGAGTCGTCGGACGATCTCGCCGCTGCCACCATTTGAAGGAGTTGACGGTCGTAGAGAGGAACTCGGTGAACAGGATTTATTTACATTATCTACATCTTAGACAAGACATACATCGACAGTCTAGCGTGACTCCCAAATGGAGCCCGAAAGACGAGCATACAGCAAACAGCTTACGAGCACACAGCTCACGAGTACATTTCGAGCACCACAATGAGCACGCAGCTCACGAGTACATTTCAAGCACGACAACGAGCACACTCAAGCAGCCGACAATCGTTGCTTATAAGCATTCCACTCCACGTCATAGTTCGACGTCATTGAAGATGACCTGCCCTTTTGGAGGAGGCGGGCTCACATACACGTGTTGCACAGGTTTCAGTGGTCCGGAGCCGACGTCAGAGGGGCTTCGTAGAACTCTGAGCCGTCCTTGTTGACGCGGCCGGATAGCACATTGTCTGGTTTCTCGAAAAGCTCATGGGGAGGTTCCGCCAATTACCTCCCCTCGAGAACTCCCCTGAGCTGACCCCGCGCCACGTGGCTGCCGGTTATCCGCAGTTCTCTGAAGTGCGCCCCGTCCGGTTAGATTGGAACACGTGCAGCGGGCTGAAATAGCTGGCACGTTGCCACCCCGTCCGGCCATTCCTAACACCGCGTATGCGTGTCAGAGTCACTCGACAAGCTGTGCTCTGGGTGGCAAAAAAGGAAAAGCCCCTGGTTATTGTGATGGCCGATAATATACACTTTGGGGGACATCACGGGGTAATGTAGCTTGGCGTACGTCGCCCATCCGTAGTGACGTCCCACGCAGAACACAGGCAGGTGATAACAGCGCAAATTATACGTAATATACAACGCTGTATGGCAATAATGTAGCGCTCTAAATCGTTAAAAACTAATTGGTGTTTCCAAGTACATAAGTTTCAAGAAACAAAAGTTTATTAAATTATAAACGTAGGTTTGCAAAACTGATAATTTTGAAGCCCCCTGAAAGAAGAATCAGTATATCAAAAACAAAAAATTGTCCGACGATTACGCTTCTTGGGAATGCGATCTTTGAGCGCAGCTGCTGCCTTATTTCAACAACAGGCAACCGCATACAGAACACGCAGTGCCGAACGGAGGCGGTTCTGCGTTTCGGATTGGGCAGCACACGCCGCGATCCGCCTCTATCGAGCCATCTTGTAATGGGTCCCCGCAGCGTGGAGGGGGACGGGGGAGCAGTCGTTTTCTCACTCGCGCACCCGCCGCCTCTCAGGTCGCCCAAGTGGACATGCTATGCTGGCTGATAGCGGCCCCCTCCCACTTTTAGTATGCTTCACCGCGTAACTAAAATGCACTGCGGCGAAGAAGCCGTACATCTGTATTGAGTGAATAAACAAATGGTTTTTACAACAGTACAGCACAAAACGCGCACCATGCATCAGTCTACCACACGGAAGAGCGTCGCAACATACCGTAGCTGATTCACACAGGGTATTATGGGTAATTCAAAATTTCAGACACACATGTGTGTTTATGTTTACGTTCGCAATCCTTGCGTAATAAGACTCCCAGAACTTCCACAACAGAAAATAATTTACAACACACAAACGCGAAGAAGACAGACATATGTCTCGTTTTCAACTCGGCCGTCATGCAAATGACATATAGCGCGGAAAAACGTGAGCATGCTGTGCGTTAGCGTCGTAAACTTCATACTACGCAAGGAGCTAGCACACCACAATCCCGCGAAAGCCGCTAATGAGACGAAGACGGGAGCACATGTCTGTGAACACGCAAACGGAGCCCCTAAGCCACTCAGCTCCTCCGCCACCCCATCTGCATGGCCGCACCACTCGTTTCAAGCACAGCACACCAAATACGCATTCAGCGCTGAACAGTGGGCGGTCGACGCAGTTGCATTTACGTGACTTGCAGCGAACAGCACATCCCTCGATGTCCATTAAGCAAAGTCGGACGCGGCGACGCCACATCGCGGTTCGCTGCCAAGGCGCTAGGCCACTTCATTATTTCAATTGTCACCACCGCCGGGTTCTCAAGAAAGCACGGGTCACACAACGCAGATTCTGTACTGCCAGAGCTCACCGAGGCCAAAGCCACACTGCCGCACCGCCACTACTCACGGCTTTCCGCCAAGTAACACGGAACCTACAACCAACACACAAGCAACGCACGTACAATCACATAATGTTTAACAACGTGCGGTGAAGAGAAGGATCACGCCGAGGACGAACACGCCACGGCGTCGCTCGGCGCCAGCATCGCGCCTTCTCAAAAATCCCTAAACGATGCTGTCCCTAGGCACCTAGCATCAGGTCACGTGAGGGATTGTTGTACGACAAATAGACGCACGCCTATTCCTTCCTTTTCAGCTGTGCAGGTTCATTAGGAGGTGATGAGACAGTTTGACAATTTTAATCGTTGAAAGACTTAGCGAAACCTTTTTCGGGTTGTTTTTTCTTGGTTTGAGACTCTGCTCATTGCATTTTCAGGCGTGTTTTCTGTGTTTGTTGCCTTTTCTTTATGGGTAGGGCATGTCAACATTTTTTACACCATGTCAAGTATGTGGTGCCATAGACTGTTCTTAGATGGAGTCTTGGCCTTTCATTCTGTACAATATGATGTCGGTTTTTTGTGTCCAAGGCCATTTTACAACGTGATTGTAGTATTTTCCCAAGTTTTGCCTCTGTCACCCAAGCTTGAAAGATTGCTGCCCACTGCTGGTAGCATGACACATGTGACATTTCTTTTTCAATAAAAGGAAGTCTGCGACTTATCCTGTGCACTGGTTGTCTTTTGTCTCTTTGAATTGCAATTTGTTGCCTATATTTGCTCTTTTGTTGCATTTAAGATTAGGAATGGCTATCATAATTGACATTTAACCACATTGCACACAACATGGATGATATATAATTGCAATATATGGCCACCATAAATATAATAGATGTTTATAATTCAAGAATAGTGCCTTTGCATGGTGGTGCAGCCATGAATTGTGGCTATAAGGTACCAGTGCTGCAGGTAGCACTGCTTGTGCAGAATAAGGTTCAACTCTACTACTTTCAAACATCATTGTTTTTATCTACGTTTGTATAGCTCCAGTTTCTGTGAACAACACACATCTGGTGGAAGAGTGGCTTGCACCTGTAGTTGGGTCCAATGAATAGCCAAATTTTAGCCCGTTTTCATATTATTTGCATGTTAGTAAAGGCAGTCGTTTTTATAGTAGCCTGTTTGCTCAATGTAGAAGCCGCTGCAGGGTGTCAGGATCTCATACACATCTTCAGCTTTGCAGGGGATACAGCATCTGGCACTTAGTTTGTCAGAGGCAATGTATTCGGGGCAAGTTGAGTTTACTCACTAGCAAAGGGAGAACCAAGCTTGTTGGATATAAAGTAAACCGCCTGTATACTCAGTGGCCTTCTTCAGTTCCTGTGACATATGTGGTTATAGCGATCCTTGTTTTAAGCACTTCTTGTCCTGCAGCGGTCGTTTGCTTTTGAAACACTCAGGATAGCTTTCCGCAAGATGGACAGGAATACCACTGAAAAACCAGCAGATGATAATTGTCGCACTTATCATGCGAAGCTTCGTACAGTATGATGAGCGCATAAATAAATGAGGGTGTTCTTCAAGGCCTTGCAGCACATGTCACGAGTTTGGAGCAACATTATGTATAGCACTTTTTTGATCGCATGCTATAGGTTTAGCAGGTGTGGCCATGGTTGAAGTGCAGTGCAAGGTCAAGAAAAAACATATCTATGAGCAGCAACCTGGTAAAGGAGACTCTGGGAAAACTAGTGAGAAGCCTGTTGAACATCTTGTTGACCCACTTGCTGGCTTCATCAGGCAAAGTGTGGTAAAGAGAAGGAAGTCATCAACACATCAGAAGGTTTTTACATACAACACTGTGCTAAGGTCATAACATGCCAACAAGTCTTAGTGCGCAGGCTATGCACGACCAACTACATATGCCTTCTGTTCGGACATTGCTCATTGTAACTAACAAGGATGGAGTGGACAAAAAAAGAACAGCAACTCCATTAATATGGTTTCACTGGTATCAACAGTGTTTTGTTAGTGTACATTGCCATACTCCCCAATGCTTTCTTGGGTGACATCAGCAAGGACCAGCTACAGGCAAGGGGTAATAGACGTCTTTACAAGCTAAAAATGCATGCATGCATGGAGAGCACATTGTGTCCAAAAAGTAGGCACTTCACAGGGGCACTGGCGAAGGAACAGATTATTAACAGTGGGCAAAGACAAGCTACTAAACACCCAACACTGTTGCCATGTAACAACCTCTGAAACAATCCCTCTTAAAGAGGAAATCATCTTTGTGTATCCATAAAGACGGCAAAATGGGCAAAGCCCCTTCAGTAATGCTGCCAGCTTCAAAAGCTCACTTTGCACATCCTGAATGCTTCCTTCTTACGACTTTGCTAGGTGCAAGCATTCTACTGTCCAAAAGCTGTCATTGAGAGCACTGTTGGTTTGGTGGCAATACAGTTCAGAAGCGATTGCAACAAACCTCCCTTCCTACTTAGCCTGGATGCTCACGGTGCTTATGAAGCAGCACCATGAGGCAAGCAAGGTGAACGGATGCTTTGAAGCCCTTGTTCGTTTAACACACTGTTCTGTTTGTAACAACCATAAGACTTGAAACCAACAAGCTCAAGTTCGGCACTCGTGTGGTTACTGTGGAGGATCCATAATAAAAAGCACCAGAACAGAAAACTCAAGGGAAAGGATAAAGCACCATGAAACGCTTAGTATTGATGCAGCCCACCCCCTTCTTTTATTTTGTCTCGTCGCGCTACATCTTTTTACTATAGATAGGCATGAAATTAGGTGATGTTCCCAATCAGTGTCCAATTTTTATATACACTATGTGCTGGTTCAAAGAGGCTCGAAACACTGCAATGGAAGCTTCAAGTAAAAAAGGTGCCTGGAAGAAAAAAAAAAAGCTGTGCTGCAACCATCGCAGCAACATCTTGTCCCCTTAATAAAAATTGTGCTTTCATATCAACTTGAGCCCTCCAGTTTATTGTAAAGTACCAGTGCACTTATGAACAATGAATCAATTCTCAAAAAGCATGTGCAGTCGAGCCAAAAGTAGGGGCAAGAATCCGCATTGTGCTCCTGCATTGAAGGTGAATAACACGTACCATAATGGCAAATGTGCTTTAGTAAGCTTCCCTGCAATATGAATTTGTAATGTACGAAGAATTGTTAATGAAGCTTACCATGAGCACAGATGCACTTGCAAATTATGTCACAATTGAAAATAATGAGCACAGTGTAAACCTATGTGCCCTTTCCACTCTTAGTATGCTTTACTGCACGATGCTTATTTACACCCCTGTATTGCGGTGTAGCAAACTACAAAAGAAACGTCGCATAATTGGGCTTTTTACGATTATTTTTCTCGCAATACACTAATATTTCGCGGTGAAGCCTAAGCATTGTACTGCGGTGAAGCATACTAAAAGTGAAAAGGGGCCACTGTCACTGGACATAATAAGAGTTCTTTAATTATACACTCCCGCACCCGCCGCTTCTCAGGTCACCTAAGTGGACATACTATGCTGGCCCATAGCGGCCCCCTCCCACTTTAGTATGCTTCACCACGTAACTAAAATGTACTGTGGCGAAGAAGCCATACATTTGTATTGAGTGAATAAACAAATGGCTTTTACAACAGTACAGAAATGAACGCGCCCCATGCATCAGTCTACCACACGGAAGAACGTCGCAACATACTGTAGCTTATTCACACAGGCCGTTTAGCCAACTTATTAGTCGTGAAGGGTATTACGGGTAATTCAAAATTTCAGACACACATATGTGTTCATGTTACGTTCACACTCCTTGCGTAATAAGACTACCAGAACTTCCACAATATAAAGTAATTTACAACACACAAACGCAAACAACACAGACATATGTCTCGTTTTCAACTCGGCCGTCATGCAAATGACATATACCGCGGAAAAACGTGAACATGCTGTGCGTTAGCGTCTTACACTTCATACTAGGCAAGGAGCTAGCACCACAATCCCCCGACAGCCGCTAATGAGACCAAGACGGGAGCACATGTCTGTGAACGCGCAAACGGTGCCCCTAAGCCACTCTGCTCCTCCGCCACCCCCGCTGCACGGCTGCACCACTCGTTTCAAGCACAGCACACCAAACACACATTCAGCGCTGAACAGTGGGAGGTCGACGCAGTTGTATTTACATGACCTGCAGCGAGCAGCATATCCTCGATGTCCATTAAGCAATGTCGGACACGGTGACGCCACATAGCGGTTCGCAGAACTTCGCTGCCGATCCGCTAGGCCACTTCGATATTTCAATTGTCACCACCGCCGGGTTGTCAAGAAAGCACGGGTCACACAACGCAGATTCTATACTGCCAGAGCTCACCGAGGCCAAAGCCGCACCGCTACCACCCACGGCTTTCCGCCAAGTAACACAGCACTTACAACCAACACACAAGCAACGCACGTACAATCACACGAGCAATGGTGAACAAAGCGCGGTCCAGAGAACGATCACTCCGAGGCCGAACACGCACGCCACGGCGTCGCTCGGCGCCAGCATCGCGCCTTCTCAAAAATCCCTAAACTATGCTGTCCCTAGGCACCTAGGATCAGGTCACGTGAGAGATTTTTGTACGACAAATAGACGCACGCTCTCTAGGCACGTAGGATTAGATCACGTGAGGGATTTTTGTGCACGCCCTCCGCGCGGCGGCGTTGGAGTTGCTGTTCCTTTTTTTGTCCACTCCATCCTTGTTAGTTACAATGAGCAATGTCCGAACAGAAGGCATATGTAGTTGGTCGTGCATAGCCTGCGCACTAAGACTTGTTGGCATGTTATGACCTTAGCACAGTGTTGTATGTAAAAACCTTCTGATGTGTTGATGACTTCCTTCTCTTTATCACACTTTGCCTGATGAAGCCAGCAAGTGGGTCAACCAGATGTTCAACAGGCTTCTCACTAGTTTTCCCAGAGTCTCCTTTACCAGGTTGCTGCTCATAGATATGTTTTTTCTTGACCTTGCACTGCACTTCAATCATGGCCACACCTGCTAAACCTATAGCATGTGATCAAAAAAGTGCTATACATCATGTTGCTCCAAACTCGTGACATGTGCTGCAAGGCCTTGAAGAACACCCTCATTTATTTATGCTCTCATCATACTGTACGAAGCTTCGCATGATAAGTGGGACAATTATCATCTGCTGGTTTTTCAGTGTTATTCCTGTCCAGCTTGCTGAAAGCTATCCTGAGTGTTTCAAAAGCAAACGACCGCTGCAGGACAAGAAGCGCTTAAAACAAGGATCGCTATAACCACATATGTCACACGAAATGAAGAAGGCCACTGAGTATACAGGCGGTTTACTTCATATCCAACAAGCTTGGTTCTCCCTTTGCTAGTGAGTAAACTCAACTTGCCCCGAATACATGGCCTCTGACAAACTATCTGCCAGATGCTGTGTCCCCTGCAAAGCTGAAGATGTGTATGAGATCCTGACACCATGCAGCGGCTTCTACACTGGGCAAACAGGCTACTATAAAAACGACTGCCTTTACTAATATGCTAATAACATGAAAACAGGCAGAAATTTGGCTATTCATTGGACCCAACTGCAGGTGCAAGCCACTCTTCCACCAGATGTGTGCTGTTCACAGAAACTGGAGCTATACAAATGCAGAAAAAAACAATGATGTTTGAAAGTAGTAGAGTTGAACTATATTCTGCACAAGCAGTGCTACCTCCAGTGCTGGTACTTTATAGCCACAATTCATGGCTGCACCACCATGCAAAGGCACTATTCTTGAATTATAAACATCTATTATATTTATGGTGGCCATATATTGCAATTACATATCTTCCACATTGTGTGCAATGTGGTTAAATGTCAATTATGATAGCCATTCCTAATCTGAAATGCAACAAAAGAGCAAATATAGGCAACAAATTGCAATTCAAAGAGACAAAAGACAACCAGTGCACAAGATAAGTACCAGACTTCCTTTTACTGAAAAATAAATCACATGTGTCATGCCACCAGCAGTGGGCAGCAATCTTTCAAGCTTGGCTGACAGAGGGAAAACTTGGGAAAATACTACAATCACACTGTAAAACGGCCTTGGACACAAAAAACCGACATCATATTGTACAGAATTAAAGGGCAAGACTCCATCTAAGAACAGTCTATGGCACCACATACTTGACATGGTGTAAAAATTTTGACATGCCCTACCCATAAAGAAAAAGCGACAAACACAGAAAACACGCCTTAAAATGCAATGAGCAGAGTCTGAAACCTAGAAAAAACAACCCGAAAAAGGTTTCGCTAAGTCTTTCAACGATTAAAATTGTCAAACTGTCTCATCACCTCTGAATTAACCTGCACAGCTGAAAAGGAAGGAAGGAAAGCCCAGTAGCAGGGCTGCAGAAAATATCACTGAATAAATATATTTTACTTACCAACAATGCCTGTGGTTTAGTTGTGGTCTGTGTATAAAGTAATCGTGTATAAGCTTTTCTGGTTTAGAATAGTTTAGCGAATAGGGAAAGAATGACCATAAGAGCACCAGGTGTATGCATAGTCTACGCACGAAAAGCCACTGCTTTCCTACTTCGATTTTTTTTTCTCTCTACTACTATTAATGAGTATTTAAGTGCCTTAATAGCACTGCTAACATCCTACTGGAAACCACAATATTGAGCAAGTTGTGGCATAAAGAAAATTGCAGTTTCACTCATAATGTGAAACAGTGACGCAGTAGCTGGTGAAATATGCTCAGGAAGCTTACTTGATGCAGTGTTTGTCGAAGTGAACACTTGGCAATGCAAGTCGGTAATCTCCTTAAAAAAGTAAAATAGTCGTATTTATTTGTGGGAGTTGTGCCTCCCAGTGTGAAAGTGGAAAAACTCGACTTTTCTTCCTCCTCTTTCATATCCGGACTTGGCCCCTGGTCTCCACCAAAACAACCCTTTAGCTTCTTACTGCTGAATTCGTTTTGGTTTCCTCAAATCTATATTTGGGCTACCCATTGCTAGGTCTCGCGCTTAATCAAAGAATGAATCAATGAAATGAATCAATTCTCAAAGAGCATGTGCAGTCCAGCCAAAAGCAGGGGCAAGAATACGCATTGTGCTCCTGCATTGAAGGTGAATAACACGTAGCATAATGGCGAATGTGCTTTAGTAAGCTTCCCTGCAGTATGAATTTGTAATGTACGAAGAATTGTCAGTGAAGCTTACTATGAGCACAGATGCACTTGCACATTATGTCACAATTGAAAATAATGAGCACAGTGTAAACCTAGGTGCCCTTTCCACTCTTAGTATGCTTTACTGCACGTTGCTCATTTACACCCCTGTATTGCGGTGTAGCAAGCTACAAAAGAAACGTTGCATAATTAGGCTTTTTACGATTATCTTTCTCGCAACACACTAATATTTCGCGGTGAAGCCTAAGCATTGTACTGCGGTGAAGCATACTAAAAGTGAAAAGGGGCTACTGTTACTGGACATAATAAGAGTTCTTTAATTATACACTCCCGCACCCGCCGCTTCTCAGGTCACCTAAGTGGACATACTATGCTGGCCAATAGCGGCCCCCTCCCACTTTAGTATGCTTCACCACGTAACTAAAATGTAATGTGGCGAAGAAGCCGTACATTTGTATTGAGTGAATAAACAAATGGCTTTTACAACAGTACAGAAATAAACGCGCACCATGCATCAGTCTGCCACAAGGAAGAGCGTTGCAACATACTGTAGCTTATTCACACAGGCCGTTTAGCCAACTCATTAGTCGTGAAGGGTATTACGGGTAATTCAAAATTTCAGACACACATATGTGTTCATGTTACGTTCACACTCCTTGCGTAATAAGACTACCAGAACTTCCACAATATAAAGTAATTTACAACACACAAACGCAAACAACACAGACATATGTCTCGTTTTCAACTCGGCCGTCATGCAAATGACATATACCGCGGAAAAACGTGAACATGCTGTGCGTTAGCGTCTTACACTTCATACTAGGCAAGGAGCTAGCACCACAATCCCCCGACAGCCGCTAATGAGACCAAGACGTGAGCGCATGTCTGTGAACGCGCACACGGAGCCCCTAAGCCACTCTGCTCCTCCGCCAGCCCCGCTGCACGGCCGCACCACTCGTTTCAAGCACAGCACACCAAACACACATTCAGCGCTGAACAGTGGGCGGTCGACGCAGTTGCATTTACATTACTTGCAGCGAGCAGCACATCCCTCGATGTCCGTTAAGCAAAGTCGGACACGGCGACGCCACATCGCGGTTCGCAGAACTTCGCTGACGAGGCACTAGGCCACTTCGATATTTCAATTGTCACCACCGCCGGGTTCTCAAGAAAGCACGGGTCACACAACGCAGGTTCTGTACTGCCAGAGCTCACCGAGGCCAAAGCCGCAGTGCCGCACCGCTACTACTCACTGCTTTCCGCCAAGTAACACAGAACCTACAACCAACACACAAGCAACGCACGTATACAATCACATGAGCAATGTTGAACAACGCGCGGTCCAGAGAACGATCACGCTGAGGACGAACACGCCACGGCGTCGCTCGGCGCCAGTATCGCGCCTTCTCAAAAATCCCTAAACGATGCTGTCTCTAGGCACCTAGGATCAGGTCACGTGAGGGATTTTTGTACGACAAATAGACGCACGCGCGCGGAGGAAGTGGGCAAAAGGATAGGTGAGAACACGTGATCCGGCTTTGGAGGACAAGGGGAGAGGAAGGCTCGCGCCGCACGCGAGCGATGGCAGCAGGAGCGCGCGCGGATGATGACCTTGGGTACGGCGAGGCCGACGGCGCCGCGAAATGCGGGAACAGTCGCCAAAGAGCTGTGCTCTAAAAATAGATGTCAAAAGAAATCCATATGTTTCACAAAGAAACAATGTTTCAAAATAATAATAAAAGATTAATCACTGTGTTCTCTGTACAATGCACTCAAGCAGTGCCCCAACCTCTTGAGGCAAAGGAACGCTATGCATTTCACACAGCAAACTTCCGATTTTCGTTTGATCTCGTGTTACAGGAATATCAACTTGCAGCTTGGTCTCTTCTGCATCTTACTGCATGTGTTGAGAGCTGGTGGTAGTTCCCGGGCAGGAACGTTGAGAGCTGGTGTGGTTGTCCAGGTTGGAAGGTTTACGGCTGGTGCTGGTTTCTAGGTAGGATAGTTAAGAGCTGGTGGAATGGAATAGGTTTGGGCATGTTGGTTATTCATCGTAATGCAAGTACATAGTGCAGTAGGGACGAGCTACAGGTCGAGACAGGACAAGCGCTAACATTCAGCTAATTGCGGATATAGAGAGCTGGTGCTGGTTTCCAGATAGGAATGTTTAGAGCTCGTATTGGTTACCGGGCAAGAAAGTTGAGAGCAGGTTCTAGTTTTCAGATAGGAAGATTGCAATCTTTACTGTCAAGTGCCAGAAAGTACTAGATGAGCTCAATTCTGTACTGACTGATGTTGACTAATCTCTAAACAGCAACTGCTCTAAACGTCAAAAATCAAGTTAAGCACATTGTATTGTTGGTGGATGTACGTGCAATCCTGGTTTCTGCAATGCCCACATTTCTCTTTCACCAGGTGTCCGCTTCTTGCCCGACGTGACTGCGTCCTTCGCAGCCTAATGAATGCCTCTTTCTTTCCTGCGCAGATTCGTCCCCACCACGTGATTCGGGGCCTTCGTTCCCTGTCCGGGAGCCCAGTATGCGTTTCTCCGTCGTCGACCACGTTGGCCTCTTCGTCTGTAGCGCCGCCTTGCGGCTGGCTGTGGGATTGCACGCAGCGTATCGGCGCGCTCTCCCTCGGCGCACTCCTGCTCCTGGCCGTCAGGCTGCACATCATGGGCGCTCAGCTGCCCGTGTTCACCAAGTGAGCAACCGTGTAGCATGATGTTGGGCTTTATTTCTGTGATGGCAGCAGCACGGTGGCGAACACCAGGCGGTTCCAGACATACGCGAGCTGTTGTCCTGTGGCCAGCAACATTTCTCAAGTCTTTTATTTTCATTCGTATAATTTTCGTAGAAATGCTAACATATGCCGGTGTTTTACCAATTCATGCCTAAGGCCTTGTGCTTTTGTCTAGTAGTTTTGATACGTTGTCCTATCAGTGCACGTGTAAATGCTGGAAAAAAATCTTCCGAAATCAGGGAGGAACAGAGAAACATGTGCATGTTTTCTTTATTTTTTTCTTTCATTGTTCTAATAAACACTCCATTTTCTTATACAATCATTAAGTTAAGATGTTAAAGCAACTAGAAGCAGTCAAAAATATTGTATGACAGCAGTTTTTAGTTTTCTGAGAAAAAACTATATCCCTATGAAATTTATATCTTTCGTAAATACAATGAATATGAGGTGCGATACGCAGCAATATTTATTAATCTGTGTGTCAATTAAGGGTTAAATGAAAATGGTGAAACCATCGTTTTCGGCTATGAAGTGCTTCAAAAGTTTCTCCGCTTCCCTGGAAGGACCAAGAATGCTGAAGATTTCATATTTTGAGGAAATGTGGGCCACTTTATAATTGACATGTAAGTAAAGTTTGAAAAGTGTAGCTTTATTATGTGCTTTAAAAATTACTGCATACTCGTTTTTGAATGTTTATGCTTTATACGAGAAATGTAGTTGATTTCGCCTTTTCTCCTCTGTGAAATGTGTGAAGCATGGTGTTTATATTTTGTTGCCGTAGGAAGCATGTTGTGAGTGACAAGCGACAATGGTTTAGTATGTGCAGGTTAATTAAAATCTTTGCACAAAGTTACTTATCCAAGCTTTCCAGTGTGTCATACCGCCATTAGTCGCAACATTTCCCAAAGTCTTAAAACAATTGTACAAGACACCAGTGTCAAACTCGGTGAAAATAAGGGAAAGTTCAACTTTATTCTACAGTGAAATTTTAACGTTCCTGGCTTAATTACAAGCAAGGCAAATCATTACTGAACCCTTGTTTTCTTTCCCCCTATATTTATGCGTCATAATAGTCTTCAGTGACTCAACTAATCAAGGCAGCTTACCGTATTTACTGAAATCTAGGCCGACCCCGATTCTAAGCTGACCCCCTAAAGTCAGAAGCCAACAAAAAAAAAATATATTACTTCGAATTTCAGTCGAAGAAGAAAAGCGAGGAGAGCGTTCACAAAATGCAAACAGCATTTATTGAATCTGAATGTGCAGAGCTCATTCAACGTCGTCGTCGCTGCTAGACTCATCGCTGTGTTCCTTGTCACTGTCACCTTCAAACAGTGCATTATCTTCGGTACCGTCAGGCACATTAGATGTGCTGCACTTTTTAGAGGCGCGCACAATCAAAGTAGTCCCACGCTGCAGCTACCGAGGCCGCCAGCTGCGATAGCAATGCACGTTTGATGCGGCCTGTTGCCGTTAGCATGTGGTCTTGATCAGTCAACCAGTCCGTGTAATATTTCCGCAGACGATCCTTGAAAGGCTTGTTGATGCAGACATCAAGTGGCTGCAACTGGCCCGTCATGCCGCCCGGTATGACAGCGAGGTCCGTGTTCGATTGGGTGAGCGCAGCCTTCATGTTGTCGGTCAAGTGCCCACGGTAAGAGTCGACAACTAGGAGCGAGTTCTTTGTCAAAAGGGCTCCTGGACGCCGTCACCGCGCAATCTTAACCCACTCTTCCACCATCGCACCCGTCATCCACCCATTCTCATTTGCCCGCACAATGACATTTCTTGGGAAAGTTTCTCGAGCAGGCAGTGTCTTCCTTTTAAATATCATTTAAGGAGGGAGCTTACGTCCATCAGCTGTGCAGCACAGCATCACAGTTGCGCGCTGCTTCTCGTAGCCCGCAGAGCGCACGTTCACCTCCTTGGCACCCTTCTCATTCATGGTGTACGCCACTGGCATATCAAAATACACAGCCGTCCGGTCAGCGTTGCCGATTTGCCCAAGGTTGTAGCCTGCCGCTTCTCTCTTTCACAGCACGTAGCGCTGAAAAGCTATCAGCTTTTCTTCGAAATCACTTGGCAGCTTCTGGGTGATTGAAGTGCGATGTCGGAGGCTGAAGCTGAAGCGCTTCATGAATTTCTGAAGCCAGCCCCGTCTGGCTTTGAAATCCTTTGGCATTAGGCCTTGCTCCCTCGAAAGTTCCCTAGCTTTTGCTTGGAGCACTTCTGTTGTCACTGGAAGGGCAGCTGCTGTCTGCGTCCGAACAAAGTCAGCCGAAACTGTCTTCACTTCGTGGTGACAGCCTTTCTTTGGTTCGCTAAATGCCATCCTTGTTGCGACGCACGCAAAAAGCTGCTGTTGTTGTCCCCTCCAACGACAGACGTTTTTCTCGTCGACACCGAAGTCCTGCCCGGCATGAAGGTTCGATGATGCCTGTGCGGCCATCATAACTTTTGGCTTGAAAGCGGCACTGTAGTGGCATCTGCTTGGTGCCATTGCGATAACACCACTCCGCACACCGATACGGCTGACAAGACACACGTCAAAATGGCGACCTGGCTTGTGTATGGTTGGCTACTGGCACGGCTAGTAGCGGCTGCGATACTGACTTTTCTAGGTGGCGCTAGCTATTCACCATATTTAGCAGTTTCAATGAAAAACTGGCGCGTTTTCTTAAATTATCAAATCTAAGCCGACCCTAGAGTTTGGCATATGATAATTTGAAAAAAAACTATTGGCCTAGATTCGAATAAGTACGGTATCTATATTTTGTAGAAATAACAGGCATGTTATGGGAAACCAGCGCTGCCCCGGGGGCTGTCGTAAAAAACGGCCCTCAACGCCGGAAGTGAGAAAACGCCGCAACTTTTATTCTCCCAAACAAACGTGGGACCGCAGGGGGCACATTGTTTTTAAGTTTTACGAAACTGTAACCACATCCAACGTTGACCGTCCTTTTGCAAAAGATCATTGCAAACCATGAGTACCCCATGGCTCTTTTATCCCCAAAGTTGCTCATAGCTTGTTGCTCATTCTTTACAAAATTATTTCACAGAATTTTGAGAATGACAGCACACAAATGAATGTCATGAAAAAAAAAACGCTGACAGTGATACTTTTTTATGTTAGATCTTCTCAAACTGAAATATTAAATGTGCAAAACCATAACAGGAGATTCGTCCACACAAGAGGCTACGTTTCAACCAGAAAGCTCGCCTTCGTGCATACAGTTCGCCGGCAGCATTTCCCGGTTAACATTACGGTTAGGTAAGCTGCAGTTGCCGGGAAGCGTGAGAAGCAGTCAGGGATCTTTGAATGCTATTGCGTTCCACTTTTAAAAGCAAAGCTTAAGCATCGTATAAAGTTTTCTTTGTAGTGTCTCTCAGTCTGAATATTGAAAATGGTGAAGGTGAAATGGTGATCATCGACGACGTATTTCTATGTGAAATGCAACCTTGGGGTGTCTTGCGCAGAAAACTGCATGAGAGCCATGCACCAGCAGCTGCAAGCTTATGTTGCCCATCATGTTGCAGTCCAGTTTCAAACGTATTGGCTCACTGTAAGAGCTCTTTGATGCAAAATAAATTGAGAAGGGTGAGGATTTCATATAGTAAGTTGTTTTCAGGTTGAGAAAATCGATACGTGACAACGATGGTTCAGGGTTTCAGCGAAATACAACTTACCAGTGAAGAAGCTATAAACGCCATAGCAATTCAAGCAAGCAGTTAGTTGTTCCATTTCTGCACATTAGAGATACAAATAGAGACAGTTCCTTTGTAAGCAAAGTGACGCTGATTTCCTTGGAGCCACATTTGGTTCAATCTTATTTTGTTGTAGCGCAAGCTGAACAAGGACAACAGAAAGGCACATCTGACACACACAGTGCTAAGATTCAACAACATATTTATTTCTCGTTCTCGACGCTATATATGCACCCTCGAAATGTCATACAGCAAGTGTAAAATTTCGGTAAAAATGAACAAAGAAATGAACTGGAAACCACACATAGGCAGTTTTTTTACTCACATATTCACAGACATGTACACGTTCAGCATGAACAAAGATAATTGAGCTCTTTTGAGGATAATGAAATGGAAGGTTTACTGACACATGCGTTGGCGTATGTTCATATGTGTCTCGCTTCTATTATCAAGCGCGTCATCTCACACCTGCTTCTAGTCATGATTACTATTTCTTTAAATCTAGGTTTGCATTTGCATCTCTGGTAATGGATGGCAAGAAAGCCATCAGCGACCAAGTTGTTTACTTTGTTATTGTGTTCTCATAGCCAGTCATTTATGCATCTACCTGTTTGAGCAATGTAGGATCGTCCACATCTGAGAGGAATGCAGTATACTACAACACCTGCCATGCAATCAATGAATTTGTTTTTATGTTCCTTTTTGCATGCGGTACGTGCGATTCTTTCTGGCCTTGTGTTTCTACACAGGCTGACCAATTTATTAGGCGCCGAAAATACAATATCGATGCCGCTCCTTCCAGCAATCTTCTTTAAGCTATGGGAGAACCTGTGTATGTAGGGGATGACAGCAACCTTTCTTTTGTTTATGTCAGTGCTTGCGCCATGCACCTGCTCCGAACTGCTTTCCTGTGCCTTCTTAAGCAGTCCTTCTGCGCCTGACACAAGCATGTGGCTCGCCTAACCAGCAGACCTTAAACGCGAGGCTTGCCGCCGTCCGAAGCTATCATGCATTAGGTGCTGGCATAATTTCTTCAGTGCTTTGCTGAAACACATCTTCGTGATTCCCCTCTTCACAAGCTTTGTATGCGCGGAATTAAATGGTAAAAGTGGTTTACTTGCTCTAGGTTCATAACACCAGCAGGTTTTGTTATCGGTGAGCACAAACTTGATGTCAAGGAATCTAATCCTCCCGTCATATGGCACTTCAAAGGTCACGTCTAGTGGGTTAAGACAGTCACGAATAGCGGTAAAAACGGGAGCACATTGATTAGTAAAACAAGCGGATGTGCAGTGAATAAGAACTAAAAAGTCAACAACATATCTAAAAACTTTTACAACCTTAGATTCGTGAAGGCGCTCTGACCAGTTTGGTCTCTGTCTCTGACCAGTTGGTCTCTGTCCAGTTTGGCTAAAAGCAGACTGCTTAGCACTGGTGCTAGGCAAGAACCTATACACACTCCCTGTTCCTGCAGATACAGAGTACCGTTGTTTTCTATAAATGTAGACGACAAATAAAACCTAAGCCATTTTCAAAAAAATTCTCAATGGATGTACCTGCTTCTGTACTAAACCTAACGGCACCATATGTATCGATGCAACTGTCAATACAGGTTTATAATTCTGATTGTGGCAGAGAATAATAAAGGTCTGTAACATCTGTGGAGAAGGCCTTTACACCTTGACTTTCATGAGCTCTTACCAAATTTAAAACCTCCTCGGAACTTTTTCTCAGGAAAGGGTCATTGATATCTAGCAAGTTTAGTTTTTCTTGTAGGTACAAGGCGACAGATTTCTTTTCGAACAGAACCCTTTTCGTAAGCCTCCAGGTTTCTGTCCCGTAGGCGAGTACTGGTAAGACACAGCTGTTATACACTTTTCTTTTGAAGGATAATGGCAACCTGCTGTTCATGATCTGAGATTGCCTGCCAAACGCACCCCAGCCCATTCTTATTCTTTTGATTATTTCAGTCTCATGATCCGGATCCGCGGTCACTACCTGTCCTAAGTCTGTGTATTCCCTTACCATTTCCAGTGCCTCGCTACCCACCATAAACTGCTATTCTCTTCCGAGACTGTTAAACATTACTTTAGTTTTCTGCAGATTAATTTTTAGACCCACCCTTCTGCTTTGCCTCTCCAGGTCAGTGAGCATGCATTGCAATTGGTCCCCTGAGTTACTAAGCAAGGCAATATCATCAGAGAATCGCAAGTTACTAAGGTATTCTCCATTAACTCTTATCCCCAATTCTTCCCAATCCAGGTCTCTGAATACCTCTGTAAACATGCTGTGAATAGCATTGGAGAGATCGTATCTCCCTGCCTGACGCCCTTCTTTATTTCGATTTTGTTGCTTTCTTGATGGAGGACTACGGTGGCTGTGGAGCCGCTATAGATATTGTTGCGCAAGGATGAGAGAAGAGAGAGGAAGAAAAAGATCGGAGATGCTGACTGCTGTGTGTTGTTGGTGGTCAGCCATCTTAGCTGTTCTGACTCATCCTGTATATATATTGTAAATATAGCTTTATATAGTCGCAGCATCCCCGTAACATATTGGTGAGAGGTGCGTGGTACCACGGCTGGAAACGGAGCTCCGCAGTGGTCGTCGCATCACCATCCGCACCATGAATGATGGTGGGCACCCGGGATCAACATCGTTGCGCCTCCAACGTCACCGTCGTCAGCTGCATCGCTGTCACCTTCGGTTGTCGTTGTGCAATCCAAGGATCCTGGAACTTTATCCGGCACCAATGGCCCTTATGATGAAGAGTGGGTGGCTATGTACGAATGCATGAGTGGAATTAATAGATGGAATCCTACGCTTACGCTAGCTAACCTGTTGTTCTACCTAAGAGGCACGGCAAAGGTGTGGTACGAAAACCACTCAGAGGAGCTAACCAGTTGGGACCAATGCAAAGAAAAATTGACAGAGTTGTTTGGCAAACCAGCCGGCTGGAAAAATGCCGCAAAGCAGGAACTGGCCTCCCGTGCCCAATCCCCCATGGAGTCCTATGTCTCGTACATCCAGGACGTGCTGGCACTTTGTCGTAAGGCTGATCACGACATGACAGAAGCTGAGAAGGTCGGGCACGTGCTAAAGGGCATTGCTGACGACTCCTTTAATCCGCTCATGTGCAAAAGCTGCTCTACAATTGATGCTATCATTAAAGAGAGCCAACAATTTGAGCAGGCCAAAAGCCGACACGTCTTGCAACCGTTCGCTGCACTTCCCAATACTGCCGCAATGCCAACGTGTAAAGATCAACCCACACAGCAGCATGCATCGCCATCAGAGGACATGGTGCGAATCGTTAGACGTGAACTGGATGCAATGGCGCCCGCAGCTTTCTATTCGTGTAGCCCTGATGACCATATTTTCAGTTCCCCTCATACAAGTCATCATTCGCCAGGAACTTGAAAACATTGGTTTACAGTCTCTGTGTGCTGTCACCAATCCCAGAGCTAACGAACTCCCTTCTACTATTTTTGCTCCACACCGACGCTTCTCTACGTGTTATCGCAACCCAACTGAGTGCAGAACTGCGGACGACCAGCCAATATGGTTCACCTGTCGTCGCATTGGTCATGTCGCCCAATACAGTCACAACTTGTGGCCCTCGACAACTCGCACGCCGACCAACCTGAGCCATTTTGATGGAAATGCCCGCAATGTTTGGCCCACCGCCGAGTCTAACAGCGCCGACAACTCTGCTAGGAATACCTGGCACAGCCGCTCACAATCGCCACGTGGACACCAGTGTCGTTCACCGCAAACACGTCGCCCGTCTTCCCGTTTGCCGCAGCCACGTCACCTTTCGTCCCCTGTGGCATTTGGCCGCGCCGTTTTGGAAAACTAAGAAATGCAGCCCTCGTAGGTGGTGCTGCATTGCCTACTACTGCAGCAAATCCTCTGTCTGTGCCCACAAGGAGAAGTGTAATTGACGTCAAAATAGACGGCATACCTGTCCAAGCACTCGTCGACACTGGAGCCCACGTGTCTGTGATGAGTGCTACGTAGAAGTTTAAAGAAGGTCCTCACCCCAGCAGCTGCCCGAGTGCTTCGTGTGGCCGACGGTGGCGTGCTGGTTGTTCTTGGAATGTGTACTGCACATGTAATTATAGCCAGCCGCCCTACTTCTGTTCTCTTTGCTGTGATCGACAACTGCCCTCACGACGTTATCCTTGACTTGGACTTTTTATCCACTCATTCTGCTCTCATCGACTGCGCGACCGGCGTTCTTTAGTTAGAATTGCCTCAACTCACTGATGCTCCAGGTACCGCCCCACCATGCTTGTGCTCGCTTCAAGATGTGCGTCTGTCACCCGAGGCAGTTACTTACGTCACTTTGACCGCCCAGCCACAGGTTCCTGACGGCGAATATGTGCTTCACCCCATCATCGACGTGCTTTTGAACCGGAATGTTGCTGTTCCGCATACGTTGGTCATGGTTACTAATAACGACGTCGTTCTACTGCTTCTTAATTTCAGCCTGTGCCCTCAAGTGCTTCCGGCTGGCATGTTCGCTAGCGTTTCTAGTGGTTGTGAATTTTACATTGAGAGCCTGACTGCCAAGAGTGGCTCATTAGGGCCAATTGCAGCTGACAGCTCTGGTTCCTTAACGAATGACTTCACAAAAATGATTGCACCTGATCTCACCTCTGCACAGGCCACGGACATACGACTCCTGCTTGAATCATACAGTGACATCTTTGATTTCAGCAACAGGCCATTAGGCCAAACATCTGTTGTTCACCTCCATATAAACACTGGAGATACGACACCTATTCGTTGGCATCCCTATTGTGTATCGCATGCTGATTGTTGAGTCATCCAATTAGAAGTGGACAAAATGCTCCGCAAAGGGGTCATCAAGCTATCAGCCAGCTCTTTGGCTTTGCCTGTCGTCCTTGTGAAAAAGAAAGATGGTACCTAGCGTTCTTGCGTTGATTATCGCCATTTAAACAAGATCATGCGAAAAGACGTCTACCCACTACCACGCATCAATGACGCCTTGGACTGTTTGCACGGAGCTAAATACTTCTCGTCCATCGATCTTCGATCCCGGTAATGACAGATTTCAGTTGATGAAATGGACCGCGAGAAGACGGCCTTCATCATACTGGATGGCTTATATCAGTTCAGAGTCATGCCCTTTGGCCTATGCAATGCTCCTGCGACATTTGAACATATGATGGACTCTCTTGTGTGGGGCTACAAATGGACCACTTGTCTCTGTTACCTTGACAACATTATTGTTTTTTGTCCCACATTCAGCAGCCACCTTACCTGACTCACTGCAATTCTTGCGGTCTTCCGAAAAGCCGGCCTTCAACTGAACTTCACGAAGTGTCAATTCGGGCGGCGTCAGATCACCATGTTGGCACACCTCATTGACGCATCCAGTGTCCGACCAGATCTGGAAAAAGTTTGCGCTGTATGCAGTTTCCCTGTGCCACGTTCTGCCTCTGATGTGCGCTGCTTCGTCGGCCTGTGTTCTTACTTTCGCCCTTTCGTCAAAAACTTTGCCGTCATTGCTCGGCCTTTGACAGATCTTCTAAAGAAGAACACACCATTCTTGTGGAGCCCGGAGCAGGCTCACGCATTTGCCGCTCTCATCGGGTTTCTGACCACCCCTCCCATACTTGTCCACTTTGATCCGTCTGCACCAACCAATGCCCACACTGACGCAAGCGGCTATGGCATCGGCACTGTTCTCGCCCAACACCAGAATGGCATCGAGTGCATGATAGCTTATGCCAGCCACCTGCTGTCACCTGCCAAGGGAAAATACTCCATCACTGAGCGGGAGTGCTTGGCTTTAGTTTGGGCTGTCACCAAGTTCCGGCCATATTTGTACGGTCGCAAGTTTTCGGTCGTCACAGACCACCACGCACTCTGCTGGCTGTCTTTTCTTGAGGACCCGACTGGACGGCTTGGTCACTGGGCTTTGTGGCTCCAGGTATTTTCATTTAGTGTCCATTACAAGATTGGATGCCTCCACAAGGACGCTGACTGCCTCTCGCGTCACCCCGTGGATCCTCCTGATCCTGTTGCGCACAATCTGGTGACCTGCGTGATGGCTTTTACTGATATGACCGACATCCACGCTAAACAACAGTGTGACGAATCCTTACAGTTTATCATCACCGGAGTGCAATCTGGAAACACCAACAGCACATGCTGCATGTTCGTGATACACGACGGCATCCCCTACCGCCGCAATATCGACCCTGACGGCCCTGAGTTGCTGCTTGTCCTTCCTCGTCATCTGCGACCCGTCGTTCTCTAACAACTTCGATGCACCGACGGCGGGACACCTTGGAGTTTTGCGTACATACGACCACATACGACGCCGGTTATTCTGGCCGGGTCTCTACCGCTCTGTGCGTCGTTATGTCGCAACTTGCAAATTGCGTCAGCGCCAGAAGAAAGCTCCCCTGGCACCTGCTGGATGGCTCCATCCCATTGAAGTTCCCTCCGAACCGTTCTTTCGCATAGGCCTTGACCTGCTTGGCCCTTTTTCGACAACGACTAGAGTGAACAAGTGGATCGCTACGATGACAAGCTACTTGATAACAAAGGCGTTGCTGACTAGCTGCGCAACTGACGTCGCCGATTTTCTCCTTCACGACGTCATTCTCCAGCATGGTGCACCTTGACAGTTACTTACAGACTGCGGCTGCTCGTTCTTGTCTCGAGTTGTGGACGACCTCCTCCGCTCTTGTGCTACTGAGCACAAGCTGTCCACCGCCTACCACGCACAAACAAACGGCCTTATGGAATGTCTCAACCGAACAATCACAGAGATGCTGTCTATGTACGTCTCCAACAATCACCGCAACTGGGATGCCACGCTGGCTTAAGTGACATTCCCATATAACTCGTCCCGACATGACACCCCAGGATATTCACCATTTTATCTTTTGTATGGTCGCGACTCCACACTGCTGTTTGACACCATTCTCCCTTCTGTGCCACTTGTTGCCACTGAGTACGCTCGTGAAGTCATCGGTCATGCTCGCATGGCACGTCAAATCAAGCACCCAATCTCGTTTATTAGCCTCACAGCATATACAGAAAGAATGTTACGACCGCTGCCATCGCGATGTTAAGTTCGCACCAGGTGCTTGGGTGCTCCTCTGGTCACCATATCGTCGGGTTGGCCTCTCCCAGAAGCTTATCTCTCGCTACACAGGGCCTTATGAAATCCTACGCCAAATTAGCAACCTCAATTACGAAATTTCGCCGCTACTCTTTGATGCATCCTCAAGTCAGATGCCTGTCGACGTCTAGCACGTTTTGCGGCTCAAGCCATACTTTGCTTGCAATTCTTTGCCTGCCATGTGCCGAGACGGCGCTTCGCCACCTGGGGGTCCTGTTACGGAAGGATGATGAGAAAAAAGAGGAAGAAGAAGATTGGAAACGCTGGCTGCTGCATGTTGTTGGTGGTCAGCCATCTTAGCTGTTCTGACTCATCCTGTATATATATTAGGTTTGTTCGATTCAGAAAAAGGTGCACGGCACCTCAAACGAAAAAGTGCAGGGGGTGCCGGGCTGCACCCACTCGCTGCAAGGTTCAAGGGTGCAGTGCACCGCGGCGGCACCTTGCCTTGCACCCCTTTCAATCGAGCACGGGAGTGCAGGGTGCACTGCTGCACTGCTGCACCTCGGGGAATCGAGGGTCTAGGTGCAGTGCACCGTGAATAGGTGCAGAAGGTGCAGAGAAACTTGGCTGAATCGAATAGACCTATTGTAAATATAGTTTCTATATACTCGAAACATCCCTGTAACACATTTTTCAGTATTTTTACGTACGCCTCGTCTACACCCTGATTCCGTAATACCTGCATGACTGCTGAGGTTTCAACTGAATCAAACTCTTTCTCGTAATCAACGAAAGCTATATATAAGGCTTGGTTATATTCCGCACATTTCTCTATCACCTGATTGATAGTGTGAATATGGTCTATTGTTGAGTAGCCTTTATGAAATCCTGCCTGGTCCTTTGGTTGACAGAAGTCTAAGGGGTTCCTGATTCTATTTGCGATTACCTTAGTAAATACTTTGTCGGCAACAGACAGTGAGCTGATCGATCTATAATTTTTCAAGTCTTTGGCGTCCCCTTTCTTATGAATGTTGGCGTTCTTCCAAGATTCCGGTACGCTCGAGGTCATGAGGCTTTGCGTATACAGGGTGGCCAGTTTTTCTAGAACAATCTGCCCACCATCCTTCAACAAATCTGCTGTTACCTGATCCTCTCCAGCTGCCTCCCCCATTTGCATCGCTCCCATGGCTTTTTTTACGTCTTTTGGCGTTACTTGTGGAATATCGAATTCCTCTATACTATTCCCTCTTCCATTATTGTCCTGGGTGCCACTGGGACTGTATAAATCTCTATAAAACTCCTCAGCCACTTCTATCTCATCTCACTTCTATCTCAACTATCTCATCCATATTAGTAATGATATTGCCGGCTTTGTCTCTTATAGCATACATCTGATTCTTGTCTATTCCTAGTTTCTTCTTGACTGCTCCTTTAGGCTTCCTATATATATATATATATATATATATATATATATAACCAACTATATGCGTCACTCTACTCTAGTGGACATTATTTTGCTGGGAATAGAAGCTGTAGAACCAGTGTCGCCGGCGAAATGTTGATGCGCTGCTTCTGCAGTAAACACGAAGTGTTCACCGTGCATGTTAGCTGTGAGATTGTATCATTATCACTTTCTTCATTTTCAGTTTGTCACCAGGCGCTGTCAAATGCTCCATGCACATACCGCCGGAAACACCGGCTGATACTAATATTACTCTTAGCGGTTGTATACATTTTTGTACTGATGACATGCATATATCTTTGTACTAGAAGCATTGCCATTTTCTGTTTCATTAAAAGCAAATGCACATGGATATTTTGCCGGTGAAGCTGTACAGAATAGTTGAAACGGTGTGTGATTGCGCCTACGTGAATCCAACGTCACCGTCGCTCAGGCTCATAGACTTCACTGAAAATAATTGGATATGGTAAGGCTATATTACCGCTTTTCTAGTTGTGGCACTTAACCATGCAGTAACAACAGCCTTCAAACTTCTTTTGCGAATTTTGCACATTGCCCACCGTATGCCGCTGGACATTTTCTTCTGTTTCTATGACTAAACAATGAGCGCGTGATGTCCGCAAGGGGGTGCTGCATGTCATCTCGAAACTCCAGCGCAGACTCCCCATAAGTAATACGCAGGAAAACTTCAGTATGTGTGGGTTAATTGTCGCCTCTACAGTTATTATTTCTTGGCAATCTTAAATGTGGGAAATTTTTGTTGAGGTTGAAATTGCTGTTTTGTGTCATTTTCATTGTGATGCAGAGTACCAGACAGTGCCAATAATCATTGTTTTTGTGAGTAGTCAATTGAATTTAAGTTGATCGACATGTCTAACGTTTACCAAGATATAGAGCAAGAAGGTAAGGTTAGTTTCTTTTTTCTAATTTTTACTTGCATCATGCATGCACGCACTAGCTATTTTGTATACTTTGAAATCTGGCGTGTGTCCTTCCTTTGTTTGTACTTGTACTAGCGGGCACCAAGGACTGACAAAAAAATATAAAAGCTAGGCTCAGCAAATCTGGATGGATGAGACTTAGGGGCTGACTTGGTTATTGGAAGGCTACGGCTATTTGTGTGTTACTTGTTTTGAAGACAATTTCTTCCTTGGTGAATTGCCACCATTTTTTCATAAGGGTTATAACTTTCTAACTTCAAGCCTCTCCCGTGGGTCAATCCCGGAGATAGTGTTCTCTAAAAAAAGTCATAGTTTCGCCCCAAAGGTGAAGCATCGATTGCAATAGCAAATTAGTAGACAGCTATACCAAGTAAGGATAGTAGTTTTATCGGCCATATGAGTTCATATAAACATTCGATTACTAACTAAACTAACAAACATTGTGTCATGCACGCACAGGCAAACAGAAACACATCTCACTCGATGAGTGGAAACTCGCTGTCAACATGCCGGCATAACGAAGAGCGACAGCAGCAGCGACCGAATTGACCTTCACGCTGCCTCTTGTTTCAACATGAACTAAGTGGTGAGAACAAAGCACACACGAAACTATGAGCCCTTGGTGCACCTGTAGACCCTGTACTCGTCGCACATCGCTTTCAAGGTAGGGCGTGCGCGGCTTCGCTCAGTCGCCTCATACGCAGCCGCCGCCAGTGTATAACACCCCCCACCCCCGGTGCCTTGCCCGTGGCGGAAGACGGCGTGCTCCCTCCCCGCCTTCCTCATTGCGCATGCGAGATCAAGCCTCGGCTCACCCTCGCGTGCTTTCACTCGCACCAGCAGCATACTGCATGGGCATGGTGTTATTGAACTTGGACTTGATGCAGAACACCAAGGTGATGCCGACGATGGCAGAAATGCACCTAAAGTGTCCATATAGTTGCTCTCGCAACAAAATTCGGGTAGATTTCGAAGGTATGGGATGCTCTTCCTACTCCCCTCACGCGATGACCAAGTGCCGTCTGCACTTGGAGGAGTGGCATGGAATGAGACAGGTGCTCTCGCACCTTCCCACTGCCATGCCCCGCCCAAAGAAATTGATGATAGAAGCGGACTTTGAACAGTGGCAACTTGCAAAGAGTGCTGCTATGCATTGTACTAAAAAAAACAAGGCGATACAACCTCTGGTGGATCAAGCGTTGTCACTCCAGCGCGGCTCTCAATGAATGATGCGGTTCATACACCTCATTCTCGCCACGGAAGACATTGTCTTTCACCAAATTCGTCTAGAGCTTCACTCACGTTTATGTCATTGGTCGTCCAGGTCACATGCCCGAGTGACAAAAAATGCAGATTACACTTATTTATTACCTTTAATCGCATTTACACTTTTCCAGCCATGCACAGTACGATCACTAAAATGGACTAACGTGTAATGCTAACGTGTAACTGCACATATAAGTGCAAGTATAATTGTTTGCTGGATTAAGGCAATAAAAAATTTGGCAGCCAGTGTCAAAGGTTGACAGTAGAGGCTCGATATACTACAGCGTGGCAGTTTGGGCGAGTTGGTATGTCATGACTGTTTTAGGCTTGTAGTGCAGCTCAGGAAGAGCAAAAAAGGAAGGAGGTAGGGGTAATCAAAGGGAACGGTAGCGCTCACTCTGTTTTCCGTTCCCTTTGATTACCCCTACCTCCTTCCTTTTTTGCTCTTCCTGAGCTGCGCTACAAGCCTAAAACAGTCGATATACTACGATTGTGTTCCTTCTGTTTTTTGTTTTTTTTTCGTTTTCTCACTTTCAAATCTACAAAAACAGAAACAATATAATCGCAGTTAGGCCGATCATCCTCGCACCCAACACGCGAACCACATGTGTACGCCTGTCTCTACCATGGTAACTGGCCGGCGGTAGGGCACTTGAGGTTTCAGCCATGCGCTCCGCGTTTCATTTGACCCCGATGGCACACATGTTGCGAGTAGAAATGGTCAACCAAGTGCATATCTCTTGCTGCAGGTTCGACAACCCAGCGGCCGTGGCGCCCAGCCCCGTGCGACAGCTGACATTCCACTACCTGCCGGCAGTGAACACGTGGTTGCTGCTGTTTCCTCACGCGCTCTGCTGCGACTGGACGATGGGCAGCGTGCCACTGGTGTGCTCCATGGCTGACCCGCGGAACGCGGCCACTCTATCACTGTATGCGGCGCTGGCTACGCTGGCCTACGTGGCACTCTTCTCTTCCTCCTCCGGCCGCCGCAGGCTCCCCGCCACGGATGACCAGAAGAATGCCATCTTCCTGGTGGGTAGCTCGAGGTCTGCTTCCTAGCGACTATACGGACGTTCCAGGCGTATTCGTGCTGCTGTGCTGTCATGGTATCAACACACATCTAGAGTTACTGCGTTTGGTTGTCTGCATTTGAGACATCGCAAAATCCTGTTCCCACGTTACTGCCGTCTGCGTCATGACGTCATGATGTGCACCTAATCGAAAATGAAAACGAAACTAATTTGTAGAAAAGCTAATTATTACAATTATGTAGAGCCCTCTGAGGCTCAATTGTCAGTGTTCTTCCAAGGGCTTCAAGTGCAAGACGTCCATTTAGGTAATGAAAAAAAAAATGAACTGGAAATGTCATGCCAGCACTCCCTTAAAGAATCATTCCTTCATTCATAGTGCAAGCGTTGAGCGGAATCATCTTTCCGCATCAGTCACACTCATCACCAACGCGAACAACTTCACTGTGCAGCGTGCCTTTTGTTAACATTCTAGAGCGCAGCTCTTAGCTGCCCGTTCCTGTGTTGGCGTCGGCGTAACCGAGCGAACGAGCACAGCAAAAGATAAGAGCGAACTCGGAGGGCAGCGGGGTGATGAGAGGCTCGAGGAGGAAAGCGGAAAGGAGGGTGCAGCGCAACCAGGAGACAGAAAACGGAGGAGAATATGGTGATAAAAGTGAGGAAGACAGCGCAGTGCCGACACGACCAAGTATGCAGCCAGCACGGCAACAAAGCTCTGGCTCACTGGCTGGTTCTTCGGATCCACGAAGCATGCACTACTTAGCCTGCGGCGGCGCCGCTGCTGCCACCAGAGAATGCACTCTGCGCTGCCACGCATTCCCGTGTTCACACTTTCTTTCTGAACAATGAGCGTGCAGCCAGTGGACATGCTAAACGAGCTGCCTGAGGAGCAGAAGCTCAGCGATGCCATCGAGAGCAACGTGTCGTTCAGAATCAAATTCTTTACCGCGATACATCGCGAATTCAAAACACCTGAACTCGAAATTCACATTAGGGAGTATCGTAATCGTTGGCGAAACTTTTACTGCATTTCTTCCTTCTTTTTTTTTACCCCATGCATTCCTTTGTTTAATGCCATTGAGCCTTTAAAGCCATGTCAAATAAATAAAGAAATTAATTTAATAAATAATTACTTCACTAAAGAGTACTGACATGACATTTTCACATTTTTATTTTTTGCAATGAATGGATGTCATGGTCCTAGGTGTTGATTGGAGGGCATTTAGGTCCCTATAGATATTTTCAAGTTCCTTAAAAAGAAATTTTAGGTGTGATCAGTGATCTTCTAACACAGCCCAGAGTACTAGCTGATCCCATAAGCGTAACCTGTGTAAAAGTATTCTGCTGTGTGTAGCTGCAATGCAACTAGAACTCACACATTACTTCACACCCATGAGCAAATGCATAAGTGCAAGCTCACTGAAATAAACTGGACTTATTGTTCGTTCAGATACAAACTCATATTGACGAGTGGACTGGAAAATTTGCAATGTTAAGTTTGGTCTGCAGCCTTGAATTTCAAGTTACTTGGTTAAAGCGCAGCACGACTGTGAAGAACACAAGACAGCGCATCACAGGGAGCGCCGTGTCTCTAGCCTTCACCCCAGGCACGCTGTGTCCTAACCAAGTGTGAACCATCCCACCCAAATGAGGCACTGGCGCAGCCAGGGTTCGAAATTGTCTGAGGAAATTGTCCTACGGAATAGAAAGTTTCAGGAGGTGGGCACCGAAAGAGTGGCATGGATGAAAGGAAAAGCTTGAATGTGAAAGCAAAGCGAAGGCAAGTGGTGGTCCGAAATAAAATGGGGGGGGGGGCTGTCATGGGGGCAATCCCCTCTCCCATGCATAGAACACTGTGGCCTCATTCATGGAGTGCCTCTACGTCATCTCGGATCCTATTAACCATAACTGCTGCGCTAAAAATTCTACACAGAGATAAAAATGGGACGAGCACGTGTATAAAACTTGGAGGCATTGTTGCTCCCCACCAGGCTTTCATGTCGTCAAAGAGCTTCTCATTTCTGGTACTTGACCAAATTGTCAACCAGGCTGCGCGTAAGGAAAGCATTTCAAAAATATTGCGACTTGCTTGTCTAGAAAATGCATGATAAGCACCCTGCCCCCTACTCACCTTTAATTTTTCCCTTGTCTCTGATTTTCATTATATTAATAAACTTGAGAAGAGCTTGCTGTTAGGCTAGTTTGTACACGCTGTTAAGAATGAAAACAGAGCAAAAACGGGACAATAAATGAAGACCTACAGAACTCTGATTTGCACACGGCAAAGGATATCAAGGACCAAGGACTGGGCCAGGGAAGTCAAGAATCCACCACAACATGCAGGTGGTAGGATAACTGAATGGCATCAGAGTCCATCCAGAAACCGTATTATAGGAATGTTAGCAGCCGCTGCACCGTTCAACAACCCAGTGAATGTTGAAGAGAGTGACAATGACTAACAGAAAATAATTTTAAGAAGGGAAGTGGGATGATGGATACGAGAAGGGTAGGGGGGATATGCAAAAAGGCGTCAAGAACGAAGTTGGCGAATAATTATGGACATAGGAAGAGCATCTATTCACTGCACGATCGCTCAACGCCAGATGGCCGTGGCCAGTCGCCTAGCTGAGGCTCACCTACCCCGTCGTAACACGTGTTGCTTGCTGTGGAGAGCCCATCCTGACTAAACGTCTCGGCAATTTTCAGAATAGATGGGTTTCAGGAGACACGGTGGTTTCAGATCTCTCGGAGCTACTGGTCCTTGCTTTGCTGTGAACTATGGATGCCTTAATTTTCACAAAGGCTTCTAAACGGGAAGCAGGTGCTGCTTCGGACTTTTTGCCTTATCAATTCCCGAGTGTGATCAAATAACAATATGCATCGTGTGATGACTACAATACCATGATCGCAAGTTACTTCCAAACATCTCTTCAAACAAGTTAGACAGCAGGTCACCGAAATGTGTGTGAAACTTGCATCATATTATACGATCGAAGTTCTAGCACAAAGCTTCATTCCTGTATTTTCAAATCTAGAATAATATAGCATGCCTACAATGCCGAAAGCGCAGTTGAGTGATAGGCGGCTTGCAAAATAGTGCCCCCCCTCTGGTTCATTACTGCCAGGGTTAGGTCCAGTAGTAAAACATAAATATCCCAGAAAGTTGACGGGCAAATGGCACCGCGGTAGCTCAATTGGTAAGTGCACTGCACGCGTAATGCAAAGATGCGGGTTCGTATCCTACCTGCGGCCAGTTGTTTTATCATCCACTTTGATTCCCATTAATTTATCATTTCATTAAATTATCTAATAAGTATAAGTAATTTCCCCTATGCGGTCCTTGGTGTCTTTGTCAGTTTCTTATGGTATGACTAATAAGTATCGGGTCTCTTGGTTTCCCTTGTTCTCGCTCATGTGTGTGTGTGTGTGCGTGTGTGTATGGAGGGGTGGGAACGAGAAGAAGGGAAACTAACGAGGAGGAGTGGTAGTGGTCGGCAAAGAACCCCTCCACCTCCCCCCATACCCCCCCCCCCTCGAAATAAATTTCTGGCTACACCACTGGAATCAAGTTTCATTCAATAGGCTTAAGAGAATATTGCCTTTATCGTGGAGTTCCTGGTTTATATACTTTTCCTCCGGGGAGCACGTCAGTACATCAAAGTTGCCTGTTTGAACACTAAGAACTTCGTACAAATTCCATGCACTGTGGGAATCAATGTAATCGAAGTTTTGGTGAATCGGCGCAGCGAAACAGCACAACACGATAACAGACACATGGTGGTCTTTCCTCACATCTCGCGCTGCGGTTCATTGCTACAATCCACTACATTACATAAATGCATCAATTTGTGAACTGAATTTTAGCTTTTTTAATGTTCTCAGTTCTAAAAATAGCATAAGGATGATAGCATAATTTGGTGCGAAGGTGCCGCACGCCTTAATAATGAAAAACTTTTGTCAGAAGGTAAGCAAAATGTTGTTTCGGCAATGTAAAAGCAAGCATCCTCATCATTAGAGTATTCTTGTGCGGGGAGTGCTAGGCATTTGTCTTTGTGTGGTGTACAACCTCCACGTGTATATATATATCTGTGTGTTTGTGAACAAGAAGAAAGGGGGTTAACCCAGGGGCCTGATATCTATTAATCATATCATAAGAAGCCAAAAAACAAGGACACCAAGGATAACACGGGAGAAATTACTTGGTACTTACTAACTGAATTAAAGAAATGATAACTTGATGGAATGGAAAGTGGATGAAAAAGAACTTAGGGGGAGAATGATCCCATGTCCTCGCATTACGTGTGCGATGCTCTAACCAATGTAGCTACCGCGGCGCCGTTTTCCCATCCACTTTCTGGGATATTCATGTGCTGCTACTAGAACTAAGCTAGTGCCACCACTCACAAACCTCTGTGGATTTGAAGTGCTAATTACGTATTGAAACCATTAATTTTCGTTACTTTCCTTCTCCACTCGCCATGGCGGCTTAGTGGCTATGGTGTTGCGCTGCTAAGCATGAGATCGTGGAATCTAATCTGGGCTGCATTTTGATGGGGACGAAATGCAAAATGCCCGCAGTGGTTGCACATCAAAGTACTTCATGTGGTCCAAGCTCGCCCGAAGTTCTTCACTACGCCGTGCCTCATAATTAGATCGTGCTTTTGCCATATAAAACCCCAGAATTTAATTTTTTTGCTTCTACAGTACACTTGTCTTAGTCAGTGCCATGCAAATGGAAGACTAGTGACGCTGCACAGTTAGCTTCTCTACATTAAATGATATCATCTGTGCATTTCAACAAACAGGTAATTTGCCCGGTACAGTGCCAATAGCTTTTTATCATGACATTGCAAAACTAAAGTTAAAATTCGTGTTTATTCATCAGACATATTGCTCTACAATCAAATTTTTCATCCATTTCTGCAGACCCATCGCCAATTTTATAAAAAACACAATTGTCTCCTCAGGTATCACTGGCATCTTACATTCTGTTGAATTGAGCGCCGCCCACGTTCAGGCCTCTGATCAAAATATCTTCACTTTGGCCTCCTCAAAATTAGTGAGGAAGTGCAGAAACTCAAAATGGGCCAGAAATTATATTTCTCCCTTACATTGAGTGCCTAATCTTTTGCAAGAAGTGCCTTACAAGTATTACACGAGCACCTAGTTTGCATAATGTCTCTAAATAAGTGAAAACGTTATATAGCTTGAATTTTAAAGGAATCGAGAGAATTTTAGGAGTGCTCAGAAGACACTTATTAAAGTGCCAGTTAAAACCAACTTTGAAAAGTTACTTAGCCATTTGTTCAACACTGTTATACAGAGTTTATACACATTGTTTGCCGGTGTCCTGAGAGGACTGAACCTGGCACCGAGCTTACATGCATTTGGCATAAATTCGAAATAGTAATTAACAGGTTACAGAGGATCCTTCTATAACTACCAAGGAAGTTAAAAGGGCCTTGCGAGACATGAGACGAGGAAAAGCGGCAGGAGCAGATGGAATAACAGCCAATCCTAACATATCCTACATGCACTTACGGTGTTCTAACTCCAACTTAAGAGGGAGCTTTAGCACGGCGGCTCCTGCTAATATGCATGAGAAATGAGCACTCGTTTCTCTCGGCAACCGTGGGACAAAATTTTGTTAGATTTGTTGAATTTAAAAGAACAAGTTCACATGAAGTGATTGCAGGAAGCCAGTTGTTTATTTGGCTGTCAATCTATTTACAAAAATTCAGAAAAATTGCAAAATTAAAAAAAGAAAACGAAACTTGAAGTTTACAATTCTTTACTTTAGCAATGAAAAAAATATCGCAATTCTATAAACTGCACCTAATAATTGACAGTCACTTTAGCATATGCCAAAGAGAGGGAAGGCAAGGGCCTGTGTGCTCAATAGACATTAATTCAATTATCTGACATTCTCATTCGAATGCGCTGTTGCTTCTTATTACTTGTTTTCTCCCACCAGGGGCCCTAGGTTCGAGTGCTTTAATTAACTGTGCCTTAATTAACTTCGCTCTATTTAATGCCAAAGTTTGTGGGTTCGACTCCCACCAAAGGTTGAGGGTGTGACTCCCATCAAAGGTCGTGGGCTCGTGTGTGTTAATTGACTCTATATTAATTAACTGTGCCTTATTTAAATTCACCTTAACACCGGAGGTCACGGGTTCGACTTCCACAAGCTCGACAGTTCGACTCCCACTGAAGGTCATGGGTTCGAGTGCCTCAATTAACTCTATCCTAATGAACTTTGCCTCTTTTTAGCATGATGAGCAGCATCGTAGTCAGTTGTGGAAGAAGACAGCGACGGCGAACACGCGAGCAGTGGCACGAGCCCATGTCTGCGCGAGGCGAGCTCACGTGACAGTGAGCTCACCTGTTACGTGAGCTTTCTGTCGTGTTTCTGTCACAGCACGCCATGTTTTCCAGACCATCGGATGTATGAGCCACTTAAGGCTTTCACCTTGGTAATACATCTAAAGTGGACAAAAATGATATATGCTGCCCTGAAATACACCACTAATTTGTGCATATGGCTTTCACCAAACCCTTTCAAGAATTGTAACAAACTCACATAAACTGCACATTTGTGCACCGAATTTGTCTACTTTGAATTCTCTAAGGGATGCAGTTTACACAAATGCTGTATGTGTTTTTGATGCAGAGCTACATATTTGTAAACTTGGTGCTTCTTTTTCTTTTTCAAGTTAACTGACTTTTGGCAATTCTTGTTAAAAATTACATGCCCTACATCAATATGTTGCTTGCTGTAGTCATTATATAACTTTGTCTCTTAAATGTAACAAATTGCTTTAAAATTGGTAAAGCGGTTTTCTCACAAAAACATTTTTGTGCTGTACATGTATTCGAATAGGCATTATGGTAGGTGGACTCAAGCTAAAGCTTCCTGTTGAACAATGCATAGAACCTGTTTCACAGGCAAGCCACAGAGCGGCACTGCGGCGTGCAAGCACAGCTTTGTTTCACCCAATGTTCTTAGATGCCTTCCAGTTTGCAAGCTCCCTCGAGCCGCGCGCGAGAAGGTGGCCCCCTTCCATCTCCACTCACCATGCAGCGCTGCTGTCGCTGTCAGGCCCAAAGCACTCGCGCTTGGCAGCTGCTGCAAGAGCCTTTTCCGCCGGCCTTTTCCGAGCTGTCACATTGAAACTTCAGTCTCATGGTTAAAGAACTGTTTGGCCTGAGTGGTAAGGGTGAGATAAAGAGCAGCCTAATGCAAAATCCCAAAGAACTGATCGTTTAATTTCTTCGCGCTTTGTTTATCGCACGGACTTTCGACGTTTACCCTGAACATTTTAGTGTTTGTTAGAGTAACCCTTATTTAAAAGAATGCACAAAACAGTAAGGAAAAGCTTTAATTAGCTGTGTTCCGTTTTGTTTCTAGACCACAGTCACGAAATTCCGCGCTCTGTTGCCGACGCATGGAGCACCGGACTGATTGAGCAGGGTATTGCATGCTAAACTTTAGAATGGCAATTTCAGTCAACACAAACAAGCATTAAATGAAGACAAACATAGTCGAAAGCATGGGGGGAATAGCTACAAAAAAAAGAGCTTTTTTATTTGCAATGGCAGCCTTTTCTCTGTTTTCCAGCCGGCGATTCACGTTTCTTGCATAAAAATGCATGCGAGCCACTATGACAAAATGCCGCACCTGCCATGTAAAAGTGGCCATGTGCTCTGCACATTGAAGTCAAGCAAGGTTTAGCAATTCCAGCTCGTCTAGCATGTCCCAAAAGATATCCCCCAAAGTGGAACCTTCTTTAAGGAAGTAGAAATTGCTTTGTTTGCAGTATTTGTCAACTGTAGCATGTCTTTGGTTGGATGCTTTAAGCACCCTTGCTTGAAGCTCTTGTACACTGTAAAGTATGAGTCACTGCCAACAACTGGCACTGGAGAGCTGATATCTTCCATACAGGAAGGGCAAGTTATGCTCTTAGAGGATTTGTGCACCGCTTTTTTTTTTTTTTTGAAATGAATATTAGGAGAGGTTGGTGCCTTTATAGCGGCACCGGCTACTCCTTGTCACTTAGCAAAGGAAACAAATGTGCACAAGAAGGGAGAATAATGACACAGAATATGGCACTCAGTAGCACACCACATCAATAAAAACTATACAGTCTAACAGTACATTAATAGCAGAATTTTGTGCATCAGTTCAGTACACATTTGCATATATAAAGACAGATATTTTAAGTAGCCAAACACACAACACATGCAATTACACTGCAAGCACAGAACGCAATCACACACTGTGTAGAAATCACGATCACCACATAAACCGATCTTTAACCCAGAACAACACCCATATCACTCATTTATCTTATTAGGATCAACTGAAACTTCCCCAAAATGTTGGTGTCCTCAAAAAACTTCCTAAAAGCAAGATGTGCTCTTTTCTGAAGGCCCGCTGTTGGCCATGTACCATGTGTCTTTTTTAGAGTGAATGGTCATCTGTAGAAAAGCAACAAATTTCCCTTTGTTATGGATCGTACTTAGTGCACTCGAGGAGGAGATGATACACATCTTCGTCTGCGTGTCCACAAGAACACTGCAGACTAGAGGCACGTTCTATCCTGTATAAGAAGTGTCTTGTAAATGCAGTTCCAAGCTGCAGGCGGTGCACCAATGTTTCAAATTTTCTGCTCTAGATTTTACGGAATTGATAGGTTTATACATGGGTCTATAAAGTATAACTTTGAGTTCTTAGATTGCTGATCAAACCAGGTAGTTTCTCTGAGACGACATGAAATCTGTCTCAGAAGCAGACGGACTTCACTATGCAAAAGGGGAAGATCAATTGCCTCTGCGTTATTGTGCACCCGATTTGCAGCTGCGTCCACTGCAGTATTACCAGGCATATTGCAGTGCCAGGGTATCCACTGAAATGCAATTGCGTGATTCATGGTGCTTGATTTTGTATGTTTTTTGAGCATCTCATATAATAGCGAAGTGTTCAAAGGATTTTTCTCATTGCTTTGTAGTAATGTGAGAGCAGCTTGCGAATCGCTAAAAATAACCCATTCTTGCTAATTCTTTTCTGATGTTATGAACCACAAAGCACACAGGATTGCAAACAGTTCTGCCATGGTGGAAGATGTCTCTCGGGATAATTTAAATGTTTGCTCTAGCGCCAAATGTGGAATGACGAATGCTGAAGTCAAGGAATTTTTATAACACTAACCGTCTGTATATAAGTGGATGTACTGGGGATATAATGAGTAAATTGGGAAGGAATTTTTATGACGCGAACCGTCAGTATATACGTGGATGTACTGGGAACATAATGTGTAAATTTGGAAGCACACCGTTGTAAGCAAGCTCGCCTGCATGAACTGATCGAGTCCAGAATGCTCGAGTTGACTTCTGAAGCTGACTCGCCCAATAACAGTGACATCTCATAGTACTTTTCAGGCTATGTGGTGCACTGCCTGAAAAGTACTATGAGATGCTATCATGCACTTCTCCCTGGGAGTACATGTGGTCACTGTCACTGTTATTGGGCGAGTCAGCTTCAGAAGTCAACTCGAGCATTCTGGACTCGATCAGTTCATGCAGGCGAGCTTGCTTACAACAATGTGCCTCTCTCGATTTCTTCAGTGTGTTTTGAACACCCACAAGTACAGCACCCGGTGCACCCTCTACACTTCCACGCAGACCTCTCCTTAGAGGCGTGTAGAGACTAAACAGTCACAATGTTTGAGTAAAGTTCACACATAAAAAAGTACAGCTCACTACTTCAATCAGTGGCGGCGACAATGGGAAGAGGCCACACTGGTCGGGATGAATGGATGCACGGATGGACGGACGGACGGACGGACGTACAGACAGAGTGAGGGACGAATGGCTGGATGGGTGGATGGATGGGCGGACGGATGGACAGACAGACGGACGGACGGTATGAGCGTCATCTTTGGAACTGGGTAGTTGGTTGCGCCACCAAGCTCTTGCTATTATACTGCCTAATGTCCTACCTAGGTTAAACAATAAAAAGGGAAAAAAAAATACGATGAACTACCACACCCAAATTTTCTGATCCCCTATTGCGAACTGTGCTTTTGTACGTTTCCGTCTTTTGTAATTCCCCTACTTTTCTTCCACCAATCCTCCGATCGCCTCTTACCAATGCCTATTGCGGACGTGTTTACCACTGCTCCCACTGAACCCAAGGGCTTCAATGAGGCCAGTGGTGCCTAAATTGACCACTGGGTAGACATCTTCAAATTCTAATAAAACATGCTCCATAGTTTCCCTAGCTTTACAGCAGCAAGCACATGCTTCTTCTTTCTTTAAAACTGATGGTAGCGCTTCTTCTTCCGTCTTATATCTCGCTTTATAGGTGCGTGTTCCTAGGCGTCCCGATCTCGCTTCGAAAAGTAATGAGCTTCCCTTTGAGTTATTATAAACTGTTTCTTTCCTGATTTCGTTTTTTCCTCTTAAGTAGTTACTCATGGCAGGTTTATTTTCCATTGCCGCCCCCCATGAGATTATTTCGGCCTCTCCAACTTTCCGCTTGACCTTCTTTGTTGCTGTGTTGCCCACCCTACAGACCGCATACTTGCTGGTAAGCTTCCTAGTTCTTTTCCTCCACTGTCAATCAATGCTTTTCCTGTACAGATACCTGAACACTCTCCCAGCCCATTTACTTTCTTTCATATTCCTCAGCCATTCTTCATACTCAATTTTACTGCGAGCTTCCCTCACTTCAAAACTAGTCCAGCCCATATCACCCTGCACAGCTTCATTTGTAGTCTTCCCATGTGCGCCCAATGCGAGGCGACCCACTGCCCTATGGTTCCCATCAAGTCCTGATTGTACCCCTGATTTAAAGCAAACAACCGCATTTCCAAAAGTAAGTCCTGGAACCATTACACCTTTCCACATACCTCGGAGGACCTCGTACCTATTGTATCCCCATAGCGCTCTGTGCTTCATTATGGCTGCATTTCTCTTCCCCTTCACTATTATTGTTTTTTCCTGTGTTTCCATTTATCTATTGCCTTCGTTTATCCATATACCAAGGTATTTATATTCTGTTACTCGAGGTATTTCCTCGCCCGGTATCTCCACTGTCTGTTCACTGCTTTCATTGAATACCATAGCACCTGATTTTCTAACACTAAATTTCAAACCTAAATTGTTGCCTTCCTGTCCACAGATATTAGCCAGACGTTGCAAATCACTTTGCTTGTTAGCGAGCAACACAATGTCATCCACATAAAATAAACCTGGGTGTTGCTGCTCTATTACTGTACCTGCCTGTTTGTATGAGAGATTAAACCCGATATTACTTCGTTCTAGCGCCCTCTCCATCCTCACCATGTAAATCATAAACAGCAGCGGGGATAAAGGGCAACCCTGCCTCAGTCCCTTGTTGATATGAACTTTTTCCTCGCTTCTCATCCCTTCCCATTCAACGCAAACGGTATTTTCTTGGTAAATCTCTCTCAAAAGCTGTAGACAAACGTCACCTAAGCCTTCCCCTTTCAGAATATCCCACAAAATGTTGCGGTCTACGTTGCCATAGGCTCCTGTAATGTCTAAAAAAGGCCACATTTAACGGTCTGCTTTCTACTTTTGATATTTCAATACACTGAATAAGAACAAACAAGTTATCATCCAAACACCTACCTATTCTGAAGGCATTCTGAAGCTCTCCCAAGATTCCGTTATTCTCTGCTCATGCTTGAAGCTTTAATTTGATTGCCAGCATTGCTACCCTGTATATTACCGATGTAATGATCAAGGGTCTATACGAGTGAATTCTATCTTTCTCCCCCTTACCTATATAAACTAAATTCATTCTACTTTGTCGCCAACTGTCTGGTATTCGTCTATCTTTTAAAGTTTTTTCCACTGTTTTCACCAGAGATTCCTTACTTTTTGGTCCTACTTCATTAATCAGCCTAACGGGAACCTCGTCTAGCCCTGTGGCTGTGCGCTTAGGAATTTTCTCTTCCGGTTTCTTCCAGTTGAAGTTTGTCAGCACCAGCTCCTTTTCCACTTGGGTCTCTTTCATGCTCTCTTTTTCTTCAAATACAACCTCGTAATTGCCTTGGAAAGATTCGACTGTTACTTTTCGGATGTAATTTGTTGCCGCTTCTCCTTCCAGTCTGTTTTCATCTTCGTGTAGGATATGTTGTTGTATTGTTGACTTCCTGCCTAATAATTTTATGTGGTTCCAAAATATTCTAGGTGCAGCCTTGTTTTTCTCACGTGTTTCTGACAACCAACGTTCACTTTCACCTTTTAATTTTGCTTGCACCAGTATTTGAACGATAGACTTTTTCTCCCGGTATATTTCCCATTTACTGGTTACTTCATCCTGTGGCAACTGCGCCTTCTTTGCCTGCCTGTGCTCTCGAGATGCTTTCTGTCATTCAGCAATTGCTTCTCGTATCTCCCTGTTCCACCAGCTTTTCGGTTTCTATTTTCCTTTCCAACGAACATGTTGTTTCTCTTTCCATGTTTCTGTCGTTATTACACTTAGAAGCTCACCATATTCCCACTCCTTACTTGGCCACTTGCCAAGTTCTTCCTCGACTCTAGTGACTATATTCGCTATTTGTTCAGCGTTCAAATTCGGACTGGCCATTTTGTGCTCCTTGCTCTCTTTCCGGACTCCATATCCCATTTTCAAAATGATGCGTTTATGGTCACTCCCTATGCTGCTAAACCCTTCCTCATCGATGACCATTTCTCTCAACTTATCATGAATTCCTTCTGTCATCAGACAGCAATCAATGGTCGATTGCCGGTTTCCCACTTCCCACGTGATCTGTCCTTCACCCTTAGGCCCTGTATTCGCGATAACGAAGTTATGTAGCTCACAGAGGTCTAGCATTGACTTCCCGTTGTTGTCAGTATAGCCATCTAAATCCTGTATGTGGGCATTCATGTCACCTAATAGGACAATTTCAGCACCATTCCCGAAACCCTTAATATCAGTGCTTATGCATTCCACTAACACTTTATTCTTCTCTGTGTAATTATTTCCGGTCCACAAATACGTAACGCCCAGCCAAGTTATTTTCCCACTCATTGTACCTGATAACCAAACATGCTCTTGACATTGTGAATTTACTCTTTTCCATTTGGCTCCCTGATGGATGAGCATTCCGACTCCCCCTCCCTTTCTTTCCGACTTAGTTCTGTTGCATCCTTCCCAAACATAATTCTCAATAACTGGCGGCTCTTCTGAGTCTCTAAGGTGCATTTCTGTAAACGCATACACCTCTATTTGTTCGCTATTTAACTGCTCCTCAATCTCTGCCCACTTTTCCTTTCTTGTGCCGCCCTGCATGTTTATGTAGCCTATTGCATGGCGAGCTTTCTTTCTTGCTTTCCTCCTTTTTCTATTATCGACGGTAATGCTCCTCTGAGGTTCCCTTAGAGGACCTTCTTCATTACTACCTACTCTGGCCTCCTGAGCGCCCGCGGGCCCCCTAAAAAAGCAACAGCACGACCACCAAATCGCCAGCCCACTTCTCGTGCCAGCCTGTAATTGAAGTGGATCCCGTCTCGTTTAAAACCACCACACCTTCTCACTTCCCTGTTACTTTGACAACCTCGAAGCCTTTCTCTCGGCTCATTTTCCATATCGTCTCATTAGCGGCCACTACGGCTCTTTGTATCTGACTGTCACGCACAGGCACCTCCGGTACCGTGCACACCACGATCGGCACCTGAGGGGATAGCTCGCGCAAGTTGTCCACCCCCTTCGCCAAGCACTGGGCTAGTCCTCTCCCTTTCCTGTTTAAGACGTAATTTAGCCTACCTGCTACTATGACAAGGTTGCGCACGTGGGCATTTTCCGCGAGCTTTTCTTTTGCTCGCTCCATGACAGAACCCAGTGTCCACCCTAGAAATGTCCTTACCGCCACTCTTTTATTGTCTTTCACCCTCTCCACAATTGCTTTTGAGCACCCAGCCAGGTTTGAGTCGCCGGCGATAATCACCCTTTCACTCTCTCCTACATCTCCCTGCTTGCTTTTGTCCTTTTCCGCGTGATTCGGACTCGACAAGGGGCATTGTCCCCTGGGCTCCTGCTATTTCCGCGTGGCGGCCTCAAAGCAGGTGCCGCTCTTTCCAGCTAACTCTTCATCACGCTGCACGCATTCCACGTACTTTGCTGACACTCCCTCTCCTGTCGCGTCGGGGGTCTGCGTTTAATTCTCACGCACATTCTCATTCACAATGGGGTCTCTGTTCAGCTTTTCCTCTGCTGCTTCAAGTCTCTTTTCAACTACTTTTCATGCATCACGCTCCCTGTTTAGCTCATTTTTGAGCTGTTGCACCTGTTTGACAAGCTCTTCCTGGAAAGCCTCCATTTTCTGCAGCCTAGTATCAGCATCACATTGTGTGCCGGTCATTTCGACGCCCTCTCCATTCTCATCCGTCTCATCTGCCTTGAGGGACCCTCCACGCACTGCCTACTTTCCTGGCTTACTCGCCATGTATTGCATGGCTTTTTGCAAATACTATAATACTATAATAATGCTACTACTGATGCAAATACTATAATACTATAACAATGCAGAGCACGTGCCTTTTAGCAAAAACCAATACGCACAGGATCCAAATCCTCGAAATGCCGTAAAGCAACTCTCACCACTGTTTCAAAAGCAATCAATGCCGTGGAGACCGAATGGTATGACACGCTCTCGCACGCGCTCAACCACGCGACCACGCTCTCACTTCTCTGCCAAAACACACACAGTAAAGCCACTAATAGCTATTAATTTTGCCACTTTCAAGCTACCATTTACAGACTACAACACTCAACGTCCGACCCGGCTGCACGTGTACAAGCACGTGGCGTGAAAGGATGCTTTAACCATCCTGCAAAACCAAATGTACACGAAACACACCCGCTCACCCGAAATCCGAGACAAAGAAAAAAAAACAAAGAAAAAGAAAACCACCCCATTTCTATTTAAAGGCAGAAAAATCAGCAAATCAAAAACAGAAGCAAGCTCAAAGCATGCACAAAAACTTCGTCACCACCACGAATCCCCGAAAAGCATGTCCACAGTTCGGCAAACACAGTTGGGCAAACACAGTCGGGCAAGCAGCGTGACGAGCGCCACCTCGTGGCAAGAACCAGAAGAGCGCCACTCTGCATGCCGCTGCTTTCAAACAAAATTGCACCTGCGCCTCCTCTAGAGGAGGTGCCCTCCTCTGAGCACCCATGAGTCACGGGTTTCAGCAATCTTCAAGAGCTGCGCCTTGCTCCACATTTCCATGTTTTGGCGCGCTTGAGCTGCAGGTTTGATCGGTGTATGAAGTTGGTGCTCCACTTTCGTGCTTGTAAACTTTGCAAAAAATAAAAGCACTGTGTATGGAACGGTGAATGCAACTTTTTTTATTGAGATTTATGTCTCTTTTAGCTCTTTATAGGCAACAGCTTAAAAGTCTTGCTTAGTACACGCACACAGAATTAGCCACATGGGAGCAAGTGAATGGATCGGTTCGTATTTCTGCGATCTGGGTCTGAAGCATGTGCACGTCTACCAACGGCTCTTGTTTTTGAGTGCCGCAAGGCATTCAGGCACGATCTCAGCCACCCGGGTGCAAGAGGCCTATGGACGGCTTTCAAAGAAGCTCACTTCCCTTTTCACCTCTAGGCATTCAATTAGAAAGGCAGCGGTCTTTTTAGAGCTCGGGGTACTTCACCATTTAACTGAAGAAACATGATGAAACAAAACTATGAACACACTATCTCAGAGTTGTAAAGAAGGGGAAAAAAAAAAGCACCTACATGTGCGGTGAACAAAAGTTATGAACTGCCGTTTCACGACGTCTGTCCTTGCCCAAGTGTGGTCACCATTGGCAGAAAAAAAGAGGCAGAAGAAAACAGCACGTGGAGACAATCTGGCTCCAAAGAATGGAACTCGAAAAGGAGAGATGGAGAGCATCCGGTTTTAAGGGGTTGCAAACAGGGTGAGACTGTAAAAAAAGATATGTTTTCCTTGTTGAATCAAGTTAGCATATTTAAACACCCAAAACAGTGGGCGTTTATATTGAATGACAGCTAGGAACTTGTTCAGCAGAACCGATTAGCAGCCGTGCGTTCTCTCAGAAAGTGGTGTGCCTGTGCGCAACCGCCACAACTCTCCAGCTGCGCAATTATTCGGAATAAGAGTCCTCAGCAGAACTGATAGTTGGGCGAGTTGGTACGAATTCATAGCAAAATATTTTGCGCGCCCAATTGACAAGGACACAGTGAAGGGGGAAGCACAGTAAAGTGCTCGTGTCCCCCTTCACTGTGTCCTTGTCAATTTTGCGCGCTAAATATTTCACTATGAAGAGTCCTCACTTGCATCAGCTCCTCATCTTCGAGGCTTCAAAAGTGCTGTTATGCATTGCATTCAAACGGAAAAGGCTATTCGATAATTTTTGATCGTGAATTCTGTAGTCGAATAAAATCTGAATAGGAAATACCGCTCGATTAGACTACATATGTTTCTACTTCATTTCACCTGCTGGCATGATGAAGAAGATCGCCAGAAAAGCCAGGGTGATTGGTTTGGTAAAGGCTTTCCAGTCTCCCCGGTTCAGCCTGAGTACATAGGCAATATATTTTCCCTAACAGTGTTGTTCATATTAACTCCCAATAAGTGCCTTGATTCCTTTTCTCGGAAAGTTGATTGGTTCACCTGGGGCTCGTGCAGATTTTAAAAGAAACACGCTTATTCCAGTCGGGAGCTTTCACTTTGTCAGTCATTGCATTTAGAATATTTCATAGTTTTTCTGTTACATATACAGGTTTTCCAACATAACCTTAGCCAAAGTTTTAAAAATGAAAGACCCTCCAGATGCAAGTTGAACCAAATGCATAATGTGGAGTTAGGGTATTTTTTATTTTCCTCTTAACAGATTAGTTATGTTTAGTTAATCAACCTTTTAAGTACTGGCTGCAGACCCCAAGTGTGATGCGCAACTTTGTAGAGCACCTTGAGAAACCTCTCAATAAATTGTTTCTGACACAATATACTATATCTCATGTGGTCCTTTCTTCTGCATTCCAGAGAAAGCCTGCAAAATATTGAAAAATACCACCTGACGAGGCGCTTGCGCACTGTTATTGTGCTGCTCTCCAGCGTGCGATGGATGAACAAGGTCGGCTGCAGCGAGACTGGCCCATGACAGAGCCTTATGCCTGGTGTAGGTATCTGGGCGTGCGGCTCTTATCACATGGCGGTGCGAATGCCCTGTCGCAGGCCAGTCACCTGGCTGAAACTACAATTGGTACCTGCCGACAAGAGTCGCGGGCGCACCAAAGCAAGTAAACCACAAAAAATTTTATTGAACAGAGTTTCTGCAAGAAAAACTGGGCATCCGCCAGCATCTGCGCAACGAACACTCGCTTGCTAGCAGACGATGCACTTGACAATGACAGCAAAACTGAAGATGTCATGTTGTATAACCCATGCCTCAAATACGTACACATAGCAAAAAGGTGTCAGTATAAATTTGCAGTTGTAATAAAGCACCATTATAAGTGCCTACGTGCGCAATTGGTCTCAGTGCTCAAAGTGAATTGGTCTCAGCGGCCAAAGGAATTTCGAATTCTTCACGGTCGATATGCCACATGGTGGCGGAAAAAAGGAAACTGTCTCTACTTCCTGGGCATGTTCCGAGCTTTTTGTCCATTCGCAAGTTTAAGCACCCAGATGACCTTGGTGTATGTGCCCGCAGACCCGAATGCCGCTTCAATTACAGCTATCTGTCAGGCCATTAGGCCTAATCAGCGCTGTTTCGTCGGGCATTGGCGACTGAATGAATTGCGGTTTGGTACCAAATCGAAGCAGATCTAATCATGGAAGCCGCACGATAGACAGCAAGCCGACAAACCACCTCGCTAATGAAAGCGAGCGTGTGGGATGGCACGAGTGTAGTTTACAGGTGCCACCTTTGCGAAACATGTACTGTGGCCTCTCATTCCCGACGCCGTTTGTAGATGTACGTCGGTCTTTCAGGTTGGTTCTTTTTTTTTTTTTTAGCTTCGCCACAACCACTCACAAGATGCTTTTCATTTACACGGTGGGCATGTTAGTGTCATATGGGACTGGTGCGCTGATCCACCGCCCAGCTGCAGAAACCTATGCAGACGGTGGATGGACATAAAGGAGGGTGGGGGGTTCTATGGCTCACCCGATTTCAGAACGTTTGACAGGTGGCAAATAATCCTGAACAATGAAACGATGAAAATGAAATGCTCTTAACATCGGCGCAACCTTGGATCGACCTGCGCAGCGCCAACAACGACCATTGGTGAAGCAGTGATGGAGCCACATATGCGTCATCTGCGCTTTCGTCTCTTGCGCAGACTGACAAGCTTCATACGTCATACGTCAGCTTCACAAGCTGATGTATGACGTATGAAGTTGACATTGCGGGTCATACGTCAGCTTCACAAGCTGACGTATGACCCGCAAAGCCCATCTGGAGGAAAATTGTAGGAAAACCTTGGAGGAAAATTGGAAATCAAAACTCTCTGCAATAATTATGAAAGATTGCAATAAAACAGAGGTGCACTGTTAAACTTAACAATCTCATAAGATATGCAGTATGCATAACTTCACTGCCTCTTCAGCTTCAAAGGTTAAAAAAGCAATTGATTATAGTCAACAGATGTTCTATCGAGAAAAAAATGAATATTTTTCAGGCTTTCAAGTAGAACTGAGCTGTCAACAATACGTGCTGGCATACAAATCCGTTTTGACAGGCTCATCATAGAAAACAAGCAGTTTGTCTATGACACCGAGTCTGATTCAGTCATAGAACTAACAAAGTAGCCATCAACTCGAATTGAAAATCTTCCATTTTCCCACTCTACCCTACCCAGTTATGCGCCGTCAAGGAGCCCCACGTTTCACACGATGAAAGTTATGTTAACCAACGCTCGAAGCTTCATGCCGAAAAAAGAAACACTGGAAACGATCATCACGGATGATGACACTGACATTGTTGTTATCACAGAGTCATGGCTAAACTCTGATATCGAGGACCACGAACTTCTGAACAACCCATCGTATACCGTTTATAGGCAAGATAGGACCGGTCGTCGGGGGGGGTGGGGTCTTGGTATTTGTCAAACAATGGCTAGTCTCTTCTCGCTTATCTACTGAAAGTCACCACGAGATCCTTTGTCTCAAGATAGTACTGCCGACAAGCACTACCATACTGATTTCTTGTTACCGTCCCCCTGATTGTGACATTGCATTTACAAACGAACTTAATTCCATCATATCCAATTTAATCTCCCGTTTTCCTCGTGCTAATCTCGTGCTGTGCGGCGACTTCAACTTTCCGGATATTGAATGAAAAAGCTGCATGGCTTCAACCCGCGCGTCTAAAGATTTCCTAGAAGCAGTTCTTACGTACAATCTTAGCCAAGTAGTTACCAGACCTACTCGCAGTAATAACATTCTTGATTTAGTACTTACTACCAATAATGAACTAATAAATTCATTACAGTATGTTAAAGGTGTTAGCGATCACAAAATTTTGTTCTTTAACATAGCTATTGAACTTCCTACCCGCCAGCTGTCTACTAAATACATCCGAGATTACAATAAAGCAAACTTTGCAGAAATTAACAATGAGCTAAAATCATTTTTTGTAGACTTCCATCAATCAGCCCCTTCCAGAACAGTTGAGCAAAACTGGTTACTCTATAAACATAAACTTTTGTCTCTTCTTGATGCCCATGTTCCTCTTGTATGTATTTGCGGGGATGCCGGCAGACCCTGGTATTCGAACAACCTTAAAAAACTATCTAGGAAAAAAAAGCGCATTTTCCGCGAACTCAAACGACGGAACAATCCGCAAAAATGGGAAAGATACTTGACGGTATTGCGGGAATACACAAGTTTGCTGAGTCAATCTAAACGCAAATATTTCCACCAGGATCTGTTGAGCATTCTGCGTGTCAACCCTCGCAAATTCTGGAACTCATTATCACTTAAACGTACTTCATGTCATAGTATCGCATTAATCAACTCGGACGGGTCTCCTGTTTCAGTGAATCAGCGTCCCGATGTTATGAACTCTTATTTTTGCTCGGTTATCACTAATGAACCTCCCACTGATATTCCTACGTTGCCATCTACTCACTTTTCGGAAATGCCGGCTGTTAATATACATACTCAAGGAATCTCCAATTTAATCGATAACCTTAAACTTTCCAGTGCGCCAGGCCCAGACGGCATAACGGCCAAAGCTTTAAAGGGCACCAAATATCAATCTAGCCGCTTCTTGAAATTGATTTTCACTCAATCTATTGCCTCTTCTACTATTCCGAATGATTGGAAAATTAGCAGTATTGTACCTGTGCACAAATCTGGTAGTCGTTCTAGTCCAAGTAATTACCGCCCTATCTCCCTAACTTGCATACCTTGTAAAATTCTAGAGCATATATTGTACTCCAGCATTGCATCTCATTTAGACAAGCACTCTTTTTTCTTTCCCAATCAACATGGATTCAGACGAGGCCACTCATGTGAAACGCAGCTGTTCGAATTCACCACAGACCTTCACCTCCACCTTGACTCCCGTTTCCAAACCGACGTTATCTATCTTGACTTTGCAAAGGCGTTTGATCGTGTCGCCCATCTACGTCTTAACGCGAAACTTGCTTGTCTTAATCTCGACCCACTTGTTTTGTCCTGGATTGAATGTTTTCTTACAAACTGCTCACAACACACTGTCATCGATAACCTCAAGTCGTCAAGTAGGCCAGTCTTGTCAGGTGTACCACAGGGCTCTGTGCTCAGACCTCTTTTGTTTCTAATTTTTATAAATGACCTCCCTAAAAGCATTCTTTCATCAATTCGGTTATTCGTTGATGACTGTGTCTTGTATCGGCGCATATCATCCTGTAATGACCAACTAATACTCCAGGAAGACCTAAGCAAAATAGCAAATTGGTGCTCTATTTGGCTCATGTCCCTCAACGTTTCCAAGTGCAAGTACATGTGTGTAACTCGCAAGCAAGACATCATTAACCACCAGTACTTTCTTAATTCCACACCATTGACTAAAGTTGACTCTTACTGTTATCTAGGCGTTACTATCACTAATCAGCTTACATGGTCTGCACACATAACTCACCTTATAAACGACTGTTCTAAATCATTTGGCCTACTCAAAAGATTGATTTTTCTGTCTCCTGTTCCCATACGCAAGCTCGCCTATGAAACATTCATTCGGACTAAACTTGAGTATGCCTCAGCAATTTGGAACCCTCACCAGTCCTACCTTACTAACTCGCTCGAAGCAATGCAGAATCGCGCAGCACGTTTTATCGCTTCAAACTATGACTGGCATACAAGTATAAGCGGCATTAAATCATCCCTCAGCATCCCTAGCCTAGCACTTCGTAGGAAGATTTCACAACTTTCCCTTTTCCACAAACTCTATTACAATTTTCCACATCTCAGGAACACTCTCTTACTTCCGCCCAACCGCTTTTCTAAGCGACTCTTTAACAACCTGAGTCTACAACGTCTCCATGGTTCCTCTAATGCCTTTAACAACTATTTCTTACCCAGTGCTATTGAATTGTGGAACGCGCTACCCAACAGCATAGTAAATGAAAGTAATCCAGATAAATTTAGGCACCTCTTGTCATGTTTTCTAAACCTTTAACCTACCAGTACTATGCTGTTAATCTAACGTCTAAGTTCTTTTTTTTTTTCACTTTTCTGTTATATTGCCGGTTGTGTTGCCATTTCTACTTCCGGTTCGTACCTTACTTTATTTTTTTTTTTGTTTTTTTTTTTCATTTTTCTTGCCCGTTGTCTACTAGCATGTATACTAAGTTTTGTTTACCGTTATACTAATGAGTTAACCATTGTATAATAATGACCCTAGTGTTTCTTGATGCTTTTGCCCCCCCCCCCCCTTATGTAATACCCTGAAAAGGGTCCTTAAGAGTCAATAAATGATGATGATGATGATGATGATGATAATATACTAAAGCATGCTGCGTCTCTCAGAGAACCAGATATTTCATGGAAAATGACGAATAATTGCAATAAAATTTTGTTTAGACGTGGCATTCAGCAATGCGTATTGTTGGTGGTACTATAGCCGATTTCCATTAATTTGACCCACTCAGGACCGACAAAACTGATCTAATTTTCTGGTGGGTCGAATTAAACAAGATCCAGGAAAAGGTGCTGTTTTTCCCAAAAGGTGAAGCATTTATTGCAATAGCAAATAATGACTCAGCTATATGAAGTAAGGATACTTGTTTTATTGGTCATATAAACTGGTGCAAACATTCACTCACTAACTAGCATGGTGTGACGCTCGAGCAGGCAAACATGAACACATCTCATTCGATGACCATCAACAGTCACTGCCAGAATGCTGACGAAGCTTCATGCTGCCTGCTGATCCCGTTTCAGTGCGAACTAGGTGCGAAAGAACATGCACTCGAAGCCCCACAGATTACCGCCAAAATGGGGCAGTGTCATGTGATGCCACAGTAGAAAAGATGCGCAAAAGATGTTCCCCTCCCTGATTGCACGCGAGAGAAAACGCCACCGTGTCGATCCTTGTCAGCTCACCCTTGACCACAGTCCCTCGCACATGCAGCATACAGCGCGCGTCTGCGATCTTATTGTATTTGGTCTTTATACAGGAGCTCACAACGATGGCAAAAATTAGCCTTGAATATCGGAATAAAAAATTCCAAAACACCGCTGATTCATCTGGCAATATATTTGGCCGATTCTAACACGCCCCCAGGTTAAGCATGCGCCCGCTTTCGATGTGTCTAAAGTACCAAAATAACAATGACACTAAAGGTCTAAGCAAAGTAGAAATCTAACACGCACCCGATTTTTTAACAAGGAAAATGGACAAGGGTCCAGTGGCAGCCGGTTTTTTATAGTCAGCTTTGCCGCGCGGCTTTCAGAGTCAGTTGCGCCGCAATACAGCCGTGTTGTGCAATAAGTTCTATGCTTCTAAGCGTATACTAACACCGCAAACGCTGTTTTGGTTCCGCACCAGACTGCACTGTGCAGGCGATTTCCAGCCTGATTCTCATGACGGAAAAAAGGCACGCATTAGGATCATGTAATAATATAATAATATAATGATTTATTTCCATCACCATTACATTGATGGAGGGGATGGGAATAAAAGCGATTGACGCTTGATTAAGTTCCCACCCCCCGTACAGCAGGTGAGCAGTGGCATGCGACGGCACCTCTGTCACGACAGCAAATACAAAGTCAAAGAAAGCATTAGTATAAAAACAAGTATGCAAAATACACAATCACCTGTGTGTGTGAAAAAAAAATATAAACCGATTCAAAAGAAATACAAGTACAGCAACTGAGAGCAAAAACGCTTACGAAACAGCGAAAGAACAGCAACCAAAAATGCGCTTATAACACAATTAGACACAAAAACGTTCACAGATGTCTAAATGTTGGACAATCAAAGGGACGCGTTCATGAGAAAGTAGTTGCGAAGGTTAGAGTAGCTAATACTTCCCAAGTCTATATTTTCATCAATTAATTTGTTAAATAAGAATGGAAGTTGAAATGCTACCATTTGGCGCCCATAGTTTGTTCTTACTTTTGGTAATACCCAGTGTGGTTTATGCCGGCGTGGATATGTGCAATGAAATAATTCAATCGGGGCTAAGTCAGATATATTACTTATGCATCTTCTTTGTTCTAGTTTGTAGGTGCGTAGTAGTCTATAGGCATAGAGGCTGAAAACGTTAATGATCTTGTTCTTGAAAAATAAGTTTTTTGTTGAGTGTCTACTTGGCAGGTTATGAACTAATCTGAGGGCCCGTTTTTCGAGAGTTCTTAGTTTTTTCAGACCGGTTTGTGTAGCAGTACCCCATACTAATGAGCAGTAGTTTAGATGTGAGCGAAATAGTGCATGATATAGAGAGAGCTTTACCTTTTGTGGGAGATAATTTTTGGAATGCGTTATAAATCCTATGGCTCTAGATGCCTTTAATGCTACATCGTCTATGTGGTCGTCCCACAGCATGTTTTCGGTGAATGTTACGCCAAGTGATTTGAATGACCTTACTAACTCAATCTGGTCTCTGTTATAAAATAACTCACCAAAATTACCGCATTTTTTATTTTTGGGACGAAAAAGTACTGCCTTTGACTTTGCAGTATTAACAGACAAAAGATTTTTATCGGACCATACATGTATTTTTTCCAGGAGCACATTTGCATTTGTCCTTAGCTTACTACTGCTATCGTCAGATAAAAACAAACTAGTATCATCGGCGTAGATTATGAAACGAACATTAGTATCCACACTGACGATATCATTAATGTACAGGTTAAAAAGCAATGGTCCTAAGATACTCCCTTGGGGTACCCCGCACGAAACTGTTCGTAAAGTTGACTTATATTCGTTTATCTGGACATACTGTCTTCTGTGCGATAGGTAAGATTTAATTAAGAGTAATGCTGCGCCTCTAATTCCATAACATTCAAGCTTCTGAAACAAGATGCTATGATTTATGCAATCAAAGGCTTTGCTGTAATCTAAGAAAATTCCCAAGACGAGGTTCCTATGTTCAAAGTTCCTTAGGATATATTCCTTCTGGTGTAAAAGGGCAAGTTCCGTCGATCGGTTTTTTCTGAAGCCATACTGGTTGTCAGAAAGTATACTGTGTTTATTTAAAAAACTTTCAACTCGCTTAAGAATGAGCTTCTCGAACACTTTTGAGAAGACGGGCAGAATACTGATTGGTCTATAGTTCCCAAAGTCATTTTTGCTACCTTTTTTATATATGACTGCTACTCTAGCAATCTGCAATCTCGGGGGAAAAGTGGCCGTTTCTAAGCATAAGTTGTATATGCATGTGCTCCAATGGCGCAGCAATAATATCAATGACGTGCTTAACTGGACGTATCTGTATATTTTCCGCATCACACGATGTACTGTTCTTTAGGCCTCTGAACGTAGACAAAATTTCACGTGTAGAGACAGGTTCTAGAAACAAAGACGAGGGACATCTATCAATAGTTACGTGAGTTGTGTCTGCTGAGGACTTCGGTGCGGCCGTAAAAAAGTTGTTAAATTTTTCAGCAAGAGAATTACCTGAGTATTCTATGCCATCGCTTGTAATTTTATCTGGAGTTGTAACCTGCGGGATGCCAGAGTCGAGTGACCGGATTTTACGCCAGATCTTATCAGGACGATTTAATGCAGCTGCAAAGTAGTTTTCGTAATGTCTGAGCTTTGCCTGTCGTATGTCAGAATTTAATTTATTTCTGCATTTCTTAAAGCGCTCAAGAACAAGAGTATCTTTTGTATCAATAAATAGTTGATATAATTTGTGCTTTTCTTTAATACGCGTGTAGAGTTCACGTGATATCCACGGTTTTCTTATTGTTTTAGGTAGCCTCTTTAATTTTGGAACGAAATGCTTGTTATAGACATGAGTGAAGGCGTCGAGGAATAAGTCATAAGCGCTGTCCGCCCTAGCTTCGCTATATATGTCAGAAAAGTCTACACCTAGAAGGTCCGTTCAAAAGCTTTCTAGGGAACCTTCCGTTACACATTGATACATAGCTTTTGCACCAAGGTAGCGTTTCAAGACCTCCTTCTGGCAAAATAAATATATGCCCATATGATCGCTTATATCACAGCTTGTAACTCCTGAGTGAATGAGTGGAGAATTAATATTTGTTAAAAATAGATCGATACAAGTTTGGGAAGTAGGGGTTATGCGGGTTGCTGTGGTTATCATATTTGTGACACAGTAACATCTAAGTAACACATCAAAATTCACGCTGTTCACGGTTGTACATAACATATCTATGTTGAAGTCGCCACCGATGATCACGTCGTACTTGTTGCTCTTTGCCAATCTTAGATAAGATTCCATGATTTCAAGAAATGCGTCCATGTTACCAGACGGCGGCCTGTAGACCACGGACATTACAATGTTTCCTGATATAACTGAAAGGATTTCAACATCATCCTTCAGGTAGCTGAATTCGTTCAAAATTTCACACTTAAAATGGTCATTAACAAGTATGCATACACCGCCTCCACGGGAGGTTTTTCGATTCAAGGTAAAAGTTGAAAATGATGGCAATTCAAAGGTGTCACTGTCGGTCAGCCAAGTCTCAGAGATCATAATAACATCAAAAGGGAAACTGAAGCTGTCTAACAAAATAGAAAATTCATCCACCTTATTCCTAACTGACCTAGCGTTAAGGTGAAAGCATTTAAGTACTGACGGGCTTTTCAATTCGAAGCTAACACTGTTACTGATTTCGCATGGGAGAGGATATGCATTTGGTGTCATCATGCTGTAGGGGTATTAAGTGCAACAGACATAAATGGAACCTGTTTATGATGTTACGTCCTCAAGGTCACTCTCATCTCGAATTATTTGAGCAGAATCACCTTCCTTTTGGCGAACAAGCACCTTGCCGTTTGAGCACCAAACAAACCGGCAATTGTTTTTCTTGGCCCAATCTTTTGTTTGCAGAAGTAACGATTTAGTTCTTCGAGTCAGGTTCTCACATAGGTAGGTGTTTTTTCCGTTCCCCGCCAAAGACTTTCTGTTTTGAAGCCATTGGTCTCTTTGTGCTTGTCGTTGAAACCGCACAATAATGGGTGGTATCTTGTTCGCTTTTGCGGGAAGGCGGTGGCAGGCCTCAATGTCACTCTCATTAATTTCTGCAACACTGATTTGCTTAGCCACTTCGTTCACTTTCGCTAGGAGGTTCTCATTCTCAGATTTAGCAACACCATGAATTTCTATGTTCTTTTTCCTGCTTCGGAATTCCAACTCGTTCAAATCGGTGTTAAGCTGAGAGAGTTGTTCATCGCATCGCGTATTCTCGACCCGTGCCACTCTTTTTCGCAGGTGCGTAATTTCTTTTTCATGATTATCAAGACGCTTGATGATTTCATCGAAACGGTCAGACATCGTCTGAACGGACTGTTCAATGTTATCGACCTTATCTTTCAGCGGCATTAGACTGTCTAGTTTTTTATTCAGCTCTAGAAAAGCAGAGGCCATGTCAAAAGCAGGAGCCTGGGCTGTGGGGGGCATTTTTCCGCTACGAGAAGTCCCCGTTTTACATGTAGGACAGAGGAACGCTTTACGAGAACGAGCACTCAATGGTTTAGCCGACTCAGAAATTCCGGAGCAGCCTTGTACATGATATGGGTACTGACAGTCTTTGCATTTGACCAAGCTTTCAGGAGTATCAATTGTTTTGTTGCAAGCGATGCAAACTTCTTCCTCTGTATCCGTCATCAAAAACAGTTATGTAGAACACCCACGTTGCGACAGGTTTGGCAGCGGCAGTGGCGCTAGAATAGACCCACAGGGCAAAATTAACAGGAAAAAGTGCACCAACCTGAAAGAAGTGCAAAAATCGTGTAAGCCGTGGAAGCCCGTGTCTGTCGCTCGCCACTGCCACTGCCAAACTGCCGAGAGCGGGGGGCGTGGCCGGTTATCGCAGATGGTAAAAGCAGCGCATGGTTGTTGGATCAACTTGCCGACGGCCGATGTGTCCTGGATGTCGAAGAAATATAACTGCTTTAACCAAGTTGTTCAGCCCGCGTAGACGGCAAATAAATTCCAAGAACAAAGCTGGATGACAGCCAGACGGCCAAAGCAGGAGCGGACCTGAAAGAAGTGCAAAAATCGTGTAAGCCGTGGGAGCCCGTGTCCGTCGCTCACCACTGTTACTGCCAAACTGCCGAGAGCGGGGCCGTGGCCGGTTATCGCAGATGGTAAAAGCAGCGCATGGTTGTTGGATCAACTTGTCGACGGCCGATGTGTCCTGAAAGAAGTGCAAAAATCGTGTAAGCCGTGGAAGCCCGTGTCCGTCGCTCGCCACTGCCACTGCCAAACTGCTCACTGCCAAACTGCTGTAAACACTGTAATCAGACATTGTAAGCTACCCTCATTAAAAATTTTCCTCGGACAGGCCAAAAATTGGCACTTTTGACAGGAGATGATGTGTGTTCAACACGTTTGCTGTTCTCTAAGCTACGTAGAGAAATGCTGATATTAAAAGGGTCACAATAAGATCGCCGTAGATGTCTCACGTGTGCTTGCTGATAAGTCATGTTTGAATTGTCTGCTGAAGGCCAGTTTTAGGATCGAAATGTAATGGTTCAGGCCAATAGAAATGCATAAGCGTCTGTGGAAACCTTTGCTTTGGATCGAATTAACCGTAGTCGAGGTGATGGAAGTATTTGTAGATCAAGCACCTGTCTCCCCTTTGATTGAAATCTGAATATGTTTCAAATTGCAGCGTACTTGATATATAATAGTCGCACCATCTGGCAGGAGCATGTGAACTAATTGAAAAAGTGTCTTTTCTTTTGCTCTGTTATCGGTGCAAAGGACATGCATTTCTTGTTTGGACATGAAGATATTGTCACGTAGCAGTGGCAAGAAAGAACACAGCAGTGAAACTGTGGATAACCTGACTTTTTATTGGGCAAACCTGTGCACACAAAAGCAAGTTACAATCAAAGCACAACGATAGCGGTGAACACAGTCGGCGATCGTCTAAAATCTCATCAGCGGGTCAAGCGCGTCGACTTTTGTACATCACTCGTCAAAGGTTCCAGTGTAACAGTTGGTTCCTACCTGATTTCCAGAAACTATTACACAATATGTGTCGCGCATGCAATCAGGTAATGCATGGTTCAGCGAGGACATACACAACAGACAGAATGAAACATTCACGTAACTTCCAAATCATGCAGGTGCGTCTTGCGCTGAGCAATAACGTTTAACATTTTGGTGAACAGTGGTCACTGGAGAAAGATGAACAAGCACGCATGTCAATATACACAGGTATTCATTGACCCAGAAGATTATCTTTATTAACTTTGTGCGGTAATGCATGCCCGCATGGGCTCTGAAGAGCCCTGAGTTTGCATATTAAGCTGTTTAGTTATTTCTAATGCTACCATAGGGATTTTTAACCCTTTCGCTGTCGGACGTTTCTGGCCGTGACGCACCCCCAGTGTCGGCTTGGTTTCAGGGAACGAGCATAACAGGGAATGAACATAGCAATTTATTTTTGATTATAATTGGTATACAAATAACATAGTCAATGCAATATGCACATTTCAGTGTTCTGCAGCTGTTGTTAGTAAACATCATCATCATCATCAGCCTGACTATAATATCTGTTCAACATCCGAATCTGACGATGCGGAACCCTCTTTGTCTCAAGCGACTTGTCCGAGTCCGAATCCGAGCTCGGCTCGTATTCTGAATCGGAATTCAGCCACCGCTCCCATGAGCAGACGAAGGTCCCGCGCGCCGAGCCATTCGAAAGTAACCGCGCGCAGGGAGGATGCGCTTTCAGTCGCCCGCGCAACGGAGAGAAATGGGACGTTGCGTGATCAAGAAGACAGAGGGAGATGAAAAAAGGCTAAATAAAGTTTGAAGGGCTTTACGTTTACTGCTGCAAGTCGGAAGCGAGGGAGCGGCGAGAGAGCGAAAGCAGCAATCGAATCACCCTTTTTGGAGAGGCAACGGCACGAGCGCCTGAACTTGACGCGCCGTAGCAGGCACACCAACAGAAGAAAAATAAAAACCTTCAAACGAGCGGAGATTACAGAACAACCCTTGAACCCATAACCACACGCGCGCGACGCATAATCCAGCGAACGCGGAGCCACCGCGCCACTCAGCAAAGAGAAAGTGGGGAGTGGCAGGCGCACCGTACTCTTCAATACATGGGTTAACACAAGTCGGAGCGAATATACGAACTTGTAGAAAGAGTCAACAGATGGCGTGGCCAATGCACGAGCGCCTGTTTTTGCGCTCAGGCGCGAAATTTTGAACGCACCATAGAGAACGTACCGGTACGTCAGTGACACCGTGGGGGGGAAGCGCGATGACGTACCGGTACGTCAGTGACAGCGAAAGGGTTAATAAACCATGTTTTATAATGTGCAGCCTAATAACAGAAACAGTTTAATTATGTGACTACCAGGATGTACAGCTGTAGATAAAATAATTTCGTAGGATGACTAAGAGAGGTGTCTTGTGCTGCAGAGCCTCTCCCTGCTGGTGTTTCCCTTCCTGCCGGCGTCCAACCTGTTCTTTCCTGTGGGCTTCGTGGTGGCTGAGCGGGTCCTGTACATGCCCAGCATGGGCTTCTGCCTCCTCGTCGCACATGGCTGGCACACGCTGATCAAGAACTACGCCGACAGGTACACGCTTGGCTGCTGCGCACACTAAATGTGCATTGCTGACATGCAGCTTCATTCAAAGTTTTCCTAAATGGACTCTATAGAACTTCTAAAGCTAACAATAACGGGGAATCCAAAGCTCAAGGACAACTGCTACGAAATTTTACTCCGGCTAAATTGTTTATCAATGAGTAACACTGCAGCAGTCTTGGCAATGGTGCAGGATTAGTAATTGTCTAATTTTCTCATTAGCAGCCTTTAGACAGCATCTAAGGGGAGGAGACGTGAATGTGATCATTAGCTGGCACGACGCAAATCCCAACATGTCACCATCAAATTTTTTAGCATGCCGTGGGCACTGTTTAATCTCAGAGGTCATGCTGAGAAGCCGCACTGATTCTCAGCATTCTGGGCAGCGCATCGTTTCTGGCGAGGGCTAATTGCAGCCTTTGCTTCAGTTTTGGTATGGCCAGAAGTGTCTGTGTTTGTGAGCTTCTTGTAGTATATCCAATTGTATTTCCAACATTCTCACGCACGCCAATCTATACAAGTATTGCTCTGAGATAATCGCCGAGCGAAATGCATTGCCAAAAAGTTCCCGTTTTTTTATGCCGCTTGAGTGAATTGTTGCATGAACTTGAGTGAACTGAAGTTGTGTTTTACTTTTGTATTATTGTGGATATTGCTTTATTTTTGTTTTCTTAATTATTAAAATCTCTACCATCTCTACTGCTTGGGCCTTTATTGGTCCGGTAGAATTTGGATGTCGGGGTCTCGGAATCTGACATCACCCTGAGGGTCGCTCTCCAGCCTACGCAGCCGGTGCGTCTCAAAACGGGTCGCTGGCCTGCGCTACTGGGGCATCACACACAAGGTATAAGGGCCCACGCCTTCGTCCGAACTTTCACGACGAGGGTTGCTTCTTTCTTGATGAATGCTAGAGGATAGAGAAATGGAACAGGTGGCTTAATTACATAGGAGAGGCCAATTTATTCACAGAGAAAAGTCATACTCATACTGGCAGGAGCACGGAGACCAGTACATCATAGCATGTAGAAGATACGTGTCAACGCTACTACGTTGATCTCGGAGAACACCCCAGAGGAGCCAAAAAAGTCTGCTTCAGTCCCCCGTCCTCCCTAGATCCCTAGGCCAGGAAAACCTAAGCTCGTACCTTCCTCCAGTTGTAGTGTCCGAAGTCACCGAGAGCTCCGCCTCGACAGCAAGGGTGTGCACCATCACTCCGGCACCCGTGTTCCATGAACACGATTGGAGAAGTAGACTCTCTCAGGTGCTTCACTGCCCCAGAGTGAGGAGGAGACACTGGTTGAGAGGAGGCTTTACGCTTGCCTCAATTGATGCGTTTTGGCTTATGGAATGGCCCAGCAATTAGCTGGTTCATCTGACCATGCTTGGCTTCAGTGGCTAGCAGTGGCCGTAAGGAAGTGGCGTGAAAAGCTTTTTTTCTGGAGTTCCTTGGTCCCAGTGTCGAGGTCGGTGGCCAAGCGACATCTACAAGCCACGTATTCTTCGTCAGATGTCTCATAGCATGGTGTCGCTGCTGGTCTCACTGATGGGACGTACTGTTAGCTTCACAAAGCGGAAGCAATTCCTCACAGGAAATGAGGAGTGGCTTGAAGTTTGCTGCCCCCACTAGCTAATTGTAACAGTCCACAATATGTACTAAATAAAAAATAATTGCATGCGATCTCTCTACAGGATGTACGTGTCAGCTAACTTCAGCCAAACTTCAAAACTAGGCGAATGCTGCGCAGCTGGACAGAACCAAGGTAATGTTGTTTACCGTCACACAGAGATATCTAGATTATTTTTTGCATTCTGCCTAATTAGATAGTCTTAATTAACTAATTAAACAACGTCTCAATTATCATAATTAGATTAATAGTGTCAATGAGAAAATCGTAGAGCAAGATGAAAAACTCCCGATACAGCTTTCTGTTGCTCAATACGTGCTACATTAAAGTATTTTTTCATGTGCGAAAGAAAGCCGCAAATAAATGCAAAGTGCCTCGGGCGGCCAGTCGCATGGCAGTTTTGCGTGTTTTGAGCAACAGAAAGCTGCATCGGGAGTTTTTCATGTTGCTGTACCATTTTCTCATTTACATTTTTCATCTAATTATAATAATTGAGAAGTTTATTAATAATTAAGACTAAGTATCTAATTAGGCATAATGCAAAAAATAATCGGAGTATTTCCAAGCAGCCTCAAACAACATTGCCTTGGTTCCATCCAGCTACGTGACATTTGCATATTTTTAAGGTTTGGGTCAAGTTATGTGAACACCCTGTATATTTACGCTATCTGAAACTAAGCTTTTTGTCTGGACCAAAATTTTATTGCCCTTGGCTTTTAACCCTCTCAGGCACCGATTAATTCTGTTCTCTGAAAGCTTACTTTCATGGCATTTCCTGAACCTTCAAAATCATTAAAAGCACACAGCTTGCAAAATAGATTAAGAATTTTCAGTTGTTTAGTAAGTTTTGTCGAGCTTGCAGAATGTGGACCCCATGCTAAAGCTCATTACGGGAACATCAAAAATGATAACATCGACTATTTCATGTCGAGCAATCCTGAAGAGCACCTATCCAGTAACTTGAAAATAATGCCTGATGAAAATCATTGTGAAAAACAAAAGCATGGAATAAGTAAACCCACCACATACAATGACATACTGACACCGAGCAAAAACACACAACCATCCATCTTCACTTTCATTTTGCTGTAACATTTTCCTCGTTATATTCAAGCTTGCAGCACTATTCGAATCAGAAGTGTTTCTAGATGTAAGCAACACACTTTAATATCATTTAAAATGACTATTCCCGTTCAACTCTTGCAAAACGCAAGCTGCTATGGGAAAGTGCGAAGGCGGAAAGAGATGCTAAAAGGAAGGTTTTTCTTGTGCATAATAGGCTGAGGATCAAAAGAGATATTTTCGTTTGGGATGAATTGCAATACAGGTGCGTCCAGCTTATGACTAATCACACTTCACACAGGGGAATGCGAGGAATCCCAGGCATGACATTATTCTCAAATTCAAAAGAAACATGTGCGTTTGCCAAGCATAAAAGCTCGCAGTGTCATTAGTAAAACAGACTTCCTTGAAATAGGTTCATTCCAGCACTACCCTCACATTACTGTAGTAATGAAAACGTGGCTTCACAGTGAAATGAATGTCAAAATGTTTCCCTCCTTCATATCAAGTATTTCGAAAGCACAGGTCTTCTAAGGGAGGTGGAGTGGCTGTGCTTATTGAAAATCAAATAGATGCTTTCATTCTGGACGATGTTGCTGACCTTGAGTGCTTGTGCCTAAAGCTGACATGCTGGGGTTATAGCTTTGTTCTTTATGCAATCTACAGGCCTCCTGAATCTCCACCGAACTACTTAAGCAAGCTCCAGATACACATGTCACCATTCCAAAAGAGCCGAATTCTACTAATTGGGGATTTTAATCTAGCTGGCATCAAGTGGGAGCTAATGCAAACATGTTCGCATCATGACCAAAGTATCGATGTCATGTTTGATGTAATATTAGTGCATGATTTGGTACAAGTGGTGGATAAGCCAACACATGTACGTGGTTCAAGCAGTTCTGTTTTAGACTTGGTATTCATAAATCGGGATATCACTGAATATTTTGTGCATGTTGAGCAGGGGCTCTCTGATCATTATCTAGTGGGTGTGTCATTTCCCCTTTTATCGCTTAAGAAATGTTACGATTCCTCGATTAAATCTGTTAAAGATTACTCATGTTCCAATGATGCCTGCATAGTGGAATGTATGAAAAGCTGTCTGACTAAATTCGATGACACAGACATTTGCGTCCTGTGGGACCATTTTAAGTGCATTTGCCATTGATAACTTTGTGCCAAACAAGTGAAAGAAAGTTAACAAGCACACACCATGGATGACATGTAATATTGTTGCAGGAAGAAAGCAAGCCCATGAGTGTAAAATAATGTATATTTACAACTGGCGTATATGGCGTTCAGGCAACTGCCAGACTTCGTCTTTGTCTAGTCCAATCCAACTTCTTCATCCCTTCACCGTAACATCACCCTCCCGGTGGAGTAGCTCCATCCCGGTGCAAATTATAGAGCCTCACTTAATGGGGGGACATAGGGCTTAAGCCTGGCGATGTGAACAACATCGCTGGTGACGTTGCGATGCACTGAAGGCTGAGCGACTGGGGCAATCTTGTATGTCACATCGGACAGTTGGCGTAAGATCTGGTACGGACCAGAATACCGGGAAAGTAGTTTTTTCGACAAGCCGACGCGACGTGAAGGCGTCCAGAGAAAGACAAGGGAACCAGGTGAAAAATGGTAGTCTCGGTGCCGAAGGTCGTAGCGTCGCTTTTGAGAAGCTTGCGAGACTGTGAGGCGATGACGGGCGACATCTCGCGCCTGGGCGGCTAAGTCAATAGCATCGCGAGTGTAACAGTGCCGGGTGATTGTACTGCGGAAGGTAGCAACGTGTCAAAGGGCAAGGTGGGGCCGCGGCAATACAAAAGGTAAAATGGTGAAAATCCGGCAGTGTCGTGACGGGACGAGTTGTATGCGAAAGTGATGTATGGTAAAGCGACGTCCCAGTCACGGTGATCGTCGCAAACGTACATGGCCAGCTTTTCAGGTATCGTGCGGTTGAGTCGCTCGGTGAGGCCGTTCGTTTGAGGGTAGTACGCGGTAGCAATCTGGTGTTCTGTTGCGCAGGAGCGGAGCAGGTCATCGACGACCTTCAATAGAAAGTAGCGGCCGCGATCCATCAGCAACTGGCGAGGGGTGCCATGGTGCAGGATGATGTCGTATAGTAAGAAGTCTGCGACATCTGTAGCGCAGCTGGTTGGTAGTGCTCGCGCGATGGCATATCTCATGGCATAATCGGTTGCTACAGCAATCCATTTGTTACCTTTGATATAAATTGGAAAGGGGCCCAGGAGGTCTAGGTCCACACGAAAGAAGGGCTCTGTGGGGGTATCGATTGGTTGAAGCAAACCAGCAGGAGGCATAGCAGGCATCTTCCGGCACTGACACAGGTCGCAAGAAGTGACATAACGGCGTACAGAACGATAAATGCCGGGCCAGAAGAAGCGGCGCCGCAGGCGGTCGTATGTACGAGTGATGCCCAGATGTCCAGCAGTAGGAGCGTCGTGAAGTTGCTGGAGCACGACTAGTCGAAGGTGCTTGGGGACGACTAGGAGGAGCTCCGGGCCGTCAGGACGAACGCTGCGACGGTATAAAGTTCTATCGCGCAAGGTAAACATCCGAAGGGACGGGTCATTGGGCGAGGAGCTTAGGCGTTCCATAAGTGTTCGAAGAACAGGATCCTTGCGCTGCTCGTCGCCAATATGGAGGAAGCCGGAGAGGGACAGAACACTGATGTCCGAGTCTGCATCGGTATCGTCCGGTTGATCCACGGGATTGCGGGACAGGCAGTCAGCGTCTTTATGCAGGCGCCCTGACTTATACATAATAGAAAATGTATATTCCTGTAGACGCAATGCCCAACGTGCAAGTCGTCCAGTTGGGTCCTTCAAAGAGGAGAGCCAGCAGAGGGCATGATGATCGGTTGCGACGCAGAAGCTCCGACCGAAAAGGTACGGCCGGAATTTCGCGACCACCCATACAAGCGCGAGACATTCTCTCTCGGTAGTGGAGTAATTTCGCTCGGGCGTAGAAAGAAGGCGGCTAGCGTAAGCGATGACACGGTCTTGGCCCTGTTGACGCTGAGCGAGGACAGCGCCGTGACGTGAGTGCCATGACCACTCACGTCAGTTCGTACTTCAGTGGGCGCAGAAGGATCAAAGTGTGACAGAATTGGGGAAGTTGTAAGCCGCTCAATCAGGGTAGAAAAGGCTTTCTACTGCAGAGGTCCCCAAGAGAAAGAGACGTCTTTCTTAAGAAGGTCAGTGAGAGGGTGAGCGATGTCCGCAAAATGTTTCACAAATCGCCGGAAATAACACCATAAGCCCAGAAAACTACGGACATCGTTTGTTGAACAAGGTACAGGAAAATTTCGCACGGCGTGAACTTTCTGTGGATCAGGTTGGATTCCGGTGGCATTTACAAAATGGCCGAGCATGTTAATTTCACGGCGACCGAAATGGCACTAGGAGGAGTTTAGCTGAAGGCCAGCCCTGCGAAACGCGGAGAGTATGGCTGTGAGGCGCCGCAGGTGGCTCTCAAAGTTCGGCGAAAACACAATCACATCGTCGAGGTAACAGAGGCATGTAGACCACTTCAAGCCGCGCAAGAGAGAGTCCATCATGCACTCGAATGTAGCTGGCGCATTGCATAAACCAAAGGGCATGACATTAAATTGGTACAGACCGTCCGGTGTGACGAAGGCTGTTTTCTCGCGGTCCATCTCAGCGACGCTAATCTGCCAATAGCCGGAGCGGAGGTCAATTGATGAAAAGTATTGGGATCCTTGGAGGCAGTCAAGAGTATCATCAATGCGCGGCAGGGGATAAACATCCTTCTTTGTTATCCTGTTGAGGTGACTGTAGTCAACGCAGAAGCACCACGAGTTGTCTTTTTTCTTTACTAAGACAACCGGTGATGCCCACGGGCTACTGGAAGGTTCAATGATGTCCTTGTCCGTCATCCTGTCTACTTCTTTCTGTATGTTGGCCCTTTCTGTTGCGGAGGCACGATATGGCCGCCTATGAATGGGGCTGGCGCCGCCGGTGTTGATGCGATGCGTGACAACAGATGTCTGGCCAAGTGGCCGGTCGTCCAAATCAAAGATGTCCTGAAAAGATGACAGGAGGTGACGAAGAGCTGTTGTTTGCTCAGAAGGAAGGTCAGGGGCGATCATCTTAGAAACATCGTCCGCAGGCGTCGAGTACGGAGGAGTGGGTGACAAGGTCCGTTGGTACTGACGAAGGATTTAGAGGTCAAAGAAGAAATCTCAAATTCTTCCAAAGGAGTGATATGCGCTATGGCGATACCGTGTGGCAGCACATGCGACGAAAATCCAAAATTGAGGATGGGCACGCGAGCGCAGTTTTCGCGGATCCGGATTAAGGTGCTCGGCAGGGCACTATTGCGCAAAAAAACCACGTCAGTAAGCGGCGACACGACGTACTCGCCATCAGGTACGGGAGGACAGGGCGTCAGGAGGACATTGTAGCCGCTTGTGGAGACAGCCTTGCAAACTTAGCAGAACATAAGCGGTGTGAAGCCCAAGTTGTTGCTTCGGCAGGAAGTGGCAGATCCAACTGTACAACAACTGCGGAGCAGTCAATTTGGGCAGAGTGTTTCGAAAGGAAGTCGAGGCCGAGAATTAGGTCGTGTGGACAGTGTTCAAGGACGATAAATAGAACAACGGCATAATGGCCCCCAATGGTCACACGTGCTGTGCACATTCCAAGGACAGGTGAAGTAGTCCCATCGGCGACTCGCACAGTGCACGGTACGGCGGGTGTCAGAACCTTTTTGAGCCTTCGGCGAAGAGCAGCGCTCATAACTGAAAGCTGCGCTCCTGTGTCAACAAGAGATCTAACAGGAACGCCATCAACTTCAATGTCCAGTAGGTTTTCACATGTAGGCAGGGTCAACAGAGGATTTGTGGGCAGGGTCGGAATTGCAGCTTCACCTCCGGGAGCTGCACCGCCTAGTTTCCTGAAGCGAAGCGACCGGTTGCAGAATGGGACGAAGAGTGGTGAACGAGAGGTGAACGGGACCTACGACCTTGCAGAGACGGGGAGCGGCTGGATCTTGGTGGAGCACTGTCGGCGTTGATGTTCCTAGTCGGCGTATAGGGCGAGAAAGTACGATTGTCTGGTACTTGGCGGTAGTGACTCGGAGATGAGCACTGAGGAGGCGACGACCAATGGTTGCGGCAATGACGGGCGATGTGTCCAATACTGGAACAATTAAAACAGATAGGTTTATCATCCGCTGTGCGCCCGTCAGCTGGGTTGCAACGAGGGGGCGGAAAGCTTTGCGTCTGGGAGCGAGCGGCCGGAGAAACCTGGTAGGTGTTTGTATGGCGGACCGAGCAGAGAGATGGAGTGCCCAAACTTTCTATTTCCTCCCGAACGACCGCTTGTATAAGGGAGATAGCGGGCACGCTTTCCCGACAGTCAGAACGGACTGGAGCCGGAGCCATGGCCTCAAGCTCACGGCGAACGATGCGTGTGATTTCTTCCGGTCCTGTGGGCTGAACGAAGCGTGGCGGGTCTTCGCAAGACTGACAAAGAAGCTTGAAAAAAATTTAAGCACCACGCAAATAAGAGCGATGGAACGAAGATTGCTAGGCATAACGTTAAGAGACAGAAAGAGAGCGGTCTGGATCAGAGAAAAGAAATGGGCTCGTTTTCTCTGTTTTTATGTTTTAACATTATTGGAAGGCTTATCATTCACAATGTCTACAATGATGCATTAAATTGTTTCCATATCATAGGTGATTTGAATCGAAGTAAAGCAGAAATAATTTTTCAGAGAGATTTTGAGAATTCTTACGTGAAACTTCAAAGAAACTTGTCAAGAAGCATGAATGAAAGTAATAATCATGAGTCAAAAGTGTAAAATGTACAAAATACGTGCCTTTCTCTTACTTCCCAACTTCTGTAAGTTACACCATGCAAAAATTGTGATTGAGATTTGGTGGCATGAGTATTATTGATGTGATGCCTATGCTGTGTTGGGGCGGGAGAGGAATCGTAGCTTCAGTAATGTGACAATGCGCCTACAGTGCAGGGAGCATTCGTATTCACTCATGGCAGCAAGCCATGAGTTCCTTTTTCGCTGCATTCTTTTGCTCTTGAAGTAATCATTGTCAGCTTGGGGAGTGTGCACAAGCGTCCTCTTATTTGATTATCTTGTGCGATCAGCTTTTCTGTGCAAAGAAGTGGGTCTAGTCATGTCCCTCGATCTGGCACTGAAGCCTTCACATGCTTTGCACAGCACTTGTAGAGCATTGTACAGTAATGTGCAGTGTTGTGAAGTATTGTACAATAATGGGAATGTGGACATTTGCGTAGGCGGTGTTCAGAATGTAAGGGCTAGTAAAGCTTCTGCTGAAGGTCAGTGATTGTGCACTCTTGTGTGAGTGCAAACTCGACACGGCAGGAAAGATTGCTTGCTCATGGTGAGTTGTACATGTATTATTGAAATCCTGAGGCATAAAAACTCGTGCCAAGAAAAAAATTTAAGTTGCCCTCAACGTTAGTCAAACACAGTCATCAAAACAAAATGCACTTCAGAATAATGTTTGCCTGAGCTCGTTGGTTGCACATAGCACAATTGATTTCCAGCAGAACGTTCTGACACGGACAGGAAGAGGTGACGATGCACGATTCAGTTGCTAGTCCAACATGTGTCGTCGTCTCTTCCTGTCCGTGTCAGAACGTTCGCTGGAAATCAATTGTGCAAAATGCACTCCTGAGCATGTACGTGCGTATGATGTTTGAGATGTAGTTGATACAGGGCAGACGTCGGATCGGTAAATCAGACAACCTGTCATGAGCTTCTGTGTCTTTAATGCCAATGTAATTTTTAAATTTTATTGCCGCACCAACCAAAGCGTGAATTTATCTTGGTTTAAAGCACTCGAGGCTGGTTTCAACAGTACCTCCTGTCGAAGCTTTCTTTTCAGACTACTCAATGCGCTTAATGTTGTCAAATTAAGTGCAATCATTTTCTAAGGTGCATGGCACTGCTCATGACAGAATTCCAATGGCAATGATTAACAACTCGTCGAAAAACTGTCAGTCAAATTTCTCGATTTCCTTGGGCCCAGTAAGGAAACAGTTAAACTGCGAAGCTGAATAACATTGCTCTTTTGGTAAACTCACCATCCTGATCAACTAGTCGTCCCGAGTTCACACCAGACCTGACAAATTCTTTTATTGCGATAGCTATTACATAGACACTGCAAGCGCATTTTCGTCGTCGCTGTAAGCCTCCGTCTAAAGCCCCAGGGCGATAACACCGTGGCCATGCGCCCTATGTGCGAGGGGAGCCAACGATCACTGCTCATTCCTGCCCACGCAAAAAAGACGAAAGCAAGGAGGAAGCGTGCAGTGTTCTGTCGAGCACAAGGGCACCGGGGGGGAGGGGAAGGAGGGGGGGGGCGTTCTACTCCGGTTACGGCTGCGCATGTGACGGCTGCGCGCGGTCGCACAGCCGTATCTTGAGAGCGATCTGCGTGCCTAGCGTTCTTGAAGTCCTTGAATTTTGAGTCAGATATGTTCGGTACAAATCCTGCTTCTTTGTCATTACAAGCTCCTCAGTTGCCTGGATGTCGAGAAACTTCATATTTCATATTGTTTTAATAATGAGAAATTATCGTATATTTGATTCAATATTCGGTAATCGCTTTTCTCAAATGTTAGTATTCAGTGTTATTCAGAAATTTCACTTTTCAAACACCGCTATTAACCAGTAATAATCTGCATAAGAAAGTGTACTGGCGTGCTCGAAAATATTTAGATGAGATGAAATCGTTTAGCATGTTGCACGCCTGACATTCCTGTACCAACTGTGTAAGAAAACACTAAAGTTAGATTCTAGTTTTTATTACCGCCCTCCAGGAAGACTGTCATTGTGTACTAATGATCCTTATACCATTTTATCCTATACTACAAGGGTTAGTGCAGCCAACTTTATTGGTTTTTTTTTTCTTTATGGAAAGAGCTTGATTTTGATGTGTTTGTGGAATGTCATTCAGCTGACACTTTTCAGCAACGTTTGTAGCTGCTTTGTACAAAGTATGGCATAGAATTTTCCTACAGCCCACAGGAGCTCACAGTATTCTAAATAAAAATAAAAATATAACACTTTGCTGATTCAGATGCTTTCACGTAAGATGGGAAAGAGACGGCCTCCATTTGGTACACTGCTCAGTAGTTGCCCCCTTTTGCCTCTTCCACTGTGCAGTCGGCTGACCAAGAACTTCTTGTGGTTCGGGCTCCTCCTCCTGCTCGTGACGCACTCCTTGAAGACATTTGTGCGCAACTTTGAATGGTGAGACTTGTCAGTGGAATCCGCAACTGCTCAGTGTTACCCACCGCTATCCCACTCCACAAATGTTCACTTTTCAGTGTTCAGTGGTCCACTTTTCCTTGCCTAAACACAAACATGGAAGATCTAAAGAAAAGGTAAAATTAGGTATTACTTTGATTGGGTAAATATATCACTTTGGATATCAAGCCTCATGCATCTGGAACCGTATACGGTTTTACCAAGTTCTTGCCATCATTTTTTGCAAACATTTATTCAAGTTATAGTGCTGTAAACTCATACATATATGTAATATCATGTGCTTATTTCGAATGTGAGGTCTATTTTTGTTTAACTCTATTTATTGTAGTTTTATGCAAGCTTCCTCCTATTAATGTTCTGCAAAGATTTGCAAAATATTAGTTCCTCAGATTTTGCTACATGAGGCATCAATGGCTTCTGTGAGGTTCAAGGAATGCCCCAAGAACAACCTTATTGCCCTGCTGCCCTTCACAAGAATTGCGGGATTTTGAAGTTGAAACCTGAGAGAGTGTTCTTTTGCAACTTCAAAGTCTCCAACTTAAGTATATTGAATAGTGATTCATCTGCTGCTTCCTGGATCACTGCATGCATAAATGCCTTTATCAGCTTTATTGAAGAATTTTGCAGTTACTTATCTCTTAATGAGCAGAATGCCGTGCTCATTGTTCATATAAACATGAATATATTGTTACTCCTTGTCACCTAATACAGTAGTTGCTTTGAAAACATTGAGTGACCAATGGGTACAGCAGATACTTTTACCCGGATTTATGTCTGTTTCATTAATACTTTGAATGCTGAATCTTCTGGTGGTATTGTGACATTGGACATTAGTGACCACATGCCAATTTTCGTTTCCTACCAGTGCACTTGAAATGAGCAGGATGTGCAAACAGAAACATTTTGCATGTAGAGAGCCTAGCTTACTTCCAGGGCCTTGTTGCCAGTACAGACATCTCTGGTGCAATTTGGTCTTTTGCTATGATTATGATCAGTAAATGAAATGGCGAATTCTGAGCACAGCTTCATAAATAAAGAGACATCCAGGAGACCATGACCTCACCACAAAGAAGTATCAAATAAAAGAACGAAAATGCATGTTGGTATAATTTGTAAAAACCACATATAAGGAGCTGCTTTACATGTTTAAATGTTGAGCAACAAATTGTGCTTGGATATTGAAAAAGCATGAACTGAACACTACATAAATAAATGTGCACAGTGTAGATCTAAGAGATGCCTGAACTTTTTATGAAGCAATTTGTGGTGTCAAATGTCTGCCCCTCTGCACATCGCATTGAGAGGGAAGGCTGCTCGGGAATGATTAGTGGCAATTTAATTATCATTCCATAACTCGTGGTGTACCTGAATCTTCATTAGGCACCAGGACAGAATCGTACCATTTAGTTTAATTCTGTACACGAAGGTTCTCAACAGTGATTGCTAAAATTATTGTTATTTCAAGTATACCATTTTGGTGATCCTTTTACCAGCTTTCATGTTTACTGTCAATTTTGTGATTTTATAGTGCTTTCTTTTTTTTTTCGATAGCAATCAGTACGAACCCTCAAGATGCATTTTCACCGTTGTCTCTGGCGCCGCCATACTGTTCTGGTATTGACGATGCATACCGTCAATATCTGGGTCATAATGTCTCCAGAGTGCACAGTGCATTTGGCTGAAAAAACGACAAAGCAAGAGCGACAAATCAAATTGGATGCATCGTAACATGCTGCTCAATTGACTCTGCCAGAGCAGCAATGCTGGCATTGTGCGCACAGGCATTAGCGTTCCGGCTGAGCAGCTGGGGGCACCTGAGCGAAATGTCGAGCCCCATCCATACAGCTGTTTCATGTGGCACTGACAGACGTTGACTGTTCCACCCTAGCACCTGCACTGCCTGCTGGCATTCCCCATTGCACGAGCTTGACGTGCCCGGTCAGGGTTCCTGCTGTGCGCCGCCAGTCTTGCAGGCTGTGTTCACCTTCCACCGTTTGAGCACCATGCGAGGAGCTCAACTGCAACCTTGCTAACATTCAATGCTTTGCCTTTGAACAACACTGCTAATGTTGTTTCTCTTTCATGGTCATATTTTGTGCTTTTGTTTCTTTTGTGCTGATCCTTTGCAATAACTAAGCCTCATCATTGTGCATTCCTCAGATTCTAGCTGTGTTTATTGTTTCCTCAATTGCGTTCGCTATTTTTCTGTCCTTGTATTTGCAGGTTTCTGTATGTTTCATTTTCGCGTTTTATAAAGGTTCCTGTGCTTGTTAATATTATGGTTACTGTATTTTCTTATTTCTTACGTGAACTTCCTTGTTATGTACTTGCCAACCCTTCGTTTAAAACCTATATAAAAACGCATTAGAGGTAATACTATAAATAAGCAAATACAACTCACGTGAATCATTTACAGTTACGTGGCTTTAGACTGTTTGAGCACTGACGCCAAGTCTTCTCTGTTGGCGATGCAGGGAGTCCGAGTACAGCATCTTCATGGCAGGTCTCAAGGTCAACAGCCAGAATGCCAAGCTGTACAACAACGTGGGCCACGCACTGGAGGGACAGGGGGATTATGCCCGAGCGCTCGAGTACTTCCTCAAAGCTGCCAGGTAGGGATCAAGGATTCTACGCAGTGCTGGCTGTTGGCACCATTACATCCGAATGATTGCATCTGTACCTTGCGTCAGCACGTTTGTTGTCTGTGCAGGAATCAACTTGAAGTTGTAAAACGTTCTTTAGCTTGGTACATATTTTATACTATGCGTGGTCTCCGTTTGATTAGCCCCTCGTACATTGGGCTGTTTGCTGTGGCCATGTCACATAAGGACTTTCAATATGTTGATCGATAATGACGCATACTTTGATTGCAACTGACATGGGTCACTGTGAGGCATGTATTCATACGGTAGGGAAGGACTGCCTTCCCCACAAAATGCAGCAGCTCATTCAGCACTCTCCCTCCTATTAACTCAGAGTTGCTGCTCTCAAAAGGCCAGCCACTTCTTTTAAGGCCACTCTGCTTCCACTTGCCAGCCTTTGATCAAAATGGTGATGCCAGAGGTCGTGTGACAGGGAAAGAAAAATGACTCTACCACACACATTGGCCACATTGTAGCCATCAGATCTGGATCAAATGTAGTGGGCATCCAAACAAATATGCTGTTTATAACTGCCGTCGGAACCACACTATACAGTATAACCTCATTCATGCATTGTGGAAAAAATATGAGAGAGGCGTACCAACCTGGAAAACCTATGACCTGAATTCGCAAACAAATTTGGCAGACTCAACTGCATCTACGTAATGCGGCGCATTGTGCAAATTGTTGCAGCACGATGTTCACCGAGCTGGTGGGGTCCGAGCTTTCTGAGACAGCTCATTGTTGTTTTTGCGGCTTTGGCAAGCTTTGTATGCGCACGCCGCATTCAGCCAAGGTCAGCAGCGTTCTTGGACAGGGTATTTTGGCGTTGACGTTCCCGCTCGGCAAGAATGGACCTGGCACCTGCGTATACTCTCGCTCCCAGCTGCAGCCAAGCTGCACCGCCATTGCCGCAGGGCAGCTGTGCGAAAAGTGAGTGGGTGATCCACGGCAATTTTCTCAGCTTTGAGGGACTGAGCAATAATCTTTCACGTTTGGAGATGATGATACTGGTGAAGGAAACACTTCTGCAGTTTGTGGGGAAGACTGCAAGCCATTTTGTGGCGAAAACAACTCTGCAAATGAACGCATGAGTCATAATCTCACCGTTTGTAATTGTAACGGGCCTCATGCCAGACACTTTCTTTCTTTCTTTCTTTATTCATTTATTCAAGACATTCCTTACAGAAATGCCTTGGGGGACGCGACAAAAGGCACTGAATGTGCCTGACTGGGCCTCGCCACCCTTGGCAGCAGCAGTCACACAAGAACATAGATTAGTTACAAAAAGTATTGACTACAATAGGCTCAATTTGGAACACGGTAGAACTGAAACATCAATAAGTGTTCTCTTTTCTTTTTTTTTTTTTACATCAATAACATAAATACACATACAATCAGATACATTGTACAGGTATGTCGAAACAATCGTCCGGGTACAGAAAATATATCGGACTTTCACAATGAAAAGCCAAGACACAGAGTAAGCGGAAACCAACTGGGATCAGTCCGGCACAATTTTTGGTCTGTGTTAAGGAAAAAATTTTTGAGCATTTTTCTGAAAATGTGCACTGAGGTAGCTGTAACGAGTGCTTCAGCAATTTCCGGATATTCGTTGAGAAGGTCTGGCATCATAAAGCTTAGTTTTTGATCACCAAATTTTGTACGAAAACGTGGCCTGGGTATTAAATTCTTTAGTAGGCAGTACGGACCAGGTTTCACTTGATATTTGGTTTGGATAGGTGTTGTTTGGTGCTGATGCAATATTTCCAGGGCCAATTTATATCTATACAATTTATGAATAGGCAGTATTTTATTTGATTTAAAAAAGGGTGTAGTGTCTTCAGAAAGTTCTAAATTTCCGATTGCACGCACCACTCGCTATTGCAAGCAAAAAAGACCGTCTAGATTAATCTTAGTCGTTGTTGACCATACTAAGAAACAGTAACATAACCGGGAATGAAATAGTGCGTAGTATATCTGCCTTTTCACCGCAGACGGGATATAATAACTAACTTTATTTAAGATTCCAACAGCTCGCCCTAGCTCACTTCGGAGCTTGTCAACGTGAGGCGTCCATGAGAGGTTTTCTTGAAATGTCACCCCCAAAAATCTAACCTGTTCAATTGTTCAATGGTAACGTTTTGAAATTTTAAATCCAAGTTTACAGTCGGGTGGTGTCCTCGCGGCCGGAAGAGTAAGTATTTCGTTTTGCTGATGTTTAATTGAAGTCTGTTAGATTGAAGCCACAAATCCAGACCTGAAAGCCATTCGTTAGCTCGATCAAATACCTCTCTTACATGAGCACCTGTGAAGAATACATTCGTATCATCTGCGTATAAAATTAACTTCGTATTTTTGTTCATGTTTACAATATCGTTAATGTATAATAAAAATAACGTTGGTCCTAGTAATGATCCCTGTGGTACGCCAAATTTTACAAATTTTAAGTCCGAATTTACGCCATTTATGCATGTGAATTGAGCTCTCGAAGTTAAGTAGCTTTTTATCAAAGACCAAGCTTTGCCGCGTATTCCATACGATGGCAATTTCTTTAGGAGCACATCGTGTTGGACACAGTCAAAAGCCTTTCTAAAATCTAGAAATATTCCCAGGGTAACTATTTTCCTTTCAATATTGTCTAGTATGTGCTCCTTTATTTCAAGAAGTGCACTTTCAGACGACTTGTTTTTTTCTAAACCCGAATTGTTCGCTTAGCTGGAGAATCCAATGTAGCTAAGACAAAGTTTGGCTTTACGCACTTTACTAACAAAGCCCGCTTTCTTAGTTCTAGAACAGAAACAAGCGATAATATTTTTCTTGTCGTTAGATCTGGTGGGAATGCTATGAACAATGTCCAGATCACTAGGTGATATGCGACAGCCAATTCTGTCCCCTACTGTTTTCATAATTGCAACGCAGTCCTCTCCTTGAGAGCAGGGAATGCCCTTGATGTCGACATTGCCAAGGCGAGAGTACTGTTCAAGCTCCTCCATCTTCCAAGTCAATGACTGGTTCTGAGCTTTCAAGTGTTTGTTTTCGACAATAAGGGTAGCATATTAGCTACGTAGTTCTTCTACAAGTCCGTTGAAGTGCTCGGCACTTGTATTCAAGGAATCAACTTCTTTTTTTAACTCGACAACATCAATCCCAGACTCCTTCACTCTTAGCAAGATCTTACCAAAGATGAGTCCATGCTTGCTTTTGGCCATGTTGTTAATCTTAACTTCCAGCTCCAAAATTTTTTTTTATATTTCTGCATTCATTGGCATGGTATGAGTATTAAACAGAGACTTGGATAGAAAAAGAAAGAAAAAGCAAACGGTTGATGGCAGCAGCAGCAGCAGAAAAAAAAGAGAGGGAGTAGGAGGAAAACTTAGCAATACCTGTGCAAGCAGAGGATTCAGGCTTAGATGTGGGTCATGCAATGCCGCTGCTGCCAGTGAAGAGCAGGCGTCGATGTCAGCTCTTGTTTATAGGGCGCACTGCGATAGCAGCGATCTCCAGTGATGAATTTGCCGATGCCAGCAGCAGACCACGAAGTGGCTACGCAGTCACAGATTCACCCCGTGTGGATGATTCAGTACCGTCCAGAGAAGCAAGGCGGCGGGATAGCACCATGAAGATGGTCACTGAAGAAACAGTGCCTGACAAGGATAACTGTGCAAACAGAGGATTCAGGCTTAGATGTGGGTCATGCAATGCCGCTGCTGCCAGTCTACATTATGTAGTATTTTCTGTCGCAGCGAGGTCACTAGCACTGAGCCTACTGTGCATCGTAAGGAGAAGCAGGATTGGCACATTTGAGTTTGTGCTATGGTAAGGAACAGTTAGCTGAAAATGAAATATTGGTATTGATGAAATAAATAAAAGATAAATAATAGACGGCACCTTTGCTTCCATGAGTGACATTTTTTGTTCCTATCTTTTACCAGAACATTTTGAATAAACACAGCATTGCTGAAGTGTGCCAAGCAAAGTGCCTACAGTGAACACCTTTCACTCGCTCTCTCTCTGCAGTGTGCAGCCTGATGACATTGGTGCTCACATGAACGTCGGACGCACGTACAACAACCTGCTGATGTTTGAAGAAGCGGAGACTGCCTTTAGGAAGGTGACTACAGCATGGCTTTGTTTGCTTTGGCAGGTCTGCTTTCTGCAGCAGGAGAGCAACTGAACACACCACGACTGTGTTCCTTTCTTCCACTGAAGAACTGACAGTCGAGCTAGTTGTGGTGAACGTGTGCGTATAGTATTTGTGAAATATGGACTCAAAAAAGGCAAGTGCACACAGCAGACAACACTTAAAGCTTACCCCACAAGTGAATTTACTGCGTGTTTCATGTAATTTCAACCAAATGTTCTAAAAAAAACTTGTACATTTTGGACGTTTTGGGTGATTGAGGTCAACAGGATATTACCTGTAGTGTCTTGAGTTATTCAGACTATATCTTTAAGTGTGAATAGTTAGAGCTGATCCAAACACCCTCAAGCTATCTTTGTCTGCTTTTCACCTGGGTGTCCCTCAATTACATTGTGTGAAATAAAATTTTGACTGATCGATTCAAATTATCGATAAAAGAAGTGAAAGTCATGCTAGTTAGTTTTCATTCATCCTCAAACAACTTTTCCAGCGCTAGAAACAACACAAGCATCAAAGAAGTACACACATATGGCATTGTCTGCGTGTGCTTCTTTGTCATTTCTTGTACTATAAAAGCTGTTTGAAGGTGCGTAACTAGTGAGGTTCAAAGTGCAACATCTTTATTCATTGTCTGGGAGCATAACTCGTATATAAAAAAAATTGTCAAACTTGCTCAGGGACAAATAAAGAACTTGTTTCTATGACATTATCTTTAAAGTGGTTCCTTTTCTGGGGCTCAAAGGGAGTTCACAAAATATTTTTAAACAATGAATTCATTGCGTGCTTGAGCTTCTCAATTGCAGTCCCATCAGTAGCATTTCCAAAGAAACAAGCTTATATGAGGGTTGATCCAGAAATAAGGTTCTCACAGAGCCACATGGGAAGGTGCGAAATTACGGCAACACTGCTGCTGGGCACGGCCGTTCCCCCACTCTCGATTCCCCCCGGCTGTGCTTCACCGTGAAATTCTTGGCTCAGCAGCCGTCTGAGATGGAGGTTCCCATTGTTGGTCCCGGCAAGTGCGACATTTGTCCCGTAATTCGCTTTTTGCACGCCAAAGTGACTCCACCTGTGGATATTCATCGTCTGTTGACAGAGGTGTGTGGCGACAAATGTGAGTCCGTTCAACACGTCCGAAAGTGGTGCAGGGAGTTTAGTGCCGGTTGAAAGGAAGTCCACGATATAGAACGGAGTGGAAGACCGTCAGTTTCAGATGCGGTTATCGAGATGGTCCAACGCAAAGTGCTTCAAAACGTCACCATCCGTCAACTTGCTCCTCAGATTCCTGGGAGTTATTATGGTATAGTGGAAAGAATTTTGACTGAAAAATTAGGGTATCACAAGTGTTGTGCTTGATGGGTACCGCAGCTATTGACATCAGACCACAAGGAGGAACGCATTGACTGAGCTCACCAGTTTCTTCAAAAGTGTCAAGAAGATAAGGAACGATTGTTGGTCTCCATAGTTATGGGAGATAAAATGTGGGTGTTTCATTTCACTCCCGAAGCGAAACAAAAATCCAAATAGTGGCGTCACCCAGAGTAACCAGTCACAAAGAAGTTGCCAAACTCCTTCTGCTGGCAAAGTCATGGCCAGTGTTTCTTGGGATTGTAAGGGGATACTGCTGATCGATTTCATGGAACATGGGACAACAATCAACTCAGACAGTTATTGTGCAACACTAAGAAAACTCAGGCGAGCTATCCAAAACCGTCAGCGATGACAACTGGCAGCCGGTTTAACGCTGCTTCACGACAACGCCCGACCTCACATCTCCTGTCAAACCCAGGAACTTTTGACAAACATTGGGTGGACTGTCATGCCCCCCCACCCACCGTACAGTCCAGACCTCGTGCCGATTGATTATCACTTGTTTCCCTAGTTAAAGGAACATTTGAGTGGCCAACATTTCCGGAGCGATGATGAAGTCAAAGAAGAGGTGAAATGCTTCCTCAACAGGTTGGCAGCGGAGTTCTACGACATTCCTGGCATACAGAAATTGGGAGTGCCATCTAGAAAAATGCACAGAAAAAGATAGCGATTATGTAGAAAAATAGAGCAAAGTTTCATCTTTCCAATGACATAAATTTTTATGAGAATACAATGTTGTCTATTTCTAAAATTGATGGGAACCTTACTTCTGAATCGACCCTCGTATGAACAGAGCCAATGAGAGTGTTCAGATACACTTTCAGTACCAGTACGTTGGCTTATCATTTAGCACCATTGTAGATATCTATCTTTGTAACGACGATGCTGACACAGCTGGCTTACACTGGACGCCATGTCCAACTTGTTTCTGCTACAGGCACGCAGGTTTCTTACTTTGAAATCATGATCGAGAGGGCTGCAATCCCAATGCGCAAATGTGCAGGGACAAATTCTTTATTTATGAGTCTTTTTTTTTTCATATGCATCTGCTTTTTTAAGAGCCTTGGAAAAGAGAACTATGCTAAACATAACATTATGGAACCAATTTCATAAGGTGTTTCTGAACACTGTACAGCTCTTCAAAATGCAGTCAGATTTTGTTAAAACGAGACTGCCTATAACTAAGGTCCTTTGTTTTCGGGTAAAACCCTATATAGTTCCTGATTTTTGCATCTGCAAAAAATTTATGAAAATCAGGTTAAACCCGACTTCTTCTCAAAAGTTTGCCCTTTCATTGAGGATAATAATGAATGCAGGTGTTACAAAACCATGAACCCTACCAACCTTCTGTGAGCAAGTGGTCAAAATAGATCATATTATTGTTATTACTGATATATGAATGGGGTCTATGCCTCATGTTTGCTTGACACGCAAGAGAAAACCCAGATATACAAAAATGCAGTACAGTTAAACCTGGATATACCGAACTTCAATATATAACAAAATTATTGATAAAACGAAGTATTTAACTTTATAACCTCTTGTCCATAGAGCACCACATATTTAGAACCTCTGTATAGCAAATGTGCTTACGCACAATCTTAATACAAAAAATTTCACTCCCGCTGCGAAGGAATACGGAGACAATAAACGGAAACTTGCGCGAACTCAGATGGTAAAATGGTTGAGTTACAAGCGGCGGCTTTGTGTAAGCATCGTTCAAATCGTGTGCCTTGTGACCTACAATGACCACCGAAGCGAAGCAGCATCATGCTCCATATAAATGTCCACATGCGATAGGATTCTACCACACCTCGTGCTGTATGCTTTGGGTGCAGGTGTAAGCATGCGAGGGTAATCCGAGAAGGATCGTGTTTTGATGGGCTCCATCTTCCCACACAATCAAGCCGAAAGGGGGGAGCGATCTTGCGATAACGTGATCAAGCATGCGCGAGGAGAGAAGGAGGACCAGCTTGGTGGGCGTCTCCTATTTTAGTGCATGGCTGTCACCGCGGCTGCATGCATATGCAGTCTGCGCGCTTTTTTAGAGGTAATCTGCTGTTCAACAGCGTAGCTTTTTGGGCTTGTTGGTGCATGATTCGGACAGCATCGAATAGCGCGTTTGTGTGTGTCTGGTTTTTAATATCTCGTCCTCTGCACACTGTTCATTGCCATTCTTATCTGCTGTGTTTCCAAAGAGTAAGCATGGCATGGTGTGTGCTGTCTTCCTGTGTGTGTATAGTACTGGAGGTTACAATCTCGAGTATCGGAGACGCATTGAAGTGAGAGGCAGATGAAGCATTTGCTCCCCACTGCGGGCACTTCTTGTGGTGGCCTTGTGTCCTACTGCGAGCGACACTGTCAGCCGCGGGGGCAAAGTGGGTGCGAAAGCGTGGCTGGTTTCACTTCATACTGCCAATGTGAAGATGTCTACCAACATGGCATGAAACTGTATCTTCCATCTTTGACGCTCAACAAAATGATTTCTTTTTTCTCATTCAGGTATGCTTTTTCTGGTTGCCCGATAATTCCAAAAATATTGCAGACCAATCCGTCTAAGAAAAATCCATCGGCGACTGCACCTATTTGCATAAGAGGGCAAATTTCAAAGTAACAAGATTACAATATAATGAGGCAAATTGTCCATTTTACTGACTTCACTATTACTTTGAGGTTACTTTGCATTCATTGCCTGCTTACCTTGACTTATCAAAAGCTTGTTGCTTTTATAGTAACTGCACTTACATGAACACGACAGTGGCAAATAATGTCACATTTCCAGCAGGTTGCATGCATATAAATAGCTGTAAGGCACGAAAAAAGTTACAGTGGCATTTCACTTTGTGAATGCGGGTTGCATGTAAGCGTAAGGATGCAACGAGCATGCACAGCGAGCACCGTGGCATCAAAGCACCGAAAGGAAAGGGCACGAAGCGGACGCCACAGTGACCTCGACATTGTGACGCCTCAGGGAAAGCGCGCATTGCTGCGCCTGCGAGGAAGAGGGGACACCATCAACGTGCACAGGGAGCACAGCAGTGCCAAAGTACAAACGGAAAGGGCACGAACATGGTGGTTCCCTTCTGCACTTCCAGGCACCTTCCTCATCCGGTTCACGTTTCCCTCACGGTGATGAATGTCATCTCGCTGATTTGACAGATGGGGCATCTATCTATGCTTGCACGTAAAAGTGAATTAATGCAGCACCGATGTTGCTCTGCATTGCAAACAGTAGCTTTGACATTGAGAAGACATTTGCCCAACTATGTCACATTAAAAGAACAATTACTTATTTGTCTAGTTGTTATTGCATTAGTTTTGGTGCAAGAGCGTATATTAGAAACTAGTTAAAGAGGACGATGACATACGAGGACTAAAGACACGACAGGTCTAGGATAGACTCAGAAATGCTCATAAGGCATACGATGATCTACATCAACGAGAGTTTTGTAAGATGAGGAAAATCATTACACTCTGGCAAAGCGTGCCCTCTGTGCGCTTTTGTACTGTCTTTGTCATTAAGAAGTGCGTAGAACAAAATTAAGAAAAAATACACATATCCATCTCTATTCATTGTTTTTACTAATGTGCTCTCTATTAAATATAATAATAATGCCTGATACCAGTAATTTGTACATATTAGTTTGTCACTTGATTTTTTAGCAGCTCTCATTTTAAGTACATCTTCCTGTGAGTGACTTCACTTGTTTAGATGGAATGTTTTTGTCCAAAAGGCAACTATCGCTTCTATTATGTCTTTTTAAATGTTGCCAGGAAAATCTCGAACTTTCGGCTGCTAGACAGCAAAGCCGCCGATGTCTCCCTGGTTTTCCTCGGTCCTGTCTTTTTTTCTTGTCTGGTCATCTGTACTGTTTGCCATGCTATACATGCTCTATCCATATAAAAAAATGTTAGGTATATATCATATTGTGGAAACGTTTGTTGAATTTTGTCAGTTCAATCCATGGCTGTATTCTTCACACACATGGCTACAAGCAATTTAAGGGCATGGGAGCCTCTCGCAGGATGTGAGTCAGGTTCCCATAAGGATAAGTGGCTAAGGCCGGGAATAAATTTGTGAAGATTGCCATGTTGAGTGAAAATCTATACTGCTTAGGTTGTCTGCGCATTTCAGCTTCAAAATCATAACTGAGACATTTACCAAGATTTTACCCTCACTTGTCTTACGTATTTTGCGTTTATCTTTCTCCCTCTCTGCAGGCCAAGGATTTGCTGCCTCGACCAAAGCCAGGCGAGCCATACAAGGCACGAATAGCTCCGAATCATCTGAATGTATTCCTGAATTTAGCCAACCTCATATCAAGAAATAGTTCACGTCTTGAAGAAGCCGATGCTGTGAGTGGTGTTTTACTCTAATATTTGTCATAATATTAAAGGGCTCCTGAAACGGTTCGGACAAATTTTGTAGACGCGTAAGGTACAGCTTAAGTAGAACATTCGCACCACAATTTAAGTGAAGCGTTACGTATTAACGGAGCTACAAGCGATTAGAAGTTACCCTCCTCCCTAGTTGTGCTTTTCCTCCTCAACTTGTTCGCCGAGCGAGCGGGGCTAAGCTCCGCCTTCCTTCACTGGTCCTGTGTCACGATGCGACGTCACATCGCCCACTTCCGGTTGTTTTGGAGCCCGCCCCCGCCCGCGCGAGACCTCTCCACTAGCCGCTTTCCCGTTGACCGAGAGCTATCGAAGCAGCGTGCGTTGTGAGCATTCTGTCGTAGCGCCGAACGTGTCTGGTATTCCGGTAACCACAGGCAAGCTGGTCATTTCGGCAAATGATTGGAGGCATAAACTCAAGCTGATGAAGGAACTTGAGCATAGACGTACGTGAGCGGCCTGATCGATCTGCACGTTCCAGGCACTTGTTGGCGCCGCGCTTAACCAGCCAAACAAAGCGCTAATATTGCTCTAACCAAGTGTAAAACATTTTAAACATTTATAAAAACAACGTGTTGATGATTACACTCCAGCGAAAAATACACACCAGCAGCAAATAATACACTTCGTTGCTGCTACTGTGTATGGTTGAGCTCTGTGCCACCAGGTGGCTGCACCGTGCAGCCCATTCATATTTGCCCTTCTGCTCATCTCATGGCTCATCCCGTTACAGCACAGTCAAGCGGCCAGACCCTGTCCCCTTGCGTTTGCGTTTGCCCTAATACCGGACTCGCGAAACGCTGTTGCGTTAGTAACCTTCCGGTGTTAAGTGACCCACAAACGCGCAAATCCTGGCGCCGATCGGATAGCGGCAGTCCGATGCGCAGCAGCCAGTTCGCTCGCATGCTGCGTTGCAGAGAGACACGATGTCGCAGCTTGACATATTGCAAGTCGCTACGTTTGCAGTCCACAAGACAACAAAGTTGAATCATAGTGCTCGCGAAAAGACTGAGACCAACTCTGACCACAGAGCTCTCGTCAAAATGGAGTACGTTGTAACAAAAGCAGACGACACTTGCTGTGTGCCAGAAGTGCTTAAGCGTACTGAAAAATTGTTCTTGTGCATTCTCCTTATGTTACTTTCTTTTTATAAAAACAAATGAACTAACATTCCAACTATTACAAAGATCATTTGTTTACCATAAAGTTGGAAAAATTATCGATCATGCGCCCTGGTCAGCCAATCAGATAGCTCGTCCCACTGATGTCATATGGGTGATTTCCATCATATGGGTAGGGGGTAGCTTAAGATTCCGCCGAGCAGTGTGCTGGGATTGGCAGCGATGTGCATTTTTAAAACCTTATGATAAATTACACGCTTTACGCGTAGCACTTAGATGCATCAATTAATGATCAGAAGGACCTACTCTAATGACTCGGTACGTCTGTAGAAAATCGTCAAAAGCGTTTCAGGGTCCCTTTAATGTACCGTTTGCCATTACAGCACTGTACTTTTGGTGGAATTCTTATAAAAAGTGCAGTATATCCATTTTTTTTTTCCTAATGATAAGTGAGCAACATTTGTGTAGTTCAACTCACGAATCATTAAAATTGACCCTGTTTGTGGCATCTGTGGCCTTTATTTTGTTGCCAGCTTTTAATTTGCACACAAAGGGACCCTAAACGACCTTTACTATTGCGTACAAATAGCACTGAGTCATCAGGGTAGGTCCTTGAGGCCATACAGGACTAAACTTAAGTGCTCTGCATAAACCATGTTCATTCTTATGAAGTTTTAAACATCTACGTCAGTACAGGTTGCAGCAGTACCACTTCCATTGTTCTCATCCACCTCTGTCAATTTTACGTTACACTCAAATGAGCGATCTCCCGGATGATGTCACCATGGGCAAGCATGTTTCTTCGCTAAGTTTTTTTTTAATAATGTATTTATACATAGTAATTTGTTTACCTGTACACATAAAAATGCAATGGCAATAAATGTAGGCATTTCTTCAAACGAGTGGTATACTTCACACCTGAGAATGCGGATTGTTTGTTGCAGTTTTGGTCTGTACACATGCATTTGTACATGGCTTCAAGGAAATGAGTGGACTAAGGAGTTTCTTTCAAAAGGCTTGGCAGACTGTACCAGTAGTGAAAGGGAATGTGACAGAAGTTAATGTTGTCACGTTGTAGTGCCAGTGAACAACCACATTAGCACATGGGGGGCGAAATGCAAAAACGACCGTGCCCCTACAACTGGAGAACGTTACAGAACCCCAGGTGCTCAAAATTTATCCAGAGCCCCCACTATGGAGTGCCTCATATTCAAATTGTGGTTTTGGCATGTAAAAGCCCAGAATTAATTCATTCACACCACAAGTCATGGAACTAACTGTTTATTGGGTGAACCTGTGCCCAGCAAAACAGATACATGCATACATAATAATTAATTGGCAATGGTGGCCAGCGGGACATGGAGGTGTAAACTTGCATGAACACAGGTGCGGCTATCTCTTCTGTCATGCATGTTTTTTTGTGCTGTAGGGGTGGGTGTGCAGCGAGTAAAGTGCTGCAGAAGACATGCGCACTGCATGTCATTTCAAGGCCACCACCATGACAGTAACAAAAACAACTGTCAGTGCAGTGAATAACTTCTTTATAAGTACGAACATGTGGGCAAAATGTACTAGGGATGATTCTGTGCATTGACTCACCTTCATTGTTAGGTATTGTTTTTTTTTTTTTTCACTCTTGTAAACGTGAGTGTCTGTGCAGTCTTAAGTGTTCCATTTCATTTATTATTTTTATTATTCTTAAAAATTTATTTTAGGGCAAATTTATTTTTTGCAGTATGAGTGAAATGGAGTAGCCTGATGTGTACTGCTTCCAATCTCTCCATTTGAACTTACTCAACCCTACCTAAATAAGAACTGCATCAGAAAGAGATGTGGGAACAGCCATTGTTCAGATATACTGGGCACTTGCATCACTGCACAAAGTTGTACACAAGGGAGGAGGGATACAGGCATGACAGCCTGCAATACAAGTTGAGAGGAGGGTAATGGGTAGCCAGTTGTAGCTCCTTCAAAATTCTTGTAAGAGAGAATTCTAACGACCTCAGTGTCTACATGGTACTCTTAGATACAGCATAAATCATTTCAGGAACCCTTGAAGCCTCATGGCACACAATCTCATATGCTGCCTACTCTATTATTGCAAGAATTCTAGCTATGATTTACTTCTCAAAGTTTTGTTTGGCCCTGTGCATCATCTTGTCTAAGTTGCCAGTTACTGTGTCATTTAATAATTTGCTCATGTTTCTCTTTCAGTTGTACCGCCAGGCAATCAGCATGCGTGTGGATTACATCCAAGCATACATAAACCGGGGAGATATCCTTATCAAACTCAACAGGTAGGAATGATGCATGCACTTCTTTTCAGGCCTTCAACACGCCTTAGTTTCATGCTAGTGAAAGTACCGATGCTTGAATCACAGGGAAAGAAGTATTTGAGGAGACGAACCTGCTAGGGCCACAACAGTGCGAGCCGGCAGCGCAATAAAGTTACGGTCGGGTGAAGAGAAAATGCAGTTTTCGCCGCAGCACGACAGATGACGCGTCCGGCACGTTGCCATTGTTTACATGTTCTTCTATGGATGCAACACAAAAAAATCATGATATTGGCTCATATATTATAATTTTCCTAGATTTCATTCTGTAACGTCAATAAATAGAAGCAAACCTTCATAAAGAAAATACCACAAGCCTTGCATATTTCACTTGATTTTTTACCCTCCACCGGGGAATTGTGACATCTTCGATATGTCCCATATTACTAATGATTGACGCGTCAACTTCTTTCTGGCTGCAGCCATACAGTCCAAAAGGAATATTTCACTAAAAGATTTGGGCCGAGCAGCCTGTGTCAGTTCGCCAAACAGATTTATCATGTATATTCCTCAAGCAACAAACACCAGTAAATTTCTCAAGTGAGTTGAATGCGTAGCATGGAAAAGGGAATACTTATATATTGATATGTTCCTTTTCGTATTCCGCAAATAGCTGTAAGCCTTCATTAGCTTTACTTCAAATTACCGCCACTTAAAGTAAACACGTGAAGAACCACCTAATTTTGAGAAGCAGTTAAAGAAGCAAGTGGTGCTGGGAGAATCTAAACCGCAGTGTTATTCATGTTAGTGCCGAGCGTTTCTGTGAAGAAATGAAAAAATTTGATATTATACCATGCACCACTCGTGAGCAAACCTGTTTTAGTGGGTTAAAATCAAGGTAACTGTTGTAGAAGTCATATATAGCCAGCGTTTCTGACATGCTTGTTGCACCACAGCAGTATGCTATCATACCTGGATTCTTATATGCTATGTTTTTGCGGTTGTCGATCCGTGCATGAAAAAGCCGCCATGGGCTATGGTCTGCGCTCCTTCGGCTGGCACTGTAGCATTGCCTTTGAGAGCTGCATTGTCATCTAAGAAATAAGCTCTTTGAATAAATTTTCACGAACAAAAACGGCATAAAAATATATTTGAGACGACCGCCATAAGTATACAAGCAGAGAGAATGAGGGCGAACAAACGAAAACACTGCAGAAAGTGCCCGGACACCGCCTGAACTGTACCAGACGACAGGCGCGAGTCCGTGCCCTGACGTGACGGGAGCGGCGCTCGCAGCGCCCCTGTAGTTCATTCTCGGGGCTAATAGAGAATTCATTCAAAAGGTACCAGGGGCATGTGCCTGCAGAAAGTGGGCCTGCAGCCAAGAAAGCCGAGCCTTCCCAAGACCCACTCGAAGCAAAAGGGAATGAACAGCGACATATGCATATGGAGATTGATTCTGCTAAGAAGATGCTTGCAAATGCTGAACTGCTCATTACATAAGGGATTAATACCAAAACGCTTGATGATATTTCATTTTATTTATTATATCCTCAAGGCCTGTGAAGGCTTTACAGAGGGGAGTGGGTTACAGGTAAATTCCAACAGTAAGCATTACAAGAGAAAAAAACACAACATAAAAATACAATTTGACAAATAATTCAGTAGGAATACAATGAGCAATTACAAAAGCTATTACAAAAAGAAGACAAGATATACAAGTACATGGAGCCCCATTCTAGCAAGTAATGTTGGTTAAGGCATCACAAAACAAGAAATTATCGCTGATGGATGCAATGTTTACGGGAAGGTGGTTCCACCCTAGTGACGTCCGAGGTACGAATGACTGGGAAAATGTGTTTGTGCTGCAAGAAGGGACGTGAACCTTGTAAGAATGATCGATGCGACGAGATACATAGTGTGGAGTATATGAATGAATACATCACGCAGTGTTGTAGGGTGAAAAATTTTGTGAAATAATGATAAACGGGAAATTTTACGTGGAGCTGCAAGAGATGGAAAAGAAAGGCTAGTTTTTATTGCTGTTACGCTGGCAGTTCTGCTATAATTCGAAAGAACAAAACGAGCAGCGGTATTCTGAACTAATTCTGATGCGTTAATTAAGTTTAGGTTATCCCAGACTGATGTAGCGTATTCTAATTCCAGGCGTAATGATCTTTTATAAAGCAATAATTTCAAAGAGTGTGGAGCCTTAAAAAAGTTTCGACTTATGTAACCAAGAGTGCGGTTAGCATTGTTAACAATATTAATAATGTGAGGTGTCCAGGTAAGGTCGTGTGTAATATAAATTCCTAAATATTTGCACGAAGTTACGTGTTCTAAAGGAAGGTAATTTAAATAGTATACCTGAGAGACGTTAGGTGTCCTAGATACATGCATAGGTTTAGACTTGTTAACATTTAATTCCATTTGCCATAAACTGCACCAGTTAGATATCATACAGTCGAACCCGGCTATATCGAACTCGCAAAAAAACGCCTATCAGTTCGATATAGAGCATAATTCGATATAAGCCTGCTGAATGATTGGATGTCATAAAAGCACACACCATTTATAAAATCACATTATTGATGAAACTAGCTAAGTTTCGCATGAAATAGTCCTGCATTTCTTTCTGCTCGGGCAATTTCGCTGCCTGCGACACACGCACGTCTCCACATTGTCTTATAAGGAGTCGAGAGCAGCTGAGGCCGCAACCTTCCGCATTCGCGCAGAAGCACTGGACTAGTGCGAGCGCACCAATCACTTCGGAGGAAGTAGACAAAGGACCGTCGTTGCTTTCCTCATTGTGCTCACTTTCACTTGTGCTCAGTACGATGTCGGCAATGTAGTCTTCGTTTTCGGGCTCTCCCGTGGTCGCGACACCATCATTTGCGCTCACAAACTCGTCCACCGTTGATTCGTCAACACCTTCCGGAAATTCTGACAGCTCGCTCCAAGTTTCGGCAACACCGGCAACGGCTGCGTCGCATTCATCAGAATTTGCAGTCATCACCGAGCACGCAGAAGCCAGCACGGCTAAAGCAATTTCGGATGAACCACTTGTACACGACCGTGCGTACGCGTCGGGCAGCACGGGCACCGGGGCAAGAGTTTTGCCGCTTTAGCCCGAATTTCCCCCTTATTCTTCAAGATCGTCCTGAGAGTGTTCCTCGGAATCATTCACGCTGCAGGGGGACACCCGACTTCTCACCGCGTTCAACCTGATTTATGATTTCGAGCTTCACGATAAAAGGCAAATTCTGCCGCTTCATCACGACAACACTGCGGGAGAAGGCCCACAAGGCACACACACAATGGACCAGAAAAGCACCAAGACAACTCGCACTTTCGCCATTTTGCACGACGAGGTCACAGGTGCCTCTGATTAGCTGCCTGAGCAAGCGCTGCGGGCGGGCCAGGATCATTTTTTGCAGGGGGGTGTCGACGGCTCGTCCGACGCAGCGTGGTCACGGTAGAGAGAGCGGTTAGATGGAGCCGCGCCGTCGGGTTTCCCCGCACCCGCGAGGGAAAGCCAACTTCTGGGGGCACTTTCCCGACGCTCGACGTTCGATATATCGGGAGTCGCTGCTATTTTTAACGCGACGGCGTTAAGGAGCTCGTGTCGCAGAAAAGCCGGTGTCGTTGGTGTCGGCGTCAGCGGCGTTGGCCGTGAGCGATAAATCACGGAATCATCATCATCATCAGCCTGGTTACGCCCACTGCAGGGCAAAGGCCTCTCCCATACTTCTCCAACAACCCCGGTCATGTACTAATTGTGGCCATGTCGTCCCTGCAAACTTCTTAATCTCATCCGCCCACCTAACTTTCTGCCGCCCCCGGCTACGCTTCCCTTCCCTTGGAATCCAGTCCGTAACCCTTAATGACCATCGGTTATCTTCCCTCCTCATTACATGTCCTGCCCATGCCCATTTCTTTTTCTTGATTTCAACTAAGATGTCATTAACTCGCATTTGTTCCCTCACCCAATCTGCTCTTTTCTTATCTCTTAACGGAAGGCACTTCATCCCGGAAGGCACTTCATAAATAAAAAACATCTTGCAAGATGGGCTGTTGGGAATCAAACCAGGGTCTCTAAAGTGTGAGACGGAGACGCTACCACTCAGCCACGAGTTCGATCGTTCAAGGCGGGACAAAATCGCCTCTAGTGAATGCGGTGTTGCCTTAAAAACGTGCCGTAGAAAGTTATACTGCGGTGTATATCGGTAATTATAACCATGTAAATTACAGAAGTCGCAGTTTCACGAGTAGCGAAGTACGTTTCTGCTACATTTCTTCTGCGCTTGGCGCACACGCAGAGCCATCTTGCGGCAAACACAGAAGACCCCCTCCTCGCAATGTACGGCGCTGCCCCGACACGTGGCGCACCACTCGCCCCATGATCGCGTCCACCTTCATGGCGCGGCACGGCCCGGCTGTCCATGGTGATCGCGACGTTTGGCTATCGCAACGGGGTGCGATAAGGCTATCGCGTTCCACTCTTGAAGGCGAAGCTTAAGCGTCCCCCAATTTTTGTTCGATGTAAACGTAATTTTTGCTATATGTACTCATTGTAGCTATACCGTGCCCAGAAATTGTTCGATATATAGAATAATTCGATGTAAACGGGTTCGATATAGTCGGGTTCGACTGTCTCAAGGTTCGATGGAAGACAGTTAGTATCAAAATCTGTAGTTATTTCTCTAAGGATAACAAAATCAGCGAGGAGATGAATGTTAGAAGTTACTTGTGAAACAAGGTCGTTAATATATATTAAGAACAATAAAGGACCGAGAACCGATGCTTGGGGCACTCCGGTAGCAACAGAGCACACAGGTAAATTGTAGTTGTTAGCAGTAACGTATTGTGAGCGATGAACAAGAACACATTCGATCCATTTTAAGCTATTAGCATCAATATCCAAATGGGTTAGTTTGTGGACTAGAAGTTTATTACAGACTTTGTCGAATGCTTTTGTGAAGTCTAAAAATGTGCAGTAGACGCATGACGAACGATCAAGAATTCGATGCAACTGATGAGTGAAGGATACGAGTTGAGTCTTGCATAAGTATAATTTCCTAAAGCCATGTTGTGCGGGTGAAAAAATGTGTTATCTTCAAGAAAGTCAACGAGGTTTGTGAATACAATGTCTTCTAGCAGTTTGCAACACGTGCTGGCAAGTGAGATGGGGCGGTAGTTGGTTGCTATGTTTTTTTTACCGGATGTGGGGAGCGGAATCACCTTCCCAACCTTCTACTGATAAGCTAAAGCGCCTGTGTTGTGTGATTGTCGAAAAAATTTTGTTAGTATCATAGAACTGTAAGCTTAACTGTTTTTTAGGAACTTAGTGTTAATTGAGTCAAAGCCAGGTGAAGAATTGTAGCCGAGTTTGTCGATAAGTTTAGCAACACCAGGTGTATGAAATATTACTGGGAACATGGCTGGATCATCATAGTTACGTAACTATGGAAGTTGCTCATTAAGAGCTCCCGAAAAATTTTTGACAAAGGCTTCAATAAGGTGAGTTGCAGCACCATCTTTAGGAACAGGCTGCCCAGTAGAGTCGTCTAATAAGATTAAGTTATCAGACACAGGTCTAATTGTTTTGCCAAATTTTTTAATACTAGTTTTAAGAATTGATGGAAGAGTAACAGCAAGAAAAGTGCGTTTAACAAGTTTTCACGCTTGAACATATTCGTTAGAAGCTGCCTTGTATGCCGCCCAACGAGAAGCACTCGAGGACAACTTAGCTGAGCGATGGATACGCTTTTTTACGGATAGAAACTCATTTAATGCGAGTGTTATACCAGGGGACTTGTGGGTTAGAAGTTAAGATACGGCTGGGAACGTATTTGTTCATTAGTTCATTTACTTTATGAGTAAATTAACTAATGAATTGAAAGTGTATAAGCACTTCTGAAGCAGGGGCAAGCAAAACAAACCTTGCAAGCAGCCTTCACAAGTTTGAAGAATCAAAAAGAAAATGTGCAGTCCAGAAGGACTTATCTCAATTTATTTGCTCACTGATACATTTGACTGTGATATTGAACATCATTTTATTCATGCTAAATAACCTGTTTAAATTTTTAAGCTCAGGTGATATTTTTATTGTGACATTAAATCGTATTTCTTTGTGTGCTATTATCATACGCAAAAAAAGAACGTTCAATATATCTTGAGAGTTTTCCTTAAAATGTGTTCGTTTTCTGTTCTTTATTAAATTGAACCAGTGCAATATGTGATCAATAATAAAAACAAATATTTTTTAAAGTACATAGATTTTTTTTTTGTCATATTAATTGCAGATGCAGTTTGCTATGTGCGGTGAGCAATCAGTTACTGTTCCAAACTGCTTTTCTTGCTCCACACTGCTATTCTTTTTGCTCCAAAAGCATAAATTTCTGCTTCAAGCTGCTAATTTTTCTGCTCCAAAAGCATAAATTACTGCTCTGAAGTGCTATTCTTCCTGCTCCAAAGCCTGCTCCAAAACACCAAAAGCCACTTTCATCACTGTACTAAAGTTCCATCACAAATATCACACATCAGTATCACTGCGCTCTTTTGGCTCGGTACATTCAGACCACTTAGAGGTATTCTGAGCGTCCCAGTTAGGTGAGGGCACTAGATTTGCCTGCTTCAATTTTGAAATCATCTAGACCTTAAGTTTGTGTAACTTTCAAATATTAAATACTACATCAATTCTTGTTTATTGCTACACCCATTTCGTGCATTGATTTCCTTCTGTGAAACAAATCACATTTATTTACGCATTTCTTCAACCAGGACCAAAGAAGCACAGGAGGTCTACGAGCGAGCACTTTCACTGGACGCCAGCAACCCCGACATCTTCTACAATGTATGTTGGCCAGCTTTGCTCTCTGATGTGTTCTACAAGGTGTGGACAGCTTCAGAAGCAAAGTAACATTGTCATGTATTGAAGCCTTATCTGGTTTGCAAGATAAGCCCATACATTCTTAGTCTCTGTCCTGTCTATCCTGCTTTCATTTGAACAAACTTCAAACAGATACACTTGTGCCAACCATTTGCCAGGTGCTGTCTATCAAAGAGGGCCTGAGTAGACATGTATTATTCACAGTGTAAAAAAATAGAAACACAGCTGAGAATAGACAGGATGAGGGCTGAAATTTTTGTGCTGTGAATATGTGATGAGCACATCAGCTAGCACAGTCTTCTTAAAACAAAGAGAGTGCCTGTGCCTCTGTTCGGCCTTTGGTGGTCACGAAGATGATGAATGCTCTAAGGTTGCACTCACAGTGAAGATGTAAATCGGCTTTTTGTGCTGCTTTGTCAACACAAAAGAACAACAACGGATGAAGTGCACTTACTGTGACAGTAAACAGGGCACAAAACAAACACAAGCAAAAGGAAGGCACACCCTTAAGCGCTGTCCTGTCGTATTGCACAAGTTTCCAAAAGTTACAGAAATACAATGTTGGCATTCATGAAGCTTGCTTCAGGCCTTTACGCTACATTTGACTGTGTGTGTAGGAAGGCCAGAAGAGCTATGCATGTTATAGAAAAAAATTTCAGTCAGCATAGAATTTAAACTTCCAAAGCTTTTGAAACAATTCTTAGGAAAAAATATTGCCCATGTGCAGAATTTTCACATGTGCAATGTGAAAGTTGTTGCACATGTGCAGCCAAACGAAACACGCCTGTGTCAAGTCGCACCTGCTCGCCCTTTGAGAGGTCAGGCACACCATGTGAGCCTGCACTACTTTCAGCTTGGCGTTGTGTTCCTGGAGCAAGGCCGGCCAGGCGATGCCCTCGTGTACTTCAACAAGGCCTTGGAGTTGGATCCCGATCACGAGGTGATTGCAACTGGCTACAGAAAAATTTCTCAGCCACTTGTGGCAGTCACATATGCTTTTGCTCAGGTGTAAGCACCTTTTATTTCAAATATGTAGAAACGGATGCCACTTGGTGTAGTGTCGGTATAGTAGTGCATGCACAGGACAGAATGCAAGAAGACACAACAAAAGCACTAACTTGCAAGTAAAGATGTGTTAAGGAACTCCCACTATGCTAACAAAACTACCTATGCAAGCTAGTTTTGTTAAACAAGAAGACCACTCAAGGATTGCAGGCTTCCCACTTGCCCTTCAATTGTGGTCAAGTCATTGCTGAAGGAGTTCAAGGAGGAATGCGGAAAAAAAAAGCGCATTCTTTTTTTTTTTTCAGTGGTAACGCATGTGGAACGAGCTTGAGGTGCCGCAATAGAAAGGGGTCAAAAATGTATGGTTGGAAAAGTTGGTCTATTGTGCCAGCAAACGATGTGAGAGAACAGAAAGGACAAGCAAGGAGATTGAGATGATCGCAAGGTCATTTCCTTTCTTACCACAATTCAGTCACAGGCCATCTTTTATTTTTAACACTGCTGTATCATCTAGGCTGACTTTGTTGCTGCATTTACAGTCTGTTTAGGGGCTTCTAAACTACTCCAAGCATGACAGCTTGTTTTATAGTAGTGGCCGCACACCAGTATACAATGGACATGCAGCCATAAGGATTTTTTGAAGTGACTGCAAGATAACAAAGTTACAGGGGTTTGATAAATGACCGCTGTTAGATATGGGGCTGTTTCCTGAGCCTACTTCAAATTCCCCGGACCACATCGAATCGCAGCACATTCCAGAGGATCGCTCGAGCCAACAAGTTCACGTGCCAACAAGTTCGTACGCCGCGGTAGCTATTCAATGCTTGAGTTTTCCAGAAAACGAAGGGATCGCCCGGCATTGTTGCAAGGAAAGTGGGTCCCGAAACATGACGGCTGCGATGTTCCGGGAGGGCCTGGCAGCATCGCACCGGTCGCCTTTGAAGAGGGCATTTGCCACCTCAGCGGGGGCGTACCACCGGGAGCAGGTGAGCCTCGGACAATGGAGCCCAATCGTGCCCCTTCTCCGCCTTTGAAGAGAGCATTGCACCACAGCAAGGCAAGACTGCGGGGAGCCGCCGGGTGTGACATCACCGCACGGGTGCCTACCATTGGCCGAAGGTGGCGTCATCTGAGCGGGCTCTCCCATTGGCCGAACTTGACGCGACTTCCAGTCCTCGAAGGATTTAAAAGAAGCATTCCAGAGAGACCAGAGCATTCCCGGATTCACCTCTCTCGAACTTCTTGCCGCGGGCCGCAGCGTCCGAGTTGCTGCCGGCCCGTAATGACTGTACGACTGTTACTTGACTCTCACCTCTCTTGTAGAATAAATCCCCCAAGTTTTGTTTTCATCCCGAAGTCCGTCCCTCAACCCCTACATCTGGTTGGCAGCGGTGGGATCGCCTCCGAATGCAACAGCTGGTGGCAGCACTACAGATCAACCTGCGTCGAGAGAGATCCTAAGGAACCGGGAAGAGCGAAGAAGAGAGAGCCTTTGTTGAAAGAGGTCCGAAGAAACTGGGAGTAGCGAAGAAGAGCGAGCCTTCGACCCAGGGAGTCCGGAGGAACCGGGAACAGCGGACAGATGAACCGGATGGCAGGGTGCTGCAACCGTAAGTGAGCGCGTGGTTTTTTTCCTTTTGATTCGCCAGACTCAAATGTTGTGTGTTCATTTTGATAGTTCTGGGAAACAGGAATTTGATGCATTGTGTATTTGCACAACTTAATTAAGGAAAACAGTTCTAACCACCAGTCGGGGCAGCTGCCATGGATCTTAGAAGGTTGACGAGGTTAGACTTGTTGTTGGTGTGCGACGATTTGGGAGTTGAGGCGGACGAACGGATGAAGACGCCAGCTATCATAAAGGCGATTAACGATAGTGGCAATGATGATAAAAGCATTGAGCTTGCTTGGGAAGTGATACAGGAACCACGGGAGCGTGAGCGTCGTGAACGTGTGCGTGAGCGTTGTGAACGTAAGAGTGAGCGTAAGCGTGAAGAACGCGAGAATGAACGGAAGTGTGAGCTTCAAGAACTTACTCTTAAGTGTGAGCGTCACGAACGTGAGAATGAACGCGGACGTGAGTATCAGGAACGTAAGCGTGAGCGTGAGCAAAAGTATCAGAGAGAGAAGGCAGCACTGATCAAAGAGATACAGTATTGTGATCAGTTAATGGCACAGAGACAACGGCTGTCTGAGAATTCTGTAGGTAGTACAGAGCGAAAGAATGAGGCAGCATCGAGCGGTTTTTCGCAAAAAACCGACGAGAAGAGTAGTGCCTGTGAGATTGGCTGCAGATTCATAAGTGAAGGGAAAAGGCTAGCTGCTAACGATGCCTTGGTGGCAACAGAGGCCGTTAAAGGCCGCAGGGAGAGCGACGAGGTGCTGTGCCAACAGATGACTGTAGAGACAGCTAGGCCAGCTGCGAACAAATTGGCACAGTTACCGCGCATGTGCGTCGCTGGTAATGTTAGCGAGGTTGCTAGCGAAGAAAAGGGTACTGCTGACCCGACAGACCCGAGCACCCATGTAGAGCCAGATCTGCGTGCAGAAGTGAAGTGCGAACTGGACGATGCAGTTGAGAGTAGTTCTCGGGATGGCGAGCTCCGTAGTTCATGAGAGAACAACTGCATTGTTCAGGGATCGGTGCGGCTCTCCGCCAGTCTAGATAGCCTAGATAGGGATGGTTCAGTTATTAATCATTCGGACTGTGCGCGTGAGACAGCGATCGATACCGACGGACTGTGTGTCGATGCACAGCGGAAGCTGGGCAATGTAGTAGAGGGCAGTTCGCAAGAGTGCGAGGTGTCTAACTCGAGTAAAGCCTGCTGCATTGTTCCAGAGTCGGTTGGGCTGTCCGCCAGTCGAGGCAAAGTGAGAGTAGATTTAAATGTAAATCACTCAGACTGTGCGGGTAAGAGAGCGATCCGGGCCGACGAAATGTGTACCGGCCAGCACAAGGCACGAGAAGGCGACATGAAAGTGAGTGCGAAGAGAAAGCGCCGTAAAAAGAAGCGCGGTAAAGACCGAAAGATGGTAACTAATGTAACGCCGCCAAAGATGGCGAGAGACCCAAGAGGGCAGGGCGCGAGGAAAAAGGTGCGGTCGTCACTGACGATGTTGACGCATCGAAAACGTTCGAGCCACCGGTCAAAAGGAGACCGAGAAGCATGTTCTGTACGGACGCGGACAAAGGGCATGGGGCTGTTAAACTCCTCGTCGTTCCGTAGTTCTTTTTATAGCTCAGCGTGCAGTACGAAGAAGCGCAAGGTGGCAGGACGAGACCAGGTGGGGAGTAGCGACGCGGTCGATCGAGTTCGTGTTGAAAGCGGGGCGCCAGGACGCAAATTGGCAGGGGACTGTAACGTCTTGGGGGAGCTGATAGTTAGTCAGCCCTTTTGTTGTTCCTCGGCAGCCAGAGTAGCTTTCAAACCGCGACTACCTCGAGTCCGACTCAAAGTATGAGTCAGACATAAGCGTTTGGAAAGGGAGGCCAAGAGCGCTTCCGTAGAAATGAAGTGTTTTTTTTTTTATTTTTGAGCATTGGAAAAGTTTTCGCGATTTGAGACTAGGATTTCTTTCAATGTGTAAGGTTTGAGCTTTGTTTGTGTTTTCGTTTGAGAAGCTCGGAGATTTGAAAGATGAGGTTTGTGTAAACATGTAGTCTCGCGAGTGTTAGTTAATGAGTAAATAAGCTTTCTTTTTGTGTGTGTGAGTAACCTGAGGGTCAAGGTTATTGTTGAAAGGTCTATCGTAACGCGCATGTGTGTTTTTAACCTTCTTTCTTTTTGAGTGTTTTTGAATTTTCTAAGGTTAAGCGCGTAGGTTTTCAGTGAGTGCATGATTTGCACTGAGAAGCGTTCTTAGTTCCATTAGCGCGTGTCCTGTGTGGACGGAAAGAAGCAGATTTATGACTGGGTTGCTGGTGTGTGTTGAGGGCAGCCGTATTCTGACTTCTTTAGTGAGCGTGCGTGGAAAGAGTTAGTAGAAGACGCATCATTTTAAGAGTTCTGCGGAGTGTGTAAGTCCCGCGAGTTTAATTGTTCGTTTAAGTCACGTGTCCTAGAGGGACTAAAGGAAGAAACGTGAGTAAGCGTAAATGAAAAGTTTGCCTACAACGCAAGTACGCGTTCTGTTTAGTGACCACAAGGCTAGTGCGCTTGTGATTACGTACTTGTGAGGTTGACCAGATTGTTCAGTGGCACCAATACGTGCGATAAGTACGCCACTGCGATAGATTGGAAACATGCTGTTCGTGTAGTTAGGCCACTTAAGTTATGTTCGGCTGTTTTCATTTGTTGTTTGCATCGTCAACGACCCTTTGTTTTGCAACAACAATAGTACTCTGGTCTTGTCGGCATTCGAGGAGAAATGGATAGCGGTTTGGAAAGGTGGTTGGAACTGTTTAGTCAAAATTAGGGAAATGAAAGATCAGGGTTCATTTTGACTCAATAATAGCCTGGCGAGTCAGGGGTGAAGAGCCTGCGCTTGCACGTGGTGCAGCGCTGTGTTGTTTTGTTTGTTTGACGTATGTTCTCCAGGGCCCAGGATCCCGAAGTTCGTCAAACGAGGCTCGACACCAATACCCTGCAGGTTCTTTCGGCGTTCCTCATGGCCACCGAATTGAGTTCACCGGCCATTCAGAACATCCGGGGCGAGGACGAGCTGTTAGATATGGGGCTGTTTCCTGAGCCTACTTCAAATTCCCCGGACCACATCGAATCGCAGCACATTCCAGAGGATCACTCGAGCCAACAAGTTCACGTGCCAACAAGTTCGTACGCCGTGGTAGCTATTCAATGCTTGAGTTTTCCAGAAAACGAAGGGATCGCCCGGTATTGTTGCAAGGAAAGTGGGTCCCGAAACATGACGGCTGCGATGTTCTGGGAAGGCCTGGCAGCGTCGCACCGGTCGCCTTTGAAGAGGGCATTTGCCACCTCAGCGGGGGCGTACCACCGGGAGCAGGTGAGCCTCGGACAATGGAGCCCAATCGTGCCCCTTCTCCGCCTTTGTAGAGAGCATTGCACCACAGCAAGGCAAGACTGCGGGGAGCCGCCGGGTGTGACATCACCGCACGGGTGCCTACCATTGGCCAAAGGTGGCGTCATCTGAGCGGGCTCTCCCATTGGCCGAACTTGACGCGACTTTCAGTCCTCGAAGGGTTTAAAAGAAGCATTCCAGAGAGACCAGAGCATTCCCGGATTCACCTCTCTCGAACTTCTTGCCGCGAGCCGCAGCGTCCGAGTTGCTGCCAGCCCGTAATGACTGTACGACTGTTACTTGACTCTCACCTCTCTGTATATAATGTAAAATAAACCTCCCAAGTTTGGTTTTCATCCCAAAGTCCGTCCTCCAACCCCTACACCGCACAACCGCTGCAGCTTCTTGCTCGCCTTCGATTCCCTTCACACGGGCACTCTCTCTACCTCACCGTGTACTTTTTCGTGCTGTACTCCATGGAGTGCAGTGAAGGCAGCGGGCGGCACAAGTCAGCCAGGCGAGAGAAGTGGAAGACATCCACTGTCCACCTCTGGCCGTGTGACACCACCTGAATGCAAACTTGGCGGAAGACAGATTAGTGCCGCATGATCGGCAGCCTTCTCGGAACACAGAGCTGGCTCGCGTCACATTGGTGCTCTTGTCCCTCGCCGGTCAACAAATCCGCCGGTGGCGCCAGACACATGACTGTGGTGGCATCATGATGTGCCAAGAGGAGACGGGAATTTGTGGCCTTCCTGCTTCACGTAGCACTCACCAAAGATCATTGTCACGATGCTGCAAGCGACATGCATGCTTACTTAACAAATGTGTTCAAAATGTCAGAAATGGTGTAAAGGGGGGTTTAGCATTTCTGCCATTTGACTGCTTTTGAAAGTGAGAGGCTGATGGTGAGCGCGTGAGTGGCGACTAGTGTTGGCACTCATTGGCCTCAAACACAACAGACATTGAAATTGATTATTTCTTATTGCTCTTTTTGCAGCAAGCGCTGATGAATTCTGCCATTCTTATTCAAGAAAGTGGGAACTCAAAGCTCCGTCAGCTGGCATTTGAAAGGTAATAATCTTGGTTGTATTGCTGCGATCTTGGTTGTATTGCTGCGAAGTCAAATCAACAGGATGAGTGGCACTATGGGCACTGTTGCAGTACATTAATCCCTCGTTATAACGAAGCCACTTTACTGAAATAATCTCTTAATTCAATATTTATCCCTGTCTAAACCTAAATGTGTGCATTTTAGACCAGAATAGTTCAAGCATTGAATGTTACCTTTGTCTTCTGCATATTATGCTTCAATTCTACTCTTACATTTGCTCGGTTGAGGTCCTCAATCATTTGTTGCTATTTATTCCCGATGTTTCTTAACTGGGAATGAATTGCAACATGTGATTGAGGACCTTAACCAAAACATATAACGCATAAGTAAAATCTTGCTTGGTCTAGTTGGTTCATGCTTGAAGTAGTAAAGGCAAGGCGCAGAAGACTAGGACTTAAGAAGAAGAACACAAATGACAGGACCGGCACTGGTCCTGTACAAACGACACGACCGGCGCCGGTCCTGTTGTTTGTGTTCTTCTTCTTGAGTCCTGGTCTTCTGCGCCTTGCCTTTACCACTTCAAGCATATAACGCATAGTCTGGCAAGAAAGAAAGAATTCATGATTGCTAGTAAGCTTCTAGAGTCTGTGCAGGAGTTCGTTCATCTAAGTCGATTGCTCACAGGGGATCCTCATCGCGAGAAGGAAATTTACAGAAAAAATGGTTTGGAGTGCATACAGCAGGCATTACCAAATCCTCACTGGAGCTTACCACTGTCGTTGAATAGAAAAGTGTACAATATGTGTTACAAACTTAAAGGGTAATTAACCAAGAAGCTCAAGAACAAGTTAAGGACCACACAAAGAGCGGTGGAACGATAAATGTAATGTCAAGAGGTGGGAAGGAGAGCAGAAGGGGATAGCCGATATTCTGGCTGGCATTAATTAAGAGGAAGAAATTGAGTTCGGCAGGGCATGCAATGCACAGGGCAGATAACCGGCGGACCATTAGAGTTACAGAATGGGTACCAGCTAGGGAAGGGAAGCGCAGTCAAGGACGGCAGAAAATCAGGTGTGGTGATGAAATGAGGAAATTTGCAGGTGCATGTTGGAATTGGCCAGTGCAACACATGGGTACTGTAATTGGAGAGTGCTGGAAGACTCCTTCGTCGTGCAGTGTACATAGCAATAGGCTTCTGCTGATGACTCAAAGCATACCGATAAGCTGCACCGCTTAGAGCAAGGAGCGCACTCACGGCGGCACTCCACACGAAGCGACCCGGCTCTGTCCAGGCCAGCCACGCCACCTGTGCACCGTCCACGCTGTTCCACCTGTGGGTGCGCACTCATGGCAGCACCTTTCACCTCTCTGCCCTGCACACTTTTCCTCCGTGCTGCACTCTCTCACAGTGGCGAGTGGCACTGTGGAAGCAGTGCACGAAGTGGAACAGGCAAATGTTACTCCACACCGCCCTCCATGTAGCTGGCATGCCCAAAGTCACCCGAAACATAGCCTCCTATATAAAGGAGCCCATCGTGACCGAGAAATTCAATCCCGATCTGGCTTGATCACGATCGAAAATGTGCTGCGTGTGACATGGGTGGACTTTTGAGGAGGATTTGTGCTATTTGTGCGATTTGTGCTATGGAAGCAATGAATGACAATCTTGTGGGCATCATTAGGGAGTGTGCAATAGAAGTCGGTGGTAACTCCGCTAGACCGGATACCAGTAAGCTATCGCAGGAGACGAAAGATCTGATCAAGAAACGCCAATGTATGAAAGCCTCTAACTCTACAGCTAGAATAGAACTGGCTGAACTTTTGAAGTTAATCAACAAGCGTAAGACAGCTGACATAAGGAAGTATAATATGGATAGAATTGAACAAGTTCTCAGGAACGGAGGAAGCCTAAAAGCAGTGAAGAAGAAACTAGGAATTGGCAAGAATCAGATGTAAACGTTAAGAGACAAAGCCGGCAATATCATTACTAATATGGATGAGATAGTTCAAGTGGCTGAGGAGTTCTATAGAGATTTATACAGTACGAGTGGCAGCCACGACAATAATGGAAGAGAGAATAGTCTAGAGGAATTCGAAATCCCACAAGTAATGCCAGAAGAAGTAGGCAATGCCTTGGGAGCTATGCAAAGGGGGAAGGCAGCTGGGGAGGATCAGGTAACAGCAGATTTGTTGAAGGACGGTGGGCAGATTGTTCTAGAAAAACTGGCCACCCTGTATACACAATGCCTCATGACCTCGAGCGTACCGGAATCTTGGAAGAACGCTAACATATTCCTAATCCATGAGAAAGGGGACGCCAAACACTTGAAAAATTATAGACCGATCAGCTTACTGTCTGTTGCCTACAAAGTATTTACTAGGGTAATTGCAAATAGAATCAGGAACACCTTAGACTTCCGTCAACCAAAGGACCAGGCAGGATTCGGTAAAGGCTACTCAACAATAGATCATATTCACACTATCAATCAGGTGATAGAGAAATGTGCGGAATATAACCAACCATTATATATAACTTTCATTGATTATGAGAAAGCGTTTGATTCAGTCGAAACCTCAGCAGTCATGGAGGCATTGCGGAATCAGGGTGTAGACGAGCCGTATGTAAAAATACTGAAAGATATCTATAGCGGCTCCACAGCCACTGTTGTCCTCCATAAAGAAAGCAACAAAATCCCAATAAAGAAAGGCGTCAGGCAGGGAGATACGATCTCTCCAATGCTATTCACAGCGCGTTTACAGGAGCTATTCAGAGACCTGGATAGGGAAGAATTGGGGATAAGAGTTAATGTAGAATACCTTAGTAACTTGCGATTCACTGATGATATTGCCTTGCTTAGTAACTCAGGGGACCAACTGCAATGCATGCTCACCGACCTGGAGAGGCAGAGCAGAAGGGTGGGACTAAAAATTAATCTGCAGAAAACTAAAGTAATGTTTAACAGTCTCGGAAGGGAACAGCAGTTTACGATAGGTAGCGAGGCACTGGAAGTGGTAAGGGAATACATCTACTTAGGACAGGTAGTGACTGCTGATCCGGATCATGAGAGTGAAATAATCAGAAGAATAAGAATGGGCTGGGGTGCGTTTGGTAGGCATTCGCAGATCATGAACAGCAGGTTGCCATTATCCCTCAAGAGAAAAGTGTATAACAGCTGTGTCTTACCAGTACTCACCTACTGGGCAGAAACCTGGAGGCTTACGAAAAGGGTTCTACTTAAATTGAGGACGACGCAACGAGCTATGGAAAGAAGAATGATAGGTGTAACGTTAAGGGATAAGAAAAGAGCAGATTGGGTCAGGGAACAAACGTGCATTAATGACATCTTAGTTGAAATCAAGAAAAAGGAATGGGCATGGGCAGGACATGTAATGAGGAAGGAAGATAACCGATGGTCATTAAGGGTTACCGACTGGATTCCGAGGGAAGGGAAGCGGAGCAGGGGGCGACGGAATAAAGTTAGGTGGGCAGATGAGATTAGGAGGTTTGGAGGGTCAACATGGCCACAATTAGTACATGACCGGGGCAGTTGGAAAAGTATGGGAGAGGCCTTTGCCCTGCAGTGGGCGTAACCAGGCTGATGATGATGATGATGATGATGATGATGATGTGCTATTTCAGCTCTACTTTCTTAGCTTTTTTGGGTAGTTGCTTTTATCCAATTGCTGCTTCTATCAAATTTTTTTCGCCATCCAATTCGCTTCATTGTAACAGTGGTTTTCTGCAGTCTCAAGCAGAGATTAAACTTGAGCAAAATGCTTTTATCCTTGTCCTTGTATGTCTGGTATGCACCTCTTATCGCCATCTTTCCAAATGTTGCTATGCATGCTTCAGTACTTGTAGATGCTCTCTTCTTGTCTTTTTTTTAAGAAAAGGCTTTGTAAAATATGCAGTATTAATACTGAATGACAATCAGGTTTTGACACTTAATTACGGTTTACAAGTGCCAGCCCCTCAACCTTAAATTTTAGGATCATTCTTTTGAGGTTGTTGAACACTTTTGCCCCACATTAACAGTCTTATCTTGACCATAGTGACCGGCAACGTCACCGTCTCAACATGGATCATGGCAGCAACTGCCCTCTTTGTTGTGCAGATGCACCCTAGACCTGCACCAAGGCTGTGTGAGAAAGTTGTTTTGTCTTGGCTGGCCTGCATTTCGGCACCGCATGCCCACATGCAGGCATAACAGTTCAACCACTTGGACCAATCCACCTTTCAAACGAAGCGTGATTGTTGCCATAGTTAATGTATGGGCTCAAAAACACATTCCTATTAATTTACGCCAAGTACTACTGATAACTAGAACGTCATTCCTTCTGAATTTATGCCGATAACAGACCACTCTCTTTGTCACCAGTCATTGGGTGCATTTTTTCACTGTGTATATTCCACATCACTGATGCTATCTTTTACTGTCACTCCTTTGACTGCATTTCTTTCTCCACTAGTGCTTATACATATAAATTATAACTACCGTATTTTATTTTGTTGGATGATTTGCTATATTTCTGTTTCTCTTATTTCTTCTTGCATAAAACACATCTCTTTCTGTGATGCTTCACCTCTTAAGAGGAAGCTTTAGCTCGAGGGCTCCTATGTAAATACATGGGGAAGGAGAAATCACATTTCTCGACAACCACTGTACGAACTTTGATGAGGTTTGCTGTGCTTAAAAGATAACATTATAATCTAGTGACTTCATCACTGTGCAGATTTTTCACTCTAGAAAAGCATGCGGTCAATTGCAGGCTGACCTTTCACAGAGACTTGGCTTTTTGTTTGATACAGCCTGTGCAAATGGTTGTATTGTTTACTAAGAGTAATGCACACAGAACACACAAGCTTCAATACTAGTTTAAAGTGCATGACTAGGCCAGCTTCCTTACAGAGAAAAGCAGATATAGCACATTCAATCAAGTGTAAGAAACAAATAAATTGGGCCAGTTGGTATTGTGAGCTCGTATGTATGTTAACACAGCACTGTGTTTATGCACTCGAACCTTGATATAACGAAACAGGATGTAACGAAATAACAAATAGAATGAAGTAAATAAAATTCTGCTTGAAATCTGCAGAGAGATCCATGTATTTAAAACATCATTTTAACGAAGTGAAATTGTCCTGCTAATGCATATAACAAACTAGATTCATCTCCGAAACCAAAGAAATATCCGACTCTTGCGCGCAGATTGCATCACTTTCTGTGGGGTTCGGCACTTGTTTGTCGTGGCAGTTCAAAACTCCCGCATCCCCATGTCGAATTGGTTGTCGAGCAAGACTGCATGGTCTTTCTCACCACCGTGCCTAACTTGCACACCGGAGGATAAGCATCAGCTCACTATTGCACTTCTCCAGTGACCTCTCTCTATCTCTCTTGCGCATGCCTGGCTGCACAAGCCGTACCAAGCTGCGCGTCTATATGCGCAGCGGTGCGAAGGATTAGTGCATTCACTTCTCTCTGCCTATCACGGCGTGCCGCGCATGCAGCTGCTGCTGGGCCTGGCCTCGGAGACCTCCGGGCACAATTTTAGGGGTCACACCCAGGCTGCGCATTCACTTATCCCTTTCCCTGTGCCACACCGCACGACCTAGCAGCTGAGCATGGCCTCAGAGATCGCTCTGGCGAATCTCGGAGGCCACAAGCCGGCCAAGCCAAATCAAGCCAGCACGACGAAGTTTGCTTGCCTCCTCGACCATGTAGCAGAGCGCTCTGTTGGGTGCCACATGCTGATCAACCGTGGCGAGCTGAGTGGAAAGCGGGCACAAACGACCATCGCGATGGAACAGAAGGCAGCTAAGGTTATCTCGTCAGGTGCCAAGTCACATCTTGCACATGCAGAGGATTCTTTTGTTACTTTATTCAAATTTCATTGCATGCGTGGCCGTGTAGTAGTTACGCGGATTGCAAGTCTGTCTTCTTATTTCCTTGTTTACAATTGTGCACCCCATTGGGCATATATCGCAATAACTGGTAATAACGAATATAATGAAGTAATTTCGGCTGCCCCTTCAACTTCGTTGTAATGAGGTTCGAGTGTATATGAGAAAGGCATTGAATGTTCCCCATTTTGACAGGCGTTGCTTCAAAAGCTTTCCTAGCTTTTACATTTTCGTAACAATTTTAGCTTTGGAACCCTACATAGAATGAAGCAAGTTAGAAGCTTGCTATATCTGATATACCCATTACAGCCCTTCATCGTTTTTCTTTTTGTTGTTGTTGTTGAACTCACACTTAGTGTACTATTTTGTTTAGGCCATATAATCGCGTTTCTTATGCTATTACTGAACTAATCCCTGTTGTACTTTTGTTTTCTTTGATACCGGGTGATTCTGTCCATCTCATTTGTATTTTTGTATGTTCTATTTTTTTACTGCTGATGTTGCATTTATTGAAGTATAGTGTATTCATCGACTGCTTTTAACATTAACACCATGCACTGTAATTAAGTTTCTTTTGGATCTGTACTTATAATATGTTTGAGGTTGTTGTTTGGTTTACTATGCGCAAACCTTCTTTATTATTTTTTATTTTATTGCTTTATATGCATCCTTATGTTGTTGCAGTTGCCTGTCCCTGTCATTTGTACTGAGTCATGGTCCTAGTCAAGCCCGTGTAACGGCTTTTTGACGAAGGCCCCCATCATCCCGAATGTTGGAATAAAGTTTGATTTGATTTGATTTGATATGAAAACACATTCACGGAGTCTTGGTGCTCCCAGACATCCTAGGTCTAACATAGGTTAACATTCATCTCAGAAAATTTTATATCAATATTTCATTGAGGGAGCAAATTTGTAGAAGATGAAAATCATGGCAAAGGCACCTATATTGAACGTTTCACATTATTCACTCCTTGCACTTTTCAGTGAAATCACAAAATGGTCTTTCTGACGTTCTTCTTGGGGAGCTGCTTTGAAATTTCAGATCAGAAATATCAAAATCTTTTTTCAGAAATTGCTTGTGCTTTATTTTACTGTAGAACACCAAAGATTACACTACAATTTCATGTATCACATGGTAGATTGATTGCGACTAATACTTTTTCATTATTTCTGCAGCACAAAGGACGGAGGCCAAAGGAGAGACAGAAGCGACAGGACCGTGCATTTACATGCTTATCTCTAATTTCATTGACATGTAACGCCTCCAGTGTTTCACTTTCTTATCGAAATATAGAGGGAAATAGTAGTAGGATATACTGGAGACATTACATGCCAAGGAAAGGGAAAATATGTGAGTCAGCTGTCAGTTGCTAAGTTTCTTGAACAGCAAAATGGTGCTGTTGGTAGAGTGACTGCTTAGTTAACAGATTTCGCGGTTACTTTTATCCTGAATTATTCTTAATTCTTAGATAATGACAGTGATGATATGGCCCATAGATGAGCATGCATGAGGAGAAAGCCTATCCTAGCAAAAGTTCCTATAGGTGAACTAGCAGCCTGTAAGGATATCAAAAAATAATAGCCTACTTAATATGTTCCTATCAGAAGAACCACGGTGGAAGAATATTACAAGAGGTGTGTGAACGGCACCCGTTCCAGCATATTGGTTTTGCGTGCGCTTCAGGCAGTTTCCGTAAGATGGCGCGTATCGTGTGGGGGTCATTAGCTAACGAACACAGCGAAAGATGAAAGAGCGAACGTGGAGTGGAAGGTGGAAGACGCGAGCCATGATAGGCGGAGACCAATGAGATCGGCCCCTTCAGTGAAGTGCGTGCGAGAAACTGGTATTATGCGTATCCACTCGACCGCTCGTGTCGTACTGTCGTCTGCTCGCGCTTGTTTGGTTAGTTCGGTCTTGTTCGCGCTTGTTTCTAGTTATATGGTGAAGAATAAATAGGTGAACAGCTTCACAAAACAATTCACACCGCAAGAAACCATGCAAAAGCAACACATGTATACCAGCGCAAAGCATAGAAGTGCTCGTAGCTGCATGCGATAAACGCGAACGATGATGTGATGTCAATGAGGCTGCAGCCTTTAGAACGAGCTGGCGGCCCCCAAGCATCACTCGGAGGATGGCAGAAGTGCACGCAAGTTGTCGACGCGCCCTCAGCACGACGAGGCGCCACCGTTTGCACACCTCTCATTATATTCGTACACCGTGAGAAGAACCAATAGTCTCTTTGCTTGTTGACGACCAATAGCTTAATTAGTTCAATAAAACATTGGGATTACCTATTGAGTACATTGGCCCCAACTAAACTCATTGGCCCCAATAGGTTCAACAAATGTTTGGCACTAAATTAATGAAGCTTATATTCATATGAACAAACAGTCATTGGCAATTCACTTAGCTGACACATCCGTCGTTTCACTATGTACAATCGTTCGCATGCCATAAGCAAAATTTAGGTCACGAAGTGGTTCAAGACAAATAGATGAAAGTTCTAAGGCAGATATATAACTTAGCAACAAATTTAAATGTTGCTCTCCACTTATCACACCAAACTACAAAAATATCTTGTTTGAGAACTGAAATTATAATTTTTCTGATATAATTGTTACCTATTTTATTTCTTCACAGGCACTATACTCAACCAACGAATTGAAATTGGGACCTATTAAGACCCATTGACCCCTTTACCTCCATCAAAACGATCTGTCATTTAGTCTAATTTCAATACGGGTTCCAACACAAGTATGCATGACTTTATAGTTTGATATTGCAACATGCAAGGCCAGAAAGCTGTATCTGTAACAGTCCTTATTTGCAGTGGGTCTAAAGCATATTTCTATTACTAAGCAAGTACCATTTGTCGCACTGTATATGTAGGCATATCATAAGAAGGCAACAAACAGACATCAACGACAGCATGTGGGAAATTACTTGTACTTACTAATTGATTTAAAGAAATGATAAATTAATGAAAATGAAAGTGGAGGAAAAAAACAACTGGCCGAAGGTGGGGTACGAGCCCACGTGTTGGCATTGCGCCTGCAATGCTCTTACCAATTGAGCTACTACGGCGCCATTTTCCCATCCACTTTCTGAGGTATTTATGCTTATCTGCTAGAACTAAACGTGGGAGTGTTAGTCAGTGCCACCGCTCGTGGCCTTGACGGCAGATGATCCTTTCTGCCAACAAGCATCACACGTGCAGGATCCTTTTGGCTGAATTGGTCAGCAGACCCACACGTGCCTCCTGAGCATCGCACGCGAAATGCAAAGATGTGGGTTTGTGCAGGCAGTTGTTTATTTATCCACATTAATTTCCATTTTCAATTTCTATCTTCAATTTCCAATTCAGTTAGTAAGTACAAGTAATTTTCCCTATGCTGCTCTTGGTTTCTTTGTTGGCTTCTTATGATATGGCTAATAAAAATTGGACCCTCAGTTTTCCTTCTTCTCGTTCAATGTATGAAGGCAGTAATACAAACTACCTATAGACCTATCTGTGCTCAGTGTAAATTCCTATTGGAGTGACAGAAAAATAATAAACAAATGTACTGGACTAATATAACTCCTATCAGACTAACAAACATCTCATACATGGAATATAAAAACTTATTATGTCAATATAGATGTGTATCATCATCATCATCATTATCATCATCATCATTTATTGACCCTTAAAGGCCCCTGTTAGGGTATTACATAAGGGGGGAGCATACATAAGAAAAAGAAAGGTACAAACAGTCATGACTGAAGTAAGAAACAATAACATTCATAAGGGGTAAAGAAGGTGTAATCAAATGAATGTCAAACACAAAAAGCAATAACCAATGCACTAAAAAATGTGTGTAATAAAAAATGTGTAAAAATAAGTCAAATCCATTAAGCATCAATACTCAGAAAGGTTGTTAGTATGCTTAGAAACTTGGTAGGGTTTCCGTGTGTTTTGCTATTAAAAAGGCTTTGTTCCGATCTATAAAACGACAGTTGCCTGTCAGAAAAATGGTCCTGTGCTTGCTGTGGTTCCTTCAAGTTTTGTCCTTTGTGCTGTAGAAATGATTATTGAATACCAACTCGCCTAATTTATCATTGTTCTTATGCTTCTTCAAATAAGACAATAAAACACTAAGGTATTACCTATGGTCTCAAATACATTATATATAACATAAAAATGATAATGAATAATAAAGAATGAGCACATTTCCTGTGTTAAGTAAACAGTTAAACAATTTTACGTTTACTCTGAATGCTTGTTTTATAGCTTTGTGTACAAACATCTGCTTTACTACAACTGCATGCAGTCTTTCAAGCTTGTTCGATCTTGAAAACTTTCTTTTGAGTGAAGCGTGCTTTCTTTTCCACAAAGTATTGGTTGTCTCCAGTGAAGTAATTCTCTTGTGTTCTGATGCTGCAGACTGGAGCTGTTGCTTCGCAAGGGTAAGACGAATGAGCGTGTCTACTTCAACCTTGGCATGCTCTCCATGGACGACAAAAAGATGGAAGAAGCAGAACGATGGTTTCACTCTGCCATACAAGTAGGTGGTGTCTTCTGCCTGTTGTTTATTTTTATTTGTACACATGGCAGCCCTATGGAAAAAGAAGACTATGGCAGAAGTGGGCACACAATAGAACAAGAGAAGGCAAAACAAAAGAAAGCAAAGTACATTCATTGACATCGGGCATCAGCAAAGAACACTAATAGGAAGGAAAGTAACATGGATCAAGATTTAAAAGAAGTGAGTGAATGTTCCAGGCTATGGAGTTCCTCCAACAGCCTACTCTGTGAGGGAAATAACTGTACTTGCAGGTGTTCGTACATATGTAGTGTAACATTCGCGGTGCTGGTCACATTCTATGTTGGGGCCTGCAGGTAAGATTGACCTGCTGGCCCTGCTTTTTATTTTGCCACCCCCTGATTGGCTACTTAGCGCACAAAAAGTGCATCGCTGAAGGAATAAAGGTGAGATTGCCTTCCTGGCACTGCGTGGGTGGTCTGTTCCTTAGGCCAGTCGTCCTGCCACCCTCAGCGTCTAGCCGCCAAATACGTAACAGCTGGTGGCAGTGGAGTGGGATGGCGGATGGAGCACACGTCGGCGGTGGCCTTGGCATCCGGTTTGGCGAGCGCATGGCTTACTTGACTTCATTGGGGGCATTAGCAACATTTACTTGGTAGTCGCATTTTGACTTTGCTAAATATAAGTAGTACGTGTAAGAGTGGCACTTATTATCAGCAGTCGTGAACCTCGCATTGTTAACGAAACCCAACCTAGTGTTGCTAGCTGAAGAGTTAGGTATCCCAGTACAGAACTCGATACGCAATCCTGCAATTATTGAAGCAATATCCAAATGCAGAGCGAACGACGACAAAGTCGAGGAATGTTGGAAGGCAATTTCCCAACAACTAAAAGAATGAGAGGTAGAACTGAAGTTAAAAGAGAATCAGCTGCATAGCCTTCAACGAACTGACAGTTTCGGCATGCGTGGATACATGCAACCTTTCAGGGCTGGTAGTGACATCACTTTGTACCTCGTCAACTTTGGGAGGACGTGTACTAGAGCAGCACTTGCAGAAGAGACCTGGTCACAGCGCCTCTTGACACTGCTTCCAAATGAAGCCGTGGACGTAATCGCGAGAATGCCAGGTGAAGATGCACATGACTACAATAAAGTAAAGCTTCAGCTGAGGCGAAGGTACAGCCTGTCTACAGAAGCCTTAAGGATGAAGTTTCATAACAGGAGGCGTAGTCAAGGGGAGTCATTCTCGGAATTCGCCTATAAATCCCTGAGCTTGTTGGAAGAATGGCTTAAAAGTGCCAGCGCATACGAGAACAAGCAGAGTCTGACTGAAGTGTTTGCACTAGGGCAGTTCTATGCGTCTATTCCGGAGCAAATACACCTGTGAATTCAGGACAAGTCAAACGGGGAGACGTTGTAAATGGCAGCTAGTTTGGTTGATGAGTACTGTTCCCGCAGAATGGAAAGTTCAGAAGAACTGCGAAAGAAACCATCCGGAGCATTCAAGAAGTTTCAGAAAGGAGCGAGAGAAACAAACCAAGGGAAACCCGACAATGTTCCCGCCCAAGTGCATGCGGTCAACTCGAGTGAACCAAAAAGTTCCAAGTTTGAAGAAAAACGATCGTTAGTCTATTACAAATGCCAGCAACCAAACCATATCGCCGTAGGGTGCCGACAAGCAAATGTGTCTGTTAATTTGCTAAGTGAAGAGAGTGATTTACTCTTGCCTTACACCTATGACATGACGGTGAACGGCATCAGTTGCAAGGTTCTACGTGACACAGGAGCAACATTTCATATCGTCCGCCCATCGTTTGTTAAGCCCGAGGACTTTACCCGATCGTGTGTATGGGTGCATCAGGCACTAGAGCCCGACACGAAGTGCTTGCCGGTAACTAAAGTTGACATGACGGGCGCCTTTGGCAAATTTCAAACTGAAGCTGCTGTTTCAGACAAGCTCTTTCAAAAAATCCCTTATATTTTTACTAACAGATCAATGAGGGACTTGCAAAACGCATGAATGGAACTTCATGTAGATCCTGTAATGGTCGTCACAAGGTCCCGCACAACAGCGCAAACTACTAATGCTGCTCGTGCCGCCGAAATTCCAGAGCAAAGTGAGCCGTCACAAGCTGCCGCATTAAGCGAAACCATTCCAGCCACACCAGCTGTTGATAACTCCCTGGTCGCTTCTGCACCCCAGAGACAAAACGATAAGCCCAGTCAGTGAAAATTTTCAACTTCGTGCAAAGGTAGACAAAAGGTTCCCAAACTGATCAAGCAAATGACGAGTCACTGCAAACATGCTGGGAAAGATCAAGACGGAGCCAAAAGGGACCAGTATCGTTCACTGTCTAAGACTGCCTCTTGTACCGAACATTCAAAAACAAGAAAAGCCGCTCTTTTGAACAGCTGGTAGTTCCCCAAAAGTATCGTGCTGTACTTCTTGATTTGGTTCACAGCAATAGCTGGGCTGGCCATTTAGGAATAAACAAAACTAAGAGCAGACTATTGAACGACTACTACTGGCCGATGTGCTTCAAGGAATCTGAGCAGTGGGTACGTTCCTGCAACGTTTGCCAAAGGACAGGAGGGCCAAATGAACAACACAAGGTACCTCTGGTCTGAGTGCCTTTGATTGGTGAACCTTTTCACAGATTCGTAGCCAACATTGTTGGTCCATTACCAGTAACAGCGGTGGGCAACAAATACTTGCTAACACTCATTTGCCCTGCCACGAAGTTCCCGGAAGCAGTGGTATTGCCGGAATGAAGCTCCACAGCAGTTGTAAATGCGCTACTCGGCGTATTTTCAGGAACAGATTTCCCAGTGAAATCCAATGTGACCAAAGCTCTGTGTTTACAAGTGCGCTTACCACGACATTCTTGCAGAAATGTGGCATATCCATTCACCACAGCTCTGTCTACCACCCGCAAAGGAGTTCAGTCGAAAAACTTCACTCAGTAATAAAGCGCATTCTGCGTGCGCTCTGCTTCAAGAAGGGCACCGACTGAGACGCAGCTGTTCCTGCAATGATCTTTGCTCTGCACTCCGTCACTCACGAAGCAGCTAGACTCACCCCGACGAAACTTGTCTACGGTCGAGCGCTTCGCTCCCCGCTCACCTTGCTAAAAGAAAAGTGGGAAGAGAAATTTGTAGACAAATCCACTGTCGAGTACGTGCTGACCTTGTTGAAACGCCTACGTGAATCGCAAGAATTGGCGCAGATAAACATGGCGGCAGCGCAGCGATGTGCAAAAGTGTACTACGACAGATCTGCACGCACTCGAACCTTCAAGGAAGGCGACAGAGTGCTGATTTTGAAGTCGTTGAAGGCAAATAAACTGGAAGTAGCATGGGATGGGCCGGTCATGGTTAAGCAAAAGCTTTCCGACACCAACTAGTTGGTAACGACACCCGGTAAATGCAACGACGTGACAATCTACCACTGCAGTCTAATGAAGCCATTTATCGAACACACAGAAAGGTTGAGCATCATCCTAAACAAACTATAGGAAGTAAATGTTCCAGTCCCTCAAGTACCGACCCCCTTGCTCTTCCCCGTCAACAGAAGAAATAATTGAATCTGTCGCTAAACAAGCTTCTTTAACAATCAAGCAAAGAAAGGAGCTAAAAGTGCTTGTACGCAACTTCAGCGATTTGTTCAGTCCCTATCCCGGTGGGACAAACCTTATGGAACACGACATTGAGTTGACATCTGACCAACCCATCCGTACAAGAATGCGCAGATTTTCGTCTTGTCATGAGAAGCTGTTGAACGATTCCGTTCAGAACATGTTGACACTGGGTCGAATTGTGCCAGCAGAAAGCGAATATGTGTCACCAATGTTTATTGTAGAATGTCTGTTATATTCAGTTTCGTTATTCATTTCACTTCTTTATTCCCCAGGGGGCGCTTCTGTTCTTCATTATATATATATTGGTTGTATATGTCCGACTTCCACCTTCGGTGAACACCATGTTGGCGACGAAGATGTCGTGAACGTACCCCCAGCCCCGCTGCGCCGTCCGTATGCGCCCACCATGAGCTTCACCGGCCTTGCTCCGCCACCGTTTTTCTTTTCGACGCCTGGCCGTCAGTCATTGCCATGGGAGCAGTGGGAGCCGATGTTCAACGTGTACTTACTGGCATCCGGAGCCGCTGCATTCAAGCCGGAGCAACGCAAGGCTATTCTTTTGCATTGTTTGGGGACGGAGGGCCAGCATATTTATCAGACGCTACATGCAGGGACCAGCGCCGCAGCACCGGCCGCGCCAAGTGCCGCAGCACGCGCCGATGACAAGTCTGTCGTGGCCCCTCCTGACGAATACGACTCTGCACTCGCTGCATTACGGCACCAGTTTTCGACGTCGCGCAACGTTATCATCGAGCGTCATCGCTTTCACCGCCGCAGCCAACACACAGGCGAGTCCGTTCATGATTTTGTTGCCGCTCTACGGGAGCTAGCGTCACATTGTTCGTTTGCCTCGCAAGATGATGCTCTGCGGGATCAATTCGTTGCCGACGTAGCTTCCACTCGCGTACGTGAGTGGTTACTGCTCGAGGGTTCCACACTTTCATTCGAGAATTCTGTTCGAATTGCACTTCAGTTTGAGCAGGCGGCTGAAGAGCTAAAGGAGCTTTCTGCTTCGGTCGATGCAATTTCATTGCGGCAGCGTCGTAAACCATCGTCGCATGCCTCGAAAAAAAGGAATTCACAACCGGCAGCCACCTTAGAGCAGAATTTAACGAGGAGCGCGGGCGGCTCACGTGCGCCGCAGCGGAGCCGCCCCCCTGAGCGGAACCAAGAACAGAGTAGTCGCTCCGGTTCGTCACATTGTTTACGATACGGCTCGCGGAACCACATCGCATCAGCGCCGCAGTGCCCAGCGCAAGGCAAGACTTGTTCGTTTTGCAGTCGCAAGGGCCACTTTCAAAGGGTATGCAACCGCAAGCTAACCCAAATGCAAGGAGAGTCCGTGAAGTTGAATTTCATGAAGATGTTTCGTCATCCAGCGGTGCTGAGGAAGTTTTGACTGTGCAACGTTCCACGCGTAGCGGAATTCATGTTCAAGTGCAAGTCGTGAATGTCACTTTGACATTCCTTGTTGATTCAGGGTCGTCTGTTTCAATCCTGTCGGAGCAAGAATTCAGTCGATATTTTCAGAGCGTTCCGCTCCTGCCTGCTCCGCACGTTAGTCTGTTTGACTACTCTCAACGGCCGATTCCAGTGCTAGGTTGTTTCCAGGCAGACGTTCGGTTTAAAGGCTGCACAGCGTCGCTACGTTTTTATGTTGTTCACCGAGGAACTTGTCTGATCGGTCTTGACGGCATTAAAGCCTTGGATCTTCGCATTGAGGGTTCTGCTCTCAAGTGCTTATGCACGTCCATTGCTCCGCAGCAGACTGTTGTTGACCCGCTATCCTGTTCTATTTCCACACCGTCAAGCACGCAGCCCCGTAACAAAGCTCTTCCGCCAGCCTTAGCACATGAGTTCAGTTCACTTTTCAGTCCAGAGTTGGGTCTTGCTAAGGGATTCACGCATCGCATCAAGACACGGCAAGGCGGGCAGCCTGTAACTTCGAAGCTTCGCCGTCTGCCATATTCTCTCCGGTCACCAGTATCAAATGAGCTTCAGAGGTTGCTGAGCCTTGACATCATCGAGCACATCGATACTTCTGAATGGGTGTTCCCTATCGTTGTTGTTAACAAGAAAGATGGTAGCATCAGGATATGCGTAGACCTTCGAGAGCCGAACAAAGCTATTGTTCCAGACAGTTTCCCATCGCCCCATACAGAGGAGCTGCTTCACGCTTTGGTAGGCGCTACACACTTCTCCAAACTTGACTTGGCTTCCGCTTACCATCAGGTTCTCTTGCACCCTGACAGCAGGGATCTGACAGCTTTCATCACTCATGATGGCCTTTTTCGTTTTAAAAGAGTTTGCTTTGGGTTGGTTTCTGCCCCAGCGGCATTTCTGAAGATGATGGCGAAAATCCTTGACCGCTGCCCTGGCGGGTTGTTCTACATTGATGTCATCATTTTTGGCAAGACCGCAGAAGAACACCTTTCAGACTTGAAGACCGGATTGCAAAAGATCAAGAATGCAAGTCTGAAACTGAACAAATGCCTTTTCGACGTTCCAGAACTTGCCTTTCTAGGGCACAAGGTCACTGGACGTGGTATCTCGCCACTTCCAGAGAAAGTAGACTCCATAGTTAACACACCAGTGCCAACTGATGTGGCCACCCTTCGTTCGTTCCTGGGTCTTGTAGAATACTACTCCAAGTTTGTTCCACACTTGGCACAAGTGGTTGAGCCCATGAGAGTCTTACTTCGCAAAAATGAGCCATTCATCTGGTCTGCCGAAGCAGACGGCAGTTTCCGGAGGGTCAAGGAAATGCTTTCGTCGAGTACAGTCCTCCAGATGTTCGATCTGTCATTGCCAGTCATTGTGTCGACCGACGCGTCCGACTGTGGGCTGGGAGCAGTCCTGCAGCAACAAAGTGGCCACGAGCTCCGCACAGTCGTTTTCGCATCTCGTACACTGTCGCCTGCAGAGAGAAAATATTCAGTCGGTGAACAAGAAGCTCTTGCGTGCATTTGGGCGTGTGAGCGATGGCACATGTACCTGTGGGGTCGCCATTTCACAATTCAAACAGACCACCCGGCACTGGTGTCCTTGCTGTCGTCACAAGGACATGGAAGACGCCCATTCCGAATCGCACGCTGGAGTGCACGACTGCTTTGCTACAATTTCACTGTTGAATACCGCAAGGGGTCCACAAATACTGTAGCAGATGCACTTTCTCGGCTACCAGCACCTACCTCGGAGGCAGAGATTGCTAAGGAGGAAGAAATTGTCTCGTTCATTGAGCCAGCCTGCGTGACTTAGGAGAAGTTCAGGCAGGCCGCCCTCGATGACAGTTGCCTGGAAACCATCAAGTCATTCGTGCTGAGTTCCCGGCCGCCAAAGAAGTCCATATCAGAAGAAGCTAAACCATTCTACGCCATTCGGGAAGAGCTTTCTGTTGTCGATAACCTGCTTCTGTGTGGAGAGCGCCTCGTTCCGTCCTCCCTCACGGCTCAGATCATCGGCACCGCGCACGAGACACATCCAGGTATCACGCGCACGAAGGCGCGACTGCGTGAGCGGTTCTGGTGGTCACGAATGGATAAGCAAGTGGAAACGGCAGTAAAAAACTGCCATATCTGCCTGGAGGCAGATAAGTCCACCAAAACATCACCAGCACCGTTGCAACTTGTTGAATGGCCTGAGCGGCCGTGGCAAAAGCTTGGCCTAGACATTGTTGGTCCTTTGGAGCATGCAGCTTACAACAGCAGATTTGCTGTAACGCTTGTTGACCACCATTCTAAATGGCCAGAGGTGTATTTTTGCAGCAAAGTGTCCACGAGCACCGTGAAAGACTTTTTAACAAGTGTTTTTGCCCGTGAAGGCTACCCGGAAGAGATCGTTTGTGACAATGGAGCTCAGTTCACTTTGCGTGAGTTCATAACTTTCCTGCAAAACAGAGGCATCAGTCTTTCACATTCTTCGGTATACTACCCCCAAGCCAATTGGGAAATAGAACGTTTTAATCGCACATTGAAGAATTTCGTTCAAGTTTCACTCCTCGAAAGACGACCCCTCCGGCAAGCTGTCACAGAATACCTTGCCATTTACCGCTGTACTCCGCACGCCACCACCGGGGTCGCCCCAGCAGTTCTGCTGCATGGTAGAATGCCCCGAACCAGGCTGGATGTCGTGGGTTTCTCGGCACCAGCATTTGCGGAAGATCCAGCCAAGGAGTTGGTGCGACTTCGTCAAAGGGTTCGGCGTCAGCAGCAAAGCAGCAAGCACTACACGGACAAAAGGAGAGCCGCCAAGAAGATGAAGATAGCCGTAGGCGACTTTGTCCGTATCAAAAAACCGTCCGTTCGTTTCAAGAGAGACTGCGCCTTTTCTTCACCAACTGAGGTGATCAAGAGGAGGGGACCAGCCTCTTTCCGACTTGGAGACGGCCGTACGTGGAATGCCTCCAAGCTTTCCAGGGTTCCGGAGAGAGGCACCTGGGAACCAGGCCCACCTGCCATGCCGCAGCCGCGGTCTACTGATGCGCTGCAGCCCGCCACGTCGCAGTCTTCTGAGGCGCTGCAGCCTGCCACGCCGCAGCCGCTGTCTCCCGATGTGCTGCAGCCTGCCGTGCTACAGCCTCCTTCTCCCAGGACGCAGGCACTGTCTCCTGGCATACCGCAGCAGCAGTCAACGAGCCAGTCGCCAGTGCGATGTCCAACGCGGCCGACCTGAGAGCGCCGGCCACCGGCCTGGCTCCAAGACTATCAGACCAAATAGTTGGCGGTCTGACATTGTGCACATAGGTTGTAAATGTGTGTAAATAAGTACAGTGTGCATGCTTTGGGGTTTTCCTTACTAATACTTACTTACAACTAACCACTAAAAATAAGGGAGGGAGTATGTTATATTCAGTTTCGTTATTCATTTCAGTTCTTTATTCCCCAGGGGGCGCTTCTGTTCTTCATTATATATATTGGTTGTATATGTTAAATAAGCGGCTTTTTACTTCGGGACGGCTGGAGTCTGACTTCCACCTTCGGTCAACACCACAGTCTCCTGGCAAGGAACCCCGACCCTGCATTGACTATCGCAAGCTGAATGTGATAACAAAAACGAAAACGTTTCCTGTTCCTAATGTTGAGGCCTTGATCGAGAAAGTTTTTGCGGCACAGTACATTTCTACGTTAGATATGGTACGCAGCTTCTGGCATGTGCCGCTCACGGAGAACGCCAGTAAGCTCGCCGCTTTCATGACTCTGACAGGCACATATCACCCTCTGGGGGCTCACTTTTGGCCTCAAGAATGCACCGTTCGTATTTTCAAAACTAATCAATCAAGTGCTCACAGGCACCGAGTCTTTCGGTGGGCCCTACCTCAATGACATTGCTGTTTTGTCAAGCACTCGGCAACAGCATTTGGAACATCTGCAGCAGGTATTCCTTCAAATTCGTGAAGCAGGCTTGACTCTCAACCTGAGCAAACGTTGTCTTGCAAGCACTGAAGTCCACTACTTGGGGCATGTAGTTGGCCAAGGGAAGTGACGTCCTTCTGAACCAAAAGTTGAGGCAATCACTAGCTTTTCTTTGCCAAAAACAAAGACTAACTTGCATTCCTCTTTAGGTTTAGCTGACTACTACAGAAGATACATTCCAAACTTCGCACATATCACTAGTCCTCTTACAGACGCTCTGCGCAAGACCGAGCCTACTATTGTGCGTTGGAGTACAGGGCATAATGATGCATTTGCTGCAATTAAAAAGATTCTTGTCAGTGAACCGCTTGTTGCGGCACCAGATTACTTTCTCCCTGTCTTAGTTCAGTATGTCGCCATAATGGGTGTTGTTTTGTCAGGTGAACGAAAAATTCGAGGAGCGCCCTGTTGTCTATGCAAGTCTAAAGCTAACATTACGCAAGCAAGCCTACAGCAAAGCAAAAAAAGAATGCTCTCGTGTTATCTGAAAGGCTCTTCCTTTGTTTCTGAAACCGATCACTCCCCCTTAGTGTGGTTGAACCAAATGTCAAACAAAAATGGTCGCTTGATGAGGTTGAGTCTAGCACTTCAACAGTTTGATTTCCTAGTGTGACACAAGAAAGGCAAACGCCATGCAAATGCTGACTGCCTTAGCCACATTCCCTAGTTTTTTTGTTTCCTTTTTTTAAATTTTGCTCGTGTGCATGGAAGCCTACGCAAGCCTTTTTCATTCTCGTGTTTGGTTTTCATATGTTCCGCTCCGAGTGAATTCAACTGCCAGGCTTTCCTAAGCTTGGGCGCAAGGTTGCTTCCGACGCAGCTACTTTGCTTCTTCAGCTCATTCAAAACGCCACTTCAGATCCTGTCGTGCAGGCTGACGGGATGAACCCTGCGCCAGAGGTCTGCGGCCGGCTCCCTGTCGCTACGTGCTTGGCAGCCTTTCGGCTCTCGGCGAGCAGTGCTAATTATGAGCGTCACCTCCTCCTGGGCATGCCAGCCCCTCTCCACAGGCCTCTTTTTCGAGCCTGAAGATGCTCAGTGCCTTCTCCACCCTTCCTGCAATGTCTAGCTCAACTTGCCCGCCTGTGCCAGCATGCACCTCAGCATCTTCACCCATTCTAAGCACTTGGACAATGTGGTCATGCAAAATGCGTCAGTGCTGTGCTTAGACAATCTTGTTTCCATCGTTGGATGCCTGTTTCCCACCTCCAATTGTTCAAGATGCGTCATCCTCTTGAACGCCTTCCGAAATGGGTAGCTTTGGCCGAGCTGTAACGTTGGCGGTGCTGGTCGCAATCTACGTTGCGGTCTGCAGATAAGATTGCCCCACTTGCCGCAATATCTTTTCTTTTTATTTTGCCACCCCTGGATTGGCTACTTAGCACACAAGAAATCGCATCACTGAAGGAATAAAGGTGATTGTCTTCCTGACGCTGTGTGGGTCATCTGTTCTTTGGGCCGGTTGTCCTGCCACCTTCGGCGTCTAGCCGCCGAATACGTAGCAGTAGTAAGGGTTTGTGGGAGGTGGCGTGAAGAGGGAGCTGCCATGGGCATGGTTTATTAGGCCGGCCAGCCATGGTGCTGTGGGATCTCAGGAGCGGCCAATACTGCAGCTGCTCAGGTGGAGTGTGCTAGCGTGTTTTATTTTAGGTGCTAACATGCACGGGAGCCGTCTCCTCCTTTACTGGCTCTGAAGGTGATTGTCATGCCGCTACAGGGCCCCCCTCCTAGTGTGAAGCGCGATTGAAATAGATGCAAAAGGCGCTCGTATAGAAAGAACAGAGGCTGCAAGCCTATATACATGGGGGGCAATTCATAGCGTCCATTAGCAAGTCCAAGTAAAGTCCGTGTTGCGATGAAGGGCACAAATAGCTATCTGGGAGTCGTGGCTGAGAGTGTCTGGAAAGAGGGCGCATTGTCTTGTGTGTTGAGGATGCCGTCTCGCCTTGTCGACGTCTGCGTGCCCATTGCAGTGCAACTCAGCAAGCAGAGTTGAGGCGTATTGGCCAGTTCTTGGTGTGTGCCAGGAGTTCAGGCCGTTCAGGGGAATAACGCAGAAGACAGTGTGGTCGAACGGCATGCAATGGTGGCACTGGTGGAGGACTGTGAGTGGTGCTGTGCCTTGTTGCCTTTGCTGAATTATGCTACATCACCATTTCTAGTGCGGGTATGATTGTGCAGGGCTAGCAGGACGAGCAAGACCTTGATCTCGAGATGGCATGATCAGTCCGGCAGCTGCTCTTTTGGTCTCTCATTTGCCAGGGCTTTCTTCAGAGGGGTATGGAAAGCAGATACTGTCTTCATTGGTAGTGTCGGGTTCACAAGAGAGATGTACAAGGCAGCACCATCAGCGTAAGTGGTGAGTGAGGCGCAGCAACAGTGATGCCATAGTGCGAAATCATGACATACTGCAGGTTTTCGTAGATGCCCAGGCCTGGTAGAGCTCCGGTAGATGCTCAGGCCTGGAAGTCAGAGCTTCAAAAGAAGACCGTCTGGCAGCTCGCGACTTGCATGGAGATAGCGCAAAAACTAAGTGTTGGTTACTCACGTTGTTGATGCAGAAGTGATCCTCGAGCTGAAGAAACCAGATGGCAGAGCTGCTTCTGCAAAATTTCGGGAAGGCCATGCATCCGTGGAAGGTACGGGCACAGAACATCAGAAGACTCGCCTGCTGCTGCTTGCAGCGAAACCTCGAATGTCGATAGTATCAGGCTTGTGGTGGTCACTGAAGGCAATGCCAAGGTTGTGCTTGCGGCGTTGCCACACCTGCGAGAGTGAAATTTGCGGCTAGTGGAGCCGGTGAGAGAGCCTCTGAATCGGTGATGAGTGCGGTGTCCCCAAACGGAAAGCAGATATTTTGCGGGAATGTCCAAGGAAGAAGAGCCACGGGCCATAGATTAGCTGAAAGCGGTTGCATTTGGCCCAGTGAATTCCTTGGAGAGAGTCGTCACGCAGCTGCCTTTGAAATTGGGAGGAGGCTCATGGTCTGAATGAAGGTCTGATGCTGGGGCTGGCATGTGCTGACTATCAGCACGGGTGGATGCAGGTGATGTGGGACGACAATACGCAGAATGACGCGACGGTTCAAATGGCGAGAACTGTTGTGACTTAAGCACTTGAAATGGTGTACTGAGCAAAGACGGCTGCCTGCAAGTTTTAAGTTGTCGTAGAAGTCCGGGCTGGGAGGTAGCAGCCGGAGCCTGAAATGCAGCCAGAGCCTGAAATGCAGCCGGGACCTGGAACCTTGTTTATACAGAAGTGGGTGTCCAGCTGGATAAACGGATGTCCGTCAAGTCGATGTAGAATTCCCGGACACCCTACAACTGCGGGATGTCTGCTGGATTGCGTGAGGCCAGGTCACTCTCGCCTTGGTAGAGTCGGTGTGCTGACGCTGGCATCATTGGGCCTGGTTGTCCGGTGTTCCCAATTTGTGGGAGGCGACGCAGAGAGGTAGCCGCTTGGCCACGGTCATCTGGGCTGTGGCCACGGTCATCTAAGCCAGGGTGCCGCAGGTTCTCGGTCAAGCGCATTAGTGCTCTTTTTTACCTACATGCACTTGAGCCGTCTTCTTCACTGGTTCTGGAGGCGATAGTCTTGCTGCTACAGGCTTAAGTTCGTCGAAACTACATCTAACACATGGTGAACTAGAATACCCTACAGTCATGCTATTCCAACTAGCCCCAGTCGAAGCACTTCTGAATGGCATTTAGAATACCAGCTGCACCTACCCTACTTTTCCGTTCCATCACTTGGTGTATAATTCTTAGTTTCTTCTCAAGTGTAATGGCATTTAATTGCTTCCTTGGCAAAGTACTGATTAATGTGCCCCAATTAAATTTTAGTGGTAAATTGCCATGTGCAGCAGTGTGTAAGGTTTTTCTGTCTTGCAGGGTCTTGCATAGACTTTCAAAAGGCACATTGTAACTGAAACTGCTGAACTACCGCGTTACAGGAACTGATGTCCTTTTAGTATCCAAATTTGGAGCCCCAATGTCGTCCAAAATTCACTGGAGATATTTCGTGTGTGTCCACAAACACTCTATGCGTGGTATATGCCTCAGCATGATGTGGGCAAGTGTGCTGGGGGTTATGAGAAAATAATGCAGATATGGGAAGCGTATGATTCAGCAATGTTATGAACAAGGTTAGTTGGTGCTCATCATACTGCCTATCATTGTCTATTACATATTGAAAAGTGATCGAGAAAGATGCCACACAAACAAAAATATTGTAGCACATGTTTCCTGTCAGTATTATGGTCTGAAATTCATTGATTACCATATTTGCCCGATTCCAGCACATGCTTTTTTTTCCAACAAAATTGGTCCGAAATTTGCTTGCATGGTGCAGTTGGGCATGAAACTGAAACCGTATTCACAGCATTCACGACAGCCTACTGTCTGCATCATCGCCATCGCCATCACAAGATGTCACAAGAGGCTCTCGCGTCGCATACTGACGATGACGCACCACCACTTTTTGTCATTAAATTAAAAAGATAAGTAATTTCATATGCTAAGCTAGTGCCAACAAAGTCGTGCCATAATAAATGCTTCCAACTTGCCTCGTCAATGCTATGTTCCTCTTTCGAAATTGTTTGATTTGCCTATTTCATGTCATCTGAGAAGCTCTTGACAAGGACTTGCTACCGCCCATCTGATTCCTTCATGTGGTGTACTTGTTTTGTTAAAGTATTAGAATTTAAATGACGTTTAATGTCTGGAACAGGCGGCTGGAGCAGTTACGTCAGGCAGCACTCTGAACCATAACTTCAGCGTCATCTTGCATGAAACGTTGACAATGGTGCTGCTCTTGGTGGTGTTCATCATCTCCAGTTTGTGGCGTTCATCTTCTTCATCACACTCACCCCCGGTAGAAAAAGCAGCCATCTTGGCGTCTCGAGCAGTAGTGACAATGAGTGGCTCATGGTAATACTTCAAGTGATCTGTGTGAACAATGTCATGTCCAGGATGACGGAGTCAGAGGGGGAATCAGTGGTCTGATAAGATAAGTCACCTAAAACATGCGCTGGACAATGCAATAAGGTTGATTGAAGCGGGGTAGAATTTTTGACGAGAGGCCAGGAACGTTAAGGGTACTGACAACCAGACAAAGTTGCCGGGAGAGGGAGAAGGTTGTACAGCATGGGCGTCATCGAGCCTTTTCCGGCAATGTTGCTCAGAGGTGGTGAAGTGGCGCGCCAACTTTTGGCACTGCTCAGCATGGCGTGCTGTGGTTGGAATGGGCACACACTCCAAAGCATTAGGGTGGTAGGGCAGTATGGTTTCCATGGCGTGGAATGGGCGACGGCTGTAGTGCAATAAGCCAGTACAGTTGAACCCACTTGTAACAATAATCAAGTGCCACAAAAATTCCATTGTTATAACCGATAATTGTTATAACTGGGTTTCATAAAAAAATCAAAATAGGGGGATGGCTGACCTGTTGGGTGAAAACTATAATGGCGGGGAGGCCAGTGCGCCATCCCGCCACCTTCCTCCATCCGGCTGCTGATTGTGTTCACTCATTTAACTGCTTCCTGGGTGCTCTAATCACATGTAACAAGCTGTGGCTATCGGCATTAAAGAATGGCACTGCGACAACAACTGCAAAGAGGAGTCATGGGTGGCAAGCGATATGCAAGCTCTGCTGAGGCATCGCTTTGGTAGCCCCAAAAGGGGCCTTTTAAAAAATTCGAGAAGGTTGCCGTGGCAGCCTGCCAGCTTGAGAAATTCAGAAGAAGAGGACCTCAGTGTTGAAGCAATGAACGACAATCTTGTGGGCATCATTAAGGAGTGTGCAATATAAGTCGTTGGTAACTCCATTGGACAGGATACCAGTAAGCTATCGCAGGAGACGAAAGATCTAATCAAGAAACGCCAATGTATGAAAGCCTCTAACCCTACAGCTGGAATAGAACTGGCAGAACTTTCCAAGTTAATCAACAAGCGTAAGACAGCTGACATAAGGAAGTATAATATGGATATAGAATTGAGCATGCTCTCAGGAACGAAGGAAGCCTAAAAGCAGCAAAGAAGAAACTAGGAATAGGCAAGAATCAGATGTATGTGCTATGAGACAAAGCCGGCAATATCATTACTAATATAGATGAGATAGTTCAAGTGGCTGAGGAGTTCTATAGAGAGTTGTGTAAATCTCTATAGAACTCCTCCTATAGAACCAGAAGTCTAAGGACTTCTGGTTGACAGAAGTCCTTAGACCAGGCAGGATTCCGTAAAGGCTACTCAACAATAGACCATATTCACACTATCAATCAGGTGATAGAAAAATGTGCGGAATATAACCAACCTTTATATATAGCTTTCATTGATTACGAGAAAGCGTTTGATTCAGTCGAAACCTTAGCAGTCATGGAGGCATTGCATAATCAGGGTGTAGACGAGCCGTATGTAAAAATACTGAAAGATATCTATAGCGCCTCCACAGCCACCGTAGTCCTCCATAAAGAAAGCAAGAATATCCCAATAAAGAAAGGCGTCAGGCAGGGAGATACGATCTCTCCGATGCTATTCACAGCATGTTTACAGGAGGTATTCAGAGACCTGGATTGGGAAGAATTGGGGATAAGAATTAATGGAGAATACCTTAGTAACTTGCAACTCGCTGATGATATTGATATGCTGATGATATGGTTAGTAACTCAGGAGACCAATTGCAATGCATGCTCACTGACCTGGAGAGGCAAAGCAGAAGGGTGGGTCTAAAAATTAATCTGAAGAAAACTAAAGTAATGTTTAAAAGCCTCGGAAAAGAACAGCAGTTTACGATAAGTAGCGAGGCACTGGAAGTGGTAAGGAAATACATCTACTTAGGGCAGGTAGTGACCGCAAATCCGGATCATGAGACTGAAATAATCAGAAGAATAATAATGGGCTGGGGTGCGTTTGGCAGGCATTCTCAGATCATGAACAGCAGGTTGCCATTATCCCTGAAGAGAAAAGTGCATAACAGCTGTGTCTTACCAGTACTCACCTACGGGGCAGAAACTTGGAGGCTTACGAAAAGGGTTCTACTTAAATTGAGGACGACGCAACGAGCTATGGAAAGAAGAATGGTGGGTGTAACGTTAAGGGATAAGAAGAGAGCATATTGGGTGAGGGAACAAGCACGAGTTAATGGCATCTTGGTTGAAATCAAGAAAAAGAAATGGGCATGGGCAAGGCATGTAATGAGGAGGGAAGATAATCGATGGTCATTGAGGGTTACGGACTGGATTCCAAGAGAAGGGAAGCGTAGCAGGGGGCGACAGAAGTTAGGTGGACGGATGAGGTTAAGAAGTTTGCAGGGACAGCATGTCCACAATTAGCACATGACTGGGGTAGTTCGGGAAGTATGGGAGGGGCCTTTGCCTTGCAGGGGGCGTAGCCAGGCTGATGATGATGATGAGTACTCGCCACTGAAGTTTTTCACTAAAAGCTCAGTCATCCTGCGGTTCAGCTGAATAATGCTGCGGGCGACACAGACTTGCCGAGCCAAGAGCACCGACAGGTTTCCTTCAGTGATGCCACTACTATTATGGTCGCAGTTGCTTTCAGCAGTTGTGGACATATACTAGTTCGCTGCGGGAGTCTCACAGTGTCATCAACAACATGCCGTGCTGTCTTGCGTGCATTACTATCTTGCAGTACCAGGGTGTAGTTGTCGGAAAGCATTGTAATCAGCTCCCGAAGATAGATAGCAGCATTGTGCTGGCGAAGAAAATTCATCTCAGGGATGACTTTCCGCGAGAACTTGCGCAACACGATAAACAAGACAATGTACGTTGACTGACATATTAGAAGCCTGGCGGTGCATCTCCAAATTGGCTTCAACAGAGGACCACCTGCTCTCCGGAGGCTTGGTCCGTGACTTGGCGTCGTGACTTTTCTCAGTTGAGCGGCTAGTCTGGCACTCATAACAGAATACTCGGTGCCAGTGCCCACAAAGGCAGTGACCGGGTAGTTGTTGACCTAAATAGGGACATCTGCGCAAACACTTCTGTAACCCGCCGTGGTTGCTCAGTGGCTGTGGTGTTAGGCTGCTGAGCACGAGGTCGCGGGATCAAATCCCGGCCATGGCGGCCGCATTTCGATGGAGGCGAAATGCGAAAACACCCATGTACTTAGATTTAGGTGCACGTTAAAAATCCCCAGGTGGTCGAAATTTCCGGAGTCCTCCACTACGGCGTGCCTCATAATCAGAAAGTGGTTTTGGCACGTTAAACCCCATAATTTAATTTTTTTTAACACTTCTGTAGTCAATAGCAAGTGGCTGTGAAAGTGAATCGGTGGTGGTCAGCAGGCATATCGGAAGAGGAGGATGTTTTATAGATCTGTCAACAGCAGCTATGGGATAGACGTAAAGCTGCTTGGGTGCTCATATTGCAACAACTGCTGCCATAGCATATGCTCCATCGTTGCTGCGTCGTTGAGCAATTTGGCTACGGTACATGGTGGGTTGTGCACTAGACCTGCGAACGAGGTTGTGCACGAGACCTGGGCTCTTTCATGCCCCGTATCAACAAGTGGAATTTCTTTTCTTCTATCATTCCGGGATCAGCTCGCCGGAATAGCCACGACATGTCCTCAACGAATATGGTGACATTCTCATTTGGCCTCTAATTCCTGGAATGTAGAGCACGTTCTGCTTGCTCTTTCCGTTCTGAACTTCAGTAGGTATGGTGTAGCTGGCCACAAAATTCTTGCGAGGCCACCAAACTTGCTTCGTGGTTTTCAAACCAGATGTACACCGAGTCCTCAAGGGTGAAGTAGACATACCAGAGCTTCCGGTGGTCGTCCCATTCATTGATGCTGGCAACTCGATTGTGGTGGTCCAGCCAGTGTTCTACAGCCTCGAAAGCATCACTGTGAAATGACCTTGGGGTTCGTGGCATGTTGAAAATCCACGGAGCAGGTGGAGTGGTGGTCTCTCCAGTCTGGCTAGCCATTGAATTGGTTGTCATGGTTCTGTACACTTTACTGAAAGAGTCCAGTTCTAGTGGTAGTCCTAGCTGTCACCAGCTGCGCCAAAGGTGAGCGTCGCCGGGGTCGCGATCCAAGTTGGAAGCTTCCTGTAGGTCACAGTGCATGGAATAATTTACCCAGCACCTCCACCAGTCATGTTATTATATATATGGCAAAAACTACTGAGTTTAATCTAATGGAAGCACACAGTTTCCGTCCGACACCTTCACGGAGAGTGTGTCTTCATCGTTGTCGACACCCAGTTCACTTCGTCGTCCTGAGCTACCGCAGAAGCAGCAAACCTGCAACACCACCAACAGTTATGCGCGTGGCAATATTAATGGATGTAGAGGAGTATTCACAGTGGCAACACATGGCACCTATAGCTATAGACTACTTTCTAAGTCGGTGGTGTTCATCTTTAGTCTTTTGTTGTGCTCTAAGTTTCGATACTGTAATGCAACACCAACTATCCTACTTAGCCATCCTATTGCAGTATACTCCCCTACTCCCCATTCATCTAGGCCTTCTGCTACACACAAGTGGCTCATTGAACTGACTGAACTTTTCAGCATAGGCTGCATCAGAAAATTTGCAAAGCATGAAGTACACACGGGCTGAAGACATGATAGCTTCATATTGTTGTTTGAACATGCAAGAGAACATAATTCTGTTACAAGGAAACTCAAAGACAAAGCCTCTTGGAGGATTTCATGTTTATGCTGGAAAAGGTCCATGTGCGATATCCTTGGGAGGTTCGTAGTAGGACATCCAAATCTCGACGTTCAGTGGATGTCCTATTTGTTTCCGAAACTGTACACACACATCGGGACATGATTTGGATGTCCTACGTACATGCAAATCGTGTTTTAGGAAGCCCCCGTGTCTGCACCATATGGGCACACAGATTGTAATGCTCACTTCTCCATATAAGCTGTTTTAAGTTAGGAGCTACCACATATTAGCTGTGACTCTGTCACATGTGAAAAACATGCAATTAAATAGTGTGAGATAGTACACCTTTTCTTCCTTTCTGTTTTTCAGTTGGGTTGCCTGCTGCTAGTTTTCTTGTAAAGATGCATTTCACACTGGGGCAGTGAATGGTCTGAAAAGCATTTTTGGGTGATGAGCATTTGTAAGGTCAAGTATTCTTCATGCAAAAAAAATCTTCATATATAAGGAATGAACATGCAGCATTTCTATAAAATAGATTGTCACTTGAGACTGCAATACTACATCGTCCCTGAACTTCCTCCTGTGTACTTCACTATAAACATTTTATGCAATTTGTGGTTGCACCATTTAACAAGTAAATCTGTGGCATTATGTGTGCATCATTGTTCACACATCAGGTGTCTTAGAGATTATGTGAGAGGGAAAATATGGTCTTGCATAGCAATAAAAGTGTCCTGTCAATTAAGTATTGCTCACATGGCAAGATGAGAGTTGCTAGTTAATTGGGCTGTAGTTTCTTTTGTTTTCAACATAAAGGTCACGCCGACTGCTCCTCACTGTTTGTTCCATTCATGATTGTCAGGGCTGAAAAGATTTCTTTGTTCAGCTTTGCACATGCAGCAACACTTTTTCATGCCTTTTGCAGGTCAAGGCCGACTTCCGTAGTGCCTTGTTCAACCTGGCCCTGCTTTTAACTGATTCAAACAGGCCACTGGAGGCTGTTCCACACCTTCAAAAACTTCTTGAGGTCAGTGTGCTCTCGATATAAGGTCGGATGCCAGAAATTATGCAGCAGTTTGTTACATGTGAACTGAATCTACATGTGGAGCTTTTCTGCTAAACTAACTTTTTAGCAAACATGCAAAAGTACAAATGAAGTTCCTTATTTCTAGGTTCAATGCTGTCCTTTTACAAGTCCTTTCTGATGTGGGCATTATAAAGGTACCTTGCATAACAACTCTTACAAAGGGTGTGGAATGCAGCCAGAAATAAACAATATCTAATTGTGAATGTTTTCTAAGAAATATTTTATGAATGCTCCTTGTATGAAATAAGTAATTGGCAACCACCTTCTCACTGCCTTTGCTTACTTTTTGTTGTTCTTGTACTGCATTCGATGCTGTCCCACGAAACCCATGCAGAAGCGATGCCCGCCTTACTCCACCGATTATTATGCAGAGCCTTAATGTCACACGACCTCAAGATCAAGCGGTCCATTGGTGTTGTTCTCTGGCACAAGATAGCACCATTGTGTTTATAAGTGCATAGGAATAAACATGAAAATGGGCATGTTTCTCTCAAAGAACAAGCAGGCAATCTATTCGGCAAGATTGTAGGCTCCCTACTGCAAGTATTAATGAATAACTATTAAACTTGTATGTTCATGACAGCATTGTCTCGAAACTAACCAGCACACACGAATGATAAAGGGTCCCGCACACACACTCTTTGCCCCTTCAATTCATTCTTGTGCTCCGGGTCGTGCTTACCATCTTGCTTAGTGTAAACCAACTATCCCAACTTTCTGTTCTGTTAAACTGAGCAGGTTTACTTGAAATGTTGAAAGAGTGTTGTAGGGCCCGTTTAGTAATAGGTTTGTCAATTGGTGACTTATAAAAGAATGGTGTGGATGCAAGCAGCATCTTTCCTAAAGTTCTTGTCAGCTTTATTTTATATCTAGAGGTACTGTCAACAGAATGCAGTCAATGCACCAACAGAGATGCTGGCTTGATGGGCACTGTGGCCCCATTTGCAGTCGCCAGCATTAGCAGCTGCAGATATGTAAAAGGTAAACGGCATGTGAAAACAGATGACCCAACGGGCAACACTGAACAGAAGCACAAAAGCCACTGCACTAGAAAATCTGCATTATATGGGATTAAAATGTGCAAGCAGTATTGTACTAAACACACAAAGGGGCACTGAAATCATATTACTTGGGTGTGACAAGCAGTGATCAAACAAGGAACGTTGCCGAAGCCAATGTTTTGACAAAGGGCACTTGTAAGGCAGCAACTGATGAAGACGTGTCGCCTCATCCAAACATTGGCTTATTCCACTACTGCTCCTCACTGCAAGCCTTTATCTTCCGGTGAACGACTGTCTGGTTCAGATTACTTGGGTGTCTCATATTGTATGAGTAGTTTAGATTATATGCAAACTTAATATATATGTTTCATTGAGTTCGAAAATGGTAACTGCATGGTCACTCGGTGCCTTGTATTGACACTTGACAACCAAATACAGCGCAGCCAACTTATAACGATACCACATATACCGATATATCAGTTACAACAATAAGTCGACTTCAGAGTATCAATTTATACATTAGGGCTATGAGAGAAAAAACAACATATATAACGATATGTTATGCACTGTGTATCGGATATAACAATCTAAATTTTTCCTTTTGGGTGGCGTTTTACATGCAGAATAATCGTGAAATTTGCGTTGCTAAGTTACCTTTAACTGAGACAAGGTGAAAAGTTTGTGTACGTGGGTTCGTATCTGCCGCCACTACCACACAGCACATTTTGCTAGCGTGCCCATTGCGAAAGCCACGCAGAGCATCACAAGACAAGATATTGCCAGCTGCTTCACGTTCGCGTTACCGGCAAGCATCCAGAGACATAAAAAAAAATTATGCAGATCCCACGCACTGTGGGAATCAATGTAAGCGAAGCTTTGCGTGCTGGATGCTTTGATTGACGGTAATTAGCCAATAATAACCAATTGACCAGGCTGTCTTCAGCTGGATTCCCTGATTCGACTGTGATGGCAGTCGCCGAAAGCCTACTACAAAAAATGAAGAGTGCGGCTGTGAGAGCTGGGGAAGATCCCCCTCGAGAAGAGGTGGTGAGGCCTGTGGTGGTGCCTTACGTACACGAGATGGCCCACAATTTAAAGAAGGTTGCTAGCAGACATGGGGTGCCACTTGTGTTTTCAGCCCCCAAAAAGCTCGGAAGCCTTTGTTCTCGTATCGAAAGAATACGTGAAGTTAAAAATGGATGCAGCACCAAGCATGGGCGACCGTTTATGAAGTGCGCCGAAGGTGTCGTGTACGAAATCTCCCTTTCATGCGGCCGCTCCAACATAGAGCAAACTGGGCGCTGCGTTAACGACCAAATAATTGTGCATGAAAGACATGTAGAGCAAGAAAAAGAAGGGCCAAACATACCCAAGCACATTAAGTCCTGCCCGTCACGCTCTTGTGAGCCATGCATTGCAGGGGCGTGTATTCTAGCAAAGAGTAAACATACAAAAGCTCGGGAAGTAATTGAGGCTTTCTTTATAGAAAAGAAAGGAAGCATGTGTGTCAGCGACCCGTCAATATCTTTAACATGGCTGAAAAGAAATGTTTAACCAGTTCGCTTCCGTATCAATCTTGATCTGATTGTGTTCCTTGCATCTAAGACAGCTATATAAGTCTGTGGTGTGCCTCTGTATAAAGCAGTTGTAAGTGGCACTCTGTCCCATCTCCTTCCTTGTTTCTTGTGTGTGTTCGCGCCTAGTACCCAAGATGAATTGTGACCAACTCACCCAACAAGACGTCCTTTTAAATTTTGCAAGACTCAAAGCACGGGCTAGCGCAGTCGATGGCATTAACGATTCTGAAAATCGCGAGCACCATGATCATGAAGGCTAGAACCAGTGACTATGCCAATCAACGGAAACGGTGGGCTTTGTGCACCAGGGTGAAAGCCCCCACTTGTGAAACCAACACGGTAGCAGCCGCTGACATTGCCGATCTCTGGGAGCACGTCGCTACTGGCGCTAAAATAGGCAGTGCTTCGATGGAGGAGTTTCTGAGTGCAGATAGTGCTGCCTCGTTCTGCGAAGAATCTCCGACGGGGCGATCATTGTCGCAGCAGAGACGGCGGCGTTGTGCGACGGAGGTGATGCCAGCAATGGCAGTGACAACGAGATTGACAGTGGCCTGTCTTTGACACTGACCCCAATGTTCACGCAACGTGCACTGTCGTCGATGGAGTCGCTTATTGATTTCATGAACGCTAATTTATAGCCGCCACTGTTCGCGCAGCCGCTGGACGCGATGCATGCCGTGGTCGTGAACCTGAAACTTTCGCAAAAGCTGGTGAACATATCTTACTATTTCAGTGTGCCTAACGGTTAATACACTGTTTAGAGGCATAAATATACATTCTATTTTTTACAAGCTACATTATTCATCTATATTTTAGCGCGAGTGGCAAATTTGGTTTCGGGGCTTCAAAGTTATGTTCGGCAGCTTTTTTTTAATGGCAGTCCAGATATAGTGATGATCGGTTATAACGATCGGATTTTTCACTCTTTTTCATATCGTTATAAGTAGACTGCACTGTACTGTGGAGAATGTATGTTTGGGTGAGCTGGGGGGTGAGAGTCCACCTAGTGGACTGTCCATTTCGGCCGCTGCTGATTGGGTGCAGCTGTAGGAGAGAGGAGGAGAGGAGCAGCTCTAGCCAATCAGCAGCTGGCGAAATGGACAGTCCACTAGGTAGACTCTTGCGGAATACCCCCTTTGGTCGGGCATAATCCAGTGTAAAAACAAGGATAGCCAAGGTAATGTTAACTGTTCAATTCTGCAGACTATATAAGCCATAACTAAAGAGGGAAAGAATGGCATTCGAAAGGGCACACCTTTGGTACGTCAAACTTTGCAGCATACAAATACCAAAAGGCATTGTCACCACGTGCTGTAAAGAGCTCGCAGCTACTGCTGCTTGTCCCATCTTTGCAGTTGGTACATTTTTGAACTGGAGAAGAGCACAAATATCTGTAGAGGTGGTCTTTAATAAGGGTAAATATTTTTGCTGTTTACAAGTGCTGCTTGCTCATGTATACCACACCATGTGTATATACTTGGCATATCTTCTTCTCAGTCCCACCCAGATCACATTAAAGGACTCATCTTGCTGGGTGACATCTACATCAACCACATAAAGGATCTGGACAAAGCACAACAGGTACTCTCCTTTGCTGTTTGATTATATTCTTTTATCAGTTTGCATGTTGGCAAGTCACATGGTGCATCTTGGTTCAGAACAGGCGACCAGCAAGAAGAGAGGCATAGGCTGAGGAAGGGGACATTGGATGCGGCTGGGAACACAAGTGAACAGAATGCATGCTAATGGAGCCGTGTATGCAGCAGCATATAACTATGGCTAAAGTGCACACTGAACACACTGTACACATGTAAATTTGTTTTCTGAGATTGTTTTCTTTCTGCTTATGGAAAGTGAATGCATAAGTCACAGGAGGCCACTTTTCGAGTGCACAGTAATCACACAGTATGAAAATGTTATTAAGTAAATCATTATTGTATGTAAGGAATAACAAGTATCCTAGAACTGAACCCTGTGAAACACTGGAAGCTACAGGAGATAGAGATGAATTGTAGTCATTAGCAGGAATGGACTGCATGCAATACCCTAAGCAAAAAAATGTGAATTCATTTCGCTGTGTTGTCATCTAGGCTAAGAGATCCTGTATTTTGAAAACTGTAACTTGTGACAAAGTCAGATGTCTTGACAAAATTTATAAATATGCAGTGAATGAAAATGTTGCAGTTTTGCCCAAAAAGCAAAGCGTCGATTGCGATAGCATATTGTTAGACAGATATACAAAATAAGAATAGTAGTTTTATCGGCCGCATAAACTCGTAAACATTTGTTTACTAACTAAATCCATCATGATGTCAAGCGAGGTGTCATGCCCACAGGCAAACATAAACACATCTCACTCGATGAGCACGGACACTTCCTGTCAAAATGCTGGCGTGAGGAAGAGTGGCATTGAGCGCGTTGACCTTGACACCGCCTCTCGCTTCAATGTGAACTAAGCGGCAAGAACACAGTGCACACAAAGCTATGAGCCCTCGACACGCCTAGACTCGTCGCAGATCACTTTCAAGGTAGGGCCTGCACAGCTGCATCATCCACAGCTGCCGCAGAGCAGTACACTCGCCCCCCCTCTCTCCTCCCCACCTTCCCTCCCTTGTGCACACTCGCACCCACAGCATACGGTGCACAGTAATGATGCTCTTGCACTTTGCATGGAACTTCACGGCAATGACAACGGTGATGACGATGGCAGAAATGTGCCTAGAGTGTCCATATAATTTCAATCGCAATGAAATGCCAACAAATAGCTGAAAGTAAGGTACCGTAATATCCCAAGAGATAGTGAACCTAAAATCTAGAGCAAATTGGGTGAAAAGAGGGAGTGGAATAACTTTCAATGTAAAATTAAGAAAAGCTTCAAAAAAAGTTTTGTGGCTAAAGGTAGCAAAGGTAGTGAAGGTCTGTTTATATGCCCTTACTCAATCTTCTTCAAATCTTTAAAAAGAACACTATCACTGTCGAAGAAAGTTTCAGTGACCTCGTCACACGTCAGGTCATACGTGGGAAGCTTGATTGAATTTGGGGTTTATTATATCAGTTAAGCCTAATTTTTCCATAATTCCATAATTACTCCCTCAAGTCTAGAGTCTGCCCGTCCTACAATGATGGCTTGATTGAATTTGGGGTAGCAACCTTTGCATTCCTTGGTGTGTCTGGGTTGTCTGGGGTTGCTACCCCAAATTCAATCAAGCCGTCATTGTAGGATGCGGAGACTCTAGACTTGAGGGAGAAATTATGGAATTATGAAAAATTTAGACCAAACTGATATAATAAACCCCAAATTCAATCAAGCCATCATTGTAGGATGGGGAGACTCTAGATTTGAGCGAGAAGTTATGGAAGCGACACACATTCGCAGACTTGGCCTAGACATGTGTGTAAGTAAGCCTTCTGTGGTTCTCATAGATAAAGAAACCCGGTTTTTGATTAACTGGTGATAGTTGTTTTTTGCCCCTTGGCACTTTCCATAGTCATCTAGGGTGCTTTCTGCCACGTGTGTTTCATCTTGTTCTTCAGTATGTCAAGGCATGCTGCGCGCAGCTGTGACCTGTTGCTGCTCTGTGTTTCGTGGTAATAAGCCTCAGTGGCTGGTTACTGCTCATCCGGTCCACTTCTTCACCTCACCTCCCGCCTGAAGTCCTTTCCTCTTTAAGCAAATCACAACAGTTTATCACACCAAGCAGGGGGGCCCTCAGCACATGCCAAGCCACAATCAGCAACGAATATTTCAGCGAATTGGCAGATTAACAATCCTAGTTCCCAATGTTATTTCACATGTGTGCAGAAGCAATCTCTTTCCCAGTCAAGAAAATTGATGCAGTGCTGATTAACCTGTCCTCCAAGTTTGGTTTATGCCTCGGTAATCTCCCACATTAACTGCTTTCCGCTTCCTGAAATATTCATGCAGTTGTGGGCCTGCAGTATTTTGAAATCAACAAAATAAATCAATAGACCAATTGCTGGAAGCTTAGTGCCCGTCCTGTGCACTGTGTTTCGTCTTTTTGCACCACAATTTTTATCTCGCTGTTATGAGCCAGCGTTGCCCAAGAAGGCATTTTGCTAACTCATAGCAGCAATGGAGGCCGAGTGATTTTGTCTGAAGCTGCACTGTCAACAAGGGAGAAGAATATACTTTGCATTAAGCATCGGTACAACCAGCAACAATTTTTAAGGAACATTGTTAATTCCATTGAGAATTGAAACAGGCCTGTTGTTTGAAGAATATGAATTATCCTTGGTTTTATATGTGGAAGCAACTTATGCAGTTTTCTAGCAGGACGGGTACTAAGAACATCAAAAGTTTTCTTTTATGAGCCAATTAAGAAGAAGCTTGGGCTTAGGAGCTCCTATCTAAATACATGGGAAAAGAAAACTCACTTTTCTCAGCAACTACGTACTGCATTAATTTTAGTGAGGTTTGTTGCATTTAAAAAAGATAATAAAGTATAGTAACTGCAGGAAATGGATCTTTAATTTATTGCGATGATTATTTTTTGAAAAGTTCCTAGAAGTTTCAAAATTTCAAAAATTTGAAGTATCAAGTAAAAAAAATGTCAGGCTTCCCTAAACTGCTGTAATAATTAATCTAAAGCAGACAAAATTTGTTTATTATAGACCATACTTACAGATATATCACAAATTTGAGATTAAGACTCTTGCAAAACCCTCACGAATATTGTAATACTTTTATGGAAGCTGTAAATTCATGATCTTGGATTGTGACGCGAAGGGAAACGGACACAGACTAGAAGCAGACAGGATGAGCGCAGTGTCCGTGTTCACTTCGCGCTGCAATCCAAGATCATGTTACCGTACCAACTCGCCCGACTTTCTATCCTTTTGTTGTAAATTCATTTACCGCATTTGTCCGCTTGAGATGCTCAAAGAAATGCAGTCTACAGAACTGCAATATCTGTTCTCTGTGCAGAGTTAATGATTTATAAACTTCGTGCTGCTATCTTTTTTAATTATTTGCTGATATTTGACTATATTTTTTTATTCAATGTCCAAAACCAAAATTGTGATCGCTAGGGCTGCCAGAACTTAATTTTCTGTGTGAAATTTCACTCAAATTGGTCCAGTGGTTCTCTCATAAAAGCATTGCTGCATTTTGCGTGTACTTGAGCAGGGAAATCAGACTTGGTCCCGAGCTTGAGTTGTCCCATCAATTTTCAGTGATTTGTTTGCTGGCATTCCAAGTGCACTAAATTTCATTTCGTCATTGACAATGGTGTGCATCATAGAGGAATCACTGCTTGGAATTGGGCAAGTGACATTAGCTCTAGTACTCAGTAGTATTTGCTTTGAAAGACATGCACCAGTGGGTGCAAAATAATTAGTGATTAATCCAACAGTATGAAAATCAATGCTGTCAGGAAGTGCTCCTTTAATAGCCTGACTTCTCCACTATTTGCCAAGCTTTTTCTGAGGGTCTGCTCACCAGCAGCGAGCTCGCAGCCCAACGGGCAATTGTGCAGCACACCTGCGAGGCAGCAAGACTCAGCGGTGCCCTGGAATAGGGGTGCCGACCTTGTGAAGCGGCCAGGACTCAAAACATGAAGACACCGGCCCACCGCTAATCTCTCTGAGATATAGAGAAATAAAGTTTTTCCATTCCATTCTGAGTTCCCATTTACCACTCTGTCTGATATGAGAATACCATTACAGTCAAACCTCGATATAACAAACTTCGATTTAAAGAAATTTGCGATGTAACGAACAATTGAATTTCCTGATCTTGCATTGAGAACTGCGTATTTATTTTTCACGATTTAACAAAGTAACTTCGTGACATAGTTTTGATTTAACGGAGTTTTCGACCATTTTAGTCATGTGCTTGGAGCCTCTATGGCTAGTAAATCTAGCAAAAAACTACATCAGCTGTGGCAAAAGCTATTTGAAGCATCCTTCTGTATGAAAAGTTTCAGTGGCAAATCTGCTATCAAAGCACGCGTGCCAGGACGTTGTAGGCAGGTAGCCGCTGCCCCATTTGTCGCATTGATAAAGAACTTGGAGAAACACAAGAGCTGATGATTATTTCTGCACAGGAAGGATCGGAGGGAGTGCACGCGCAGTAATGCGGTCAAGCACGCGCTGGGGGTGGCAAGCCCATCAGCTTGCGCGCGTCTTTGCACGGGCCATGTCGATCTTGGAGGTAATCTCACTGTGGCAAAGCAGGAGTCAAAATGGACTGTGCTTTCACGCACATTTTTTTTGTTCCTGCGCGTCTAGTGTTGGCAGTCACTAATCTCAAGTTTCTGAGATACAGTACGAAGTGCTTGCTCGCGTTGTGACTGCGAGTTCATGTGAGTGAGAGCTGTTAATGTCTGCCTGAGTGCGCGCAACACCCATAACACGGCGACTCTTACTTCGTGTAGTCTCTTTGCTATCGCCGTCAATGCTAGATCTAGATCTTTTTGGCGGAACTGACTTTTCTTTTTCTCTCCTTCTTGGCTTGGGACCAATACCCATATCTTGTTATACTTTTGTTTTTATCGTGTGGGTGCCGGCTGCAGGCAGTAAGCACGGTCAGCTATGGCGTCCAAGATTTGCGGCGCCACACGACGCAACACACACACGTCTTGGACACCGTGAGCCACGGCGATGCAGTGCGATCAGCACCGCACGCACTGGTGCTCATAACCACGCCATTATGGGCAGACCTTCTTGTGATTTGTTTATAAGTGCTTACTAACAAGATATTATCCGCCCAGAATGCACTGGGAATTTGTGAAGTTGTCTTTAATGCTGAAACATTAAAACCTCAAATGAATGAAAATCGCGATTTAACTAAGTTTTTCGCTTCAAGTACGACTTCGTTATATTGAAGTTCGACTGTAATGTTGTTTTTTTCCCACCTCTCATTATTACCATGTATTTGCTACATGCACGCTTAAACTGGAGTAAATAATACTCATTGTGTTTTCAAAGTTGTCATATCTCATGCCAATGATCCTCTTCAGAACATCTAGGATTTGGCAGTTCATCCATGGACAGATTGTGGGAATAGACCGAGGCACATTTGCAGCTTTTCTTCCTCAAGCGAAAAAATGAGCTTCCAACTGCAACGTCCACCAACTAGCCCCCTTCATTGCTTTACTCAATGATGAGGCTGAGCAAGATGCTTCAGAATTTAGCACCGAGGCCATTGTCAGCCTGATATACAGTTTCAGTTTTCTGCTGTGAAATATATGCGTGGGTTCTCATTTGTGCAGTAAGGCCTTCCACTGCAGCAAAGTTACGTGGCTTTGGCCCCGGTGCCATTCTGATGGCACCGGCTGTACAACAAAAATGTGTTTTGAATCTTCAAGGGTGTGTGGGGCTCAACACGTGTTCAGCTTTAACATAACTACTGAGGGAACAATTTTGGCATCTCTGTCGACTTGGGTTTCAGCTGGTGTTAAAATGTAATGGCATTACAGAGTAGAGGAAAGACACAAGGATGCAAATGTGTGTGTGCAGAGGGTTGGGCGTGCTCTTGTGGCACCCTCTTGTTGCACCCTGCACACACCTATGGCTGCTCTAGGCATCCGCGCTGACATCAGTGGCAAAGCGAGCCCCCAACGAGGTCGGCCTTTTTGCAGCCCCAGGTCTTTGTGCCAACATGATCGGCTCCCAGCGATCTGCCGAGCACTGCCCTATGGTCAGCACTGGGCCAATTTTACTGGGGTCATTCTGTCACATTAACAAACCATGTTTGCAAACTTAGTGTTGTTATGTCTTAATGGTATACATTATAATTAAGAATGTGATCTGTTAGAGTTCATGATCTGTCAAAGAGCCTTATTCTTATTGTGACTTTCATGCCATTGCATTTATTTCTTCTGTAGGTTGTCAGTAAGAACAAGGATTGGAGAATGCATGATTTCAGCTGGTGGTGCAGAGCGTAGCTGACACCATGCCATGGGGGTGCCACAGTTCATTATTTCATGCTCTGGCCGTAAAATTATGATTGCGCACTTTTTGTAGAGGCATTGTTTTTCATGGCTTTGAGGAAGATTTGGATTACTAAGAGATTCCAAGACATTGCAGGGAGTTAGAGGTTAGAGTCAACTTTTTCCAGCACAGAACATTTATTTGTTAGAGCAATTGTAACAATATTGACAAAAGTTAAAAACACTAAGAAAATGCCATTGAAAGAACACAATGATGGTGTACCTGATGCTTCAATGTGTGAAAAGCTGTCACTGTCGGGTTTGTGCTTACTAAAGTTTACATACATCCACTTGTTTTTGTTTATCACACTCATTGTTGTGGAACCGACATGTTGGGACAATTCATTAGGAATTTAGGAGTCACTCCAACCAAAAAGTGGATTTACTAGACCCTATGTTTCGAACCCAACCCAGCTCCTGCATCAGGGCTTGACAACGGATGATGGCCTGAGGAAAGAGCCGAGTTGGTTCTGAAACGTTGGGTCTAATAAGTCGACTTTTAAAGCGCAGTTCTTAAGCGCCCGTTGCTGGGCCGAATGTCGGCATCCCTTGTCATCACCCTACGAACACGCTTGTGCCATTGCTCACGGATTCGTCGTCTTCTACCACAGCTGGCCCATCGGTGTCCCTCAACTTAATCGCGTGAATGAGCTTGTGCCACTGCTTGCACATTTGCCATCACTTTCTTCCACGGCTGCTCATCGTGCCGGTGTTCCCATACTGGGAACACCGGCATCAGCACTCTGCGAAGGCACTGATGGCACTGGGCAGTCGGTGTGGGGATTTCCATCTCAAATTCTTTGCCTCAATATATTGAAAGATGAAAATATGTATCGAGCTGTGCTCAAGTTTCGCATTAGAGAGTACCGTAATCGTCAGACACTTTTTTGGTTGGAGTCGCTCTTCCAGCTCATTGTTGTAAATTGTGAGACACATTCCTTTTCTCTTTTGCTCCTCTTTCACTCGGTGTTGCAGTGCTACGAACGCATCCTGTCCCTGCAGCCGGACCATGTCCAGGCGCTGCACAACCTGTGCGTGGTGCAAGTGGAGAGGGGTGCACTGTACCAGGCTGAGGCCTGCCTCCTGCGAGCACTGAAGCTTGCACCAGGAGAGAGCTACGTTGCCAAGCATTTGGCCATCGTGCGCAATCGCATACGCAAGTGAGTTGATGTTTGCCGAGAGCACTGTGCTTTTTCCTATGGGATATGCTGTGATGGCGGCTTGCTACTGCGGCTCCAACAAATAACTGACAAGGTGTATGCAAATTGGCACAGCCAAGCTTCCATAGACGCCAACATGTCTACAAAATGGCAGGGTGTTGCCAGCATCTTTCCATCTGTGTGGCAGGAGCAAGGAGTTTATACTAGTACTGCTGGAGCGGAGGTCCTGCATACCCGCCTATGCGACCGGGGGAAGCCTGGTATTACAGCTGGCGGCCATCTTGCTTGGGGAAAAGGGGCTTGCGTGGCTTGGAGAGCTGGGGTGGCTGAAGCTTGGAAGCGTTCACTACCACTTGTTACGGCGATCAAAGCATTTTTTTACATTATGGCTGCACTTAAGATTTTGTTTTCTCGGCTACTTTGTCATGCTGGAGTTTTCCAGTTGGCTGCATCTGACAGGTCGCTAGGTGAAATCTTCGCTCGCGTGCTGCCACCGAAGTCGCGGCTGTTCATACAAATCGACAGGCATTCTTTATGAGCTAGTAAAGAACAAATATGTTTCATGCAAATGAGAACACTCAGATTGTGACCAACAACAACGAAAATACAAAACAAAGCTGTATTTTCTTTATCTTGCATGCACAAACTCCTGGCATGTTCAGTGTTGTGATTGAAAATCACATTTGTCGAATTTAGTATAGAGTCTGCAATAAAAATCAAACAAGATAATTGGCACAGCAGTTGTCTCGGTAAGCTTTCTGCAGAGAAGAAAAATAATATGCGAAATGGGCCATAGCTACAGAGGAGGCGTGTATTAAAGAATATTTTTTCACAGTTATGCAGCCAGCAGCGTCGAGCATGTCTCTAAGCCATGAAAAGGCACTGATGAGTAGAAGTAAAAAAAGTGTGGATGTTCTTTATTGGTTCTTGAAAATTATCTCCCTGGTGAGCATTTGCCTCACCTTGTTGTTGCAGTTCTTTTGATTGATCGTCTTGACTATGTGATGGACTCTGATCTTCAAGTACATGTTTGCAATCTTTTTGGACACACACATGCTTTTTAATGACCATGTCGTCGATCATTAGTGCAGCGAGCAGTGGCTTCTCTTGGCTCTGCACTACATTCTTCAGGAAGGCAAAGGCTTCAGAAGTAAAACCTGGTTGGCTGTTAACGGACTTGCATCATTCACGCAGCGTGCGTTGAGATGGCAAAGCGTTGGTTGAAGTTAAGTTGCACATACCCATATGCAGCTGGGGAGTAGTAGTGCAGTGTCAGGGCAAACGCACAAAGTTCAGGGGGATACTTTCTGTTTGTTTTTTCTTGGGCTCGTGCAAGAAGCTGCTGAATATCAGTTGAATATGTAGCTTGAAAAACTTCAAGGCCTTTAGCAGATAGCAAGCTTTGCTTCTTCAGCTCCTCGATAAAGTGCTTTGAATCGCCACAGCACTTCGTTAACCTTCGTTTCGACTGCTGCAACGTTTTCACTTTTTTCTTCAACTGTAGAACCTCATCAGCTGACTGTTGTGCCTTTTGCTTGCAAGAGTCTATCGTAGGAGAAGAGGGCTCTGAGAGGACGTCTGGCTCTTGTTTACCAACATTAGGCACAGGTGATGGAGGCGCTGCCTGGGAGATAGGAGGAGCTCACGTTCGTTTTTGCTGTCAGGATGAGAGTATGTTAGAATTCATTATATCGCTTACTGTCTCCATATCTACATCCGTGCAAAGCAACTAACACTTTCCTGATCACGAGAAAAGTAGTAGTTTTTGGTTAGTGTAGCAAATACATTTTTCCTTTAAAAGAACATGCTTGATACTAAAGGGTATAGCATCAAAGTTTAGAGGAGGAATTTCTCATTTTGATGGTAGTTGTCCCAATCAACATTTTTTGCAAGCAGGATACAAAAAAAAATTTATTACCAAGGATGTGTGACCACGAAAGAGAAATTTTACAGAAACGTCAACATTTCATCACAAGAGGCGTAGTAATGGGCAGCTGTAAGGCTGGTGTAATCGCAATGTCTGAGCTAAGAAGTATAACTAATTTAAAATACTACATTTACTTACTGGCTGCCGATGATGGGCTGGGAACTCCGAAAATATGGTGGGAATACTGCCTGCTCGCTGCCTTGTTGTTTGACCTGTTCTGTCAAAGCAGCTGGCTTCAAAGTGAACGGAGCACAGAACATCAGCTTTCTTGGGTGCCCAACCAACTCACTGCACTGCATGCTCCCAGACTCCACGCTGGGCATCATCTTTGGGAAACGTGTGATTCAGGAAAAAAAGGCGCATGTGCAATATGCATCTCCAAGGCATGTCTTTAACGATGCCTTCGTGTGCTCATACGGTCTGATGCATGAAACAGATAAGGGAGCAGGCCACAGAATGTGTTCGGCGTACTTACACGTGAAATGTTATTCTCGGCATCTACCTCGCGCTACACCCGAACTCAGCACATGAGCCCACCATCCCCTCCAGGAACACTGGAACAATAGAGCATGCGCCACTCCACCGGCACTGGCGCAGCGCTTTTTGCCCCGAGCAAGATGGTGGCGCCAGCGGCATCAGCGCAGGGTCGCCACTTCCACTCCAGCAGTATTAATATAACCTCCTTGGTCAGGAGGATATCAGGCAAAAAATATTACATCATGCGCATAAGTGTAAATGACCTTATGATTTTATGCTTGATGTATGGCAAAAATTTTTTTTATTTATTTAACGTCCAGCATTTTAAGCCATACACAAAGAGTTATTTTTGCTTCTCTGGAATTGCAGCTTACATGAGCAGGAGGGAGGGGAGCAACTGTGTAAGCAAACCTTCCAGTGCACTTCTTGACTCTCCCAGTGTGCTTAAGCCATTTCCTTCCAAACCAGTAACAGTTAGTATTTTTGTACAGGTTTGGTTTGCACTTTGAAAATATAGGTCTCAGCTCAGGTCTGGCCAAAATTTTGGTTTTAATATTGGTTCATGTACAGTTTGATATCCTGGAAGTAGCCAATTTTTATGTGTTAGAGCATCATGGTAATTCGCACAAATTATTAATTAGAGATGAGCTGTTCTTCTAAGGCTAATAAGGTGAGTCAGCATAACCATGACAGCACAAGAAAGAATAATGTGCCATCATTTGGTACTTGTACTAGAAGGATTCATCCAAGAAACAGATTCACGAGGATACTGTGCAAATACTATGCGGTCAAGTGCCGTCATGTGCAGCGTACATTAAAGGCCAATTGCAATGAAATTTTGGACCATGTAAAAAGCCTAGTTTTACACCCTGTGGTCTGTTGTTGGGAGCCTCCTGCCGTTCTGGTCCACTGTCAGGAGGTGCCCACCAAGGCATATTAACTGTGGACGTTCTTTATCTTGGAAGGTATGTGATGCCATCTTTTGGACAGTTCACAAGTGTATAGTACAGCTTTTATTTTACCATGTTCCCTAGAGATGGCAGCGCTATGCAAAGCAAACAAAATGTGAAAAGGCATCGTCAGCAGGTGCTTGTGAAAAGGCATCGTCAGCAGGTGCTGTTTCTTCTCTGCTGGAGCATGGCGGCATTCTCTGCAAGCTCATTTGTATGGGAACAATTCGTCTGGGTTTATTCAAATCGATGGTGATTTTAGCCAAGACGAAAATTATATTCCTCCACCCTAACAGAAGAGAAACCTCATCGGATGAGTGTGCAGATGGCAGCAGTAAAGAAAACAGCACAGTGAAGGGCAGTGCCAGAGCTGCGCGTCCACTTGCTACAGGCTGGATTTGTTGCACGGACCATCTCTTAGATATTTTTACTGTTGCATTCACTGTCATCTATCTAGAATCGCAAATGAACTCCACCGATTTGAACTGCAGGGAAAACACGGGGAAGGCGGGAGATGGAAATTCAAGACGGTGAGCAAAACGAGAACAAGGTGAAAGCAGGAGCCAACGTTTCGACAAGTGGACTTGTCTTCTTCAAGGCCTTGAAGAAGACAAGTCCACTTGTTGAAACGTTGGCTCCTGCTTTCACCTTGTTCTCCTTTTGCTCACCAATCTGGACTGCGAGTTAGGCTACTTCCCGCTGTTATTCACAGACGAACCGCTTTGCACATGAGAAAATTTTTTCAACTCTGGCAACCGTTTTAAGCATTCTATAGGAAAGAACTGGCAAGATGTAACTGGACATGAATTCAGACCTTTTCTTGGAGTTCTTTTAACATGACACTAAATCGTTAGACAGAAATCACGAAGTACTTTAGCCAGGATCTGCTAAAGAAGATGCCATCCTTCCCACCCATATTCACACGAATGACATATCTCCAGATCTTGTATCATACCAAGTTATGCAAAAATATTTGTTTTCGGAAGCGGCAGTCAATAAAATGAGGCCAAAGATCTGTTGTGTTGGAACTGGAATTTATATATGTTCTGGCATATGCTGGCATAATCAAAGTATGGACAAGACTGCGTGCATGCTAACGCATAAGAAACCCATGGCACACCACGCGCCAGTTCACAAACAATGCCTGGGGTAGCAGAAGCTTGATGTGGGCGAGCTGGTTTTCATACTGGAAGAAAAGAGCGCTACGAAGACTAAAAGAGGAACATGTACGACACCCGCGCACGATAAAAAAAAGATATGCGCCGCGGACAGGCAAAAAGAAAGCAAAAGCACGCAGGGCATGGGGAAGGGTGAAGATGGAGCGGAGCGGGTCGTCATAATAAAAACAAAGAAAAAACAAAGAGCGCTAGGGTGATGAGGTGCCGCGCACCTGCTGTTTCTGTTACCATGACAACATAAACACTCGTGTGTGCCGCCATTTTGCCAAAGTATCGCCCTCATGCTAGGGCCGTAACTGAAGGGGACCTTGGCGCAAGCGTCGAAAGAGTGTCTGCTCAAGAAAAGCCAATGGCAGCCATGCAGAGATTCACCCCTGGGTACGTGCTACTTCCATGCTTCCTCAGTCATCATGAGTGCTCCAGGCCCACTAAACATTTGGTGCTCGTTCACAGCAGCGTTCAAGAGGGCTGCCATCTTTTACGCCGAAGAAACAAATCACTGCGCAGCGGACCGCAAGCTCGATGTTTCTGAATGGGTGGTGCGAGAGCGGCGACTGCAGTGAAGCAAAATTTTGACCTGTGATGGCAAGTGATGAATTTCCCACGGGCTGAAGTCAGGACGCCTTCCAGAGCTGTAGGCCAAGCTTGTGGCATACGTTGCTGAAATGCGTGATCGGTCCCTGCCAGTGAAGCGCGACATGGTCATGAAACAAGCCTGGATCTTCGCCTTTTAAGGACCTGCTCCACCGTGAGTACAATGACTAGCTGGCGGCAGAAGACTGCAAACTTACGCCAACCGGACCTGTCAAAAGAGCCTCCCTCATGGCTGCGTGTGGTTGGGTGCATGCGGCATGGGCTGCTGTTCCAGAAGATGCCATGATGTGGTCGTTCACCAAATGTGGAATTTCGCTGGACGATGACGTGCTGTCGGACTGTAGCAGCCATGATGATGGCAGCACTAGGGAGGACGATGGCACAAGTGAATACGAGTAGTCCAGTTGCCATGCCAGCTACTAATAAATTTTCATTGTGGAATGCGCCCTCGGATATGCTTCCTTTTTTCCCTGTCACACGCGATAAGGGGGGGAGGGGTCGACTTACAGTCGTGTAAATGCGGTGCTGATGCAAGCTCGAAACAGCTTCAGATGTGTCCGCAGAGACATTAAAAATGGAATAAAAAGCACACATCTGCTACGAATCGCTGAAACCCTTAGTGGCACACTTTCAGGTGAAGTGTCACTTGTATCTCGGGGGACCCCATCTACCTATGTAAATGATGTCAAGTGACATCAGCATATCACCTATCACAGCAGGCAATATATCAATATTCCAGGCAAACTTTCTTAGTGACAGTCATGTATTAATATGAAAGTGAGCACGTTTAAGGTGGATCACACTGCTGTATCAAAGATCATCTGACACACACACAGATAATAGACCGTGCTTGCAGGTTTGAAAGTGTGCATGCTCTGACCGCATGGCCAAGGTATAAAACCACAGGTACAGCCTTTTCAATAAACATTCATTCTTGTTCGCACAACTGAGTGTCTGCTTTCCATGCTTCCTAAAGATATAACAGATAGGGTCATCAGGATCCATTTCGTGGGTCATGTCATTGCAGTCATTGCTCATGCTAGCAAGTTCGTTGGGCCAAAGCTTCCCATTGTATTCGCCGTAAGGGTGCCAGAACAGTGCTTCTGTAGAAATATGGGCGGCAGGCAACCACCGTGAATCGACGGCGCAAATGCCAGCAAAAATTGTTGACCTACACAATATCATTTATTCCACTATTCACGACTATTTTATTTTGTCTCAAAATGTTGATCATGCCTCATCATGCCATGCCTATTTCTTGTCTTTTTAACCCTGATTTGCTCGCATTTCGTCCTCTTTTTATGTGGCGTCACAGTTTGCATGCGAGTTTTGCATTTACGACCATATAATTGGGCTTTGTTCTCCACTTAATTGTGTGTATTGTATGGGCATAAGGTAGTCTTCGTTTCTTTCTTTACTGTCACTGCAGTAGTTTTGTATGCATGTATATCTATTTTTATATTATTTATATTTGCTACATATGATGAAATGTTCGTATATGCTCCAAGTTACGTGTACCACTATTGTGTGTGCGCAATTTGCCGCCTGTCATCACCCCCTGCCTTTGCCAGTTGAAGAGGGTGGAAATTCTATCAAAAATTTTCTTGCTCTTATTCCTGCCTTCTATGTCAATATGTATATGCTGGTGGAAATTATTATTATCACTATCATTATTATTGTTGCTGTTGTTATTATTTTAATGAGCACATGGGGGAAACACATTGAAAGACAGAGGAGCAACGTGCTTACTGCCATCGCCCATTCGCATGCTACCTGTCGTAGCGAAAGATACACGGGCGCAGTGCTGCAGTCCCTTTCTGCTTAGTACCGATTATTACCACAAAGTGGTTGGGTTGTGCATACTGTGCATACTCCGCCAGCATGACGAAGTGGAGGGGACTACTGGTGAATCAAGTTGACCGTATATGGAACTGCTTTAGATTCCCAGCTGGCATGTTCCATGACCAGCACCGCTCTATCCATATTGTACAATGAACTCTTTCTTTCTTTATTCATTTATTCAAGACATTCCTTACAGAAATGCCTAGGGCGACGCGACAAAAGGCACTGAACGTGCCTGACTGGGCCTTGCCACCTTTGGCAGCTGCGGTCACACAAGCACATAAATTAATAACAAAAAGTATAGAATACAATAGCCGCAATTTGAAACACGGTAAAACTTAAACATCATTAAGTGTTCTTCCTTTTTTTTGTTACATCAATAACATAAATACAGGTACAATCAGATACATTGTACAGGTATGTCAAAACAACAGTCATCCGGGTACAGAAAATATATCGGACTTTCACAATGAAAAGCCAAGACACAGAGTAAGCGGAAACCAACTGGGATCAGTCCGGCACGAGTTTTAGTCTGTGTTAAGAAAAACATTTCTGAGCATTTTTCTGTAAATGTGCACTGAGGTAGCTGTAACGAGTGCTTCAGCTATTTCCGGATATTCGTTGAGAAGGTCTGGTATCATAAAGCTTAGTTTTTGATCGCCATATATTATACGAGAACGTGGCCTGGGTATTAAATTCTTTAGTAGGGAGTACGGACCACGTTTCACTTGATATTTGGTTTAGAGAGGTGTTGTTTGGTGCTGATGCAATATTTCCAGTGCCAATTTATATTTATACAATTTATGAATAGGCAGTATTTTATTTGATTTAAAAAAGGGTGTAGTGTCTTCAGAAAGTTCTAAATTTCCGATTGCACGCACCGCTCGCTTTTGCAAGCAAAAAAGACCGTCTAGGTTGGTCTTAGTCGTTGTTGACCATACTAAGAAACAGTAACATAACCGGGAATGATATAGCGCGTAGTATATCTGCCTTTTCACTGCAAACGGGATATAATATCTTACTTTATTTAAGATTCCAACAGCTCGCCCTAGCTCACTTCGGAGCTTGTCAACGTGAGGCGTCCATGAGAGGTTTTCTTGAAATGTCACCCCCAAAAATCTAACTTGTTCAATTGTTCAATGGTAACGTTTTGAAATTTTAAATCCAAGTTTACAGTCGTGTGGTGTCCTCTCGGCCGGAAGAGTAAGTATTTCGTTTTGCTGATGTTTAATTGAAGTCTGTTAGATTGAAGCCACAAATCCAGACCTGATAGCCATTCGTTAGCTCGATCAAATACCTCTCTTACATGAGCACCTGTGAAGAATACATTCGTATCATCTGCGTATAAAATTAACTTCGTATTTTTGTTCATGTTTACAATATCGTTAATGTATAATAAAAATAACGTTGGTCCTAGTAATGATCCCTGTGGTACGCCAAATTTTACAAATTTTAAGTCCGAATTTACGCCATTTATGCATGTGAATTGAGCTCTCGAAGTTAAGTAGCTTTTTATCAAAGACCAAGCTTTGCCGCGTATTCCATACGATGGCAATTTCTTTAAGAGCACATCGTGTTGGACACAGTCAAAAGCCTTTCTAAAATCTAGAAATATTCCCAGGGTAACTATTTTCCTTTCGATATTGTCTAGTATGTGCTCCTTTATTTCAAGAAGTGCACTTTCAGACGACTTGTTTTTTCTAAACCGGAATTGTTCGCTTACTATTATATTGTTTACCATCAGAAAGCCAGAAAGTCTTTTATGTATTATGTTCTCCGCTATCTTTGCAAAGATAGGAAGCACTGATATTGGTCTGTAATTACTCTTGTCTTTAACGGAACCACCTTTATGTATTACGGCCATACGGGCTACCTTCATTGCATCTGGGAACACTGCAGTTGAAAAAATAAGGTTGAGAATATGCATAAGGGGGATGCTTACCATCTATGCGACAGCTTTCAGTGGTCTAGCTTTAATATCGTCAGCTCCAGTGGCGCAATCATTTTTTAAAGCCAATATGACATCAGTTATATCATATTGATCAGTGGGTGACATAAATATAGTATTTTGACAGTGTGTTTTCACAAAATGTTCACAAGGTAGTTTAGCGCAGTGATCTTTGGAAGCACCCACATTAATAAAGTGTTCGTTAAACAAGTTTGCGACCTCGATGTCACTCATGGACTCACTTTCATACAAAACACGTTTTGGCAAACTTGTCTTTCCTATAATGTCCCGGATCGCTTTCCATACAATAATTTCCATACAAGAATTTCCCACGATATCAGAAAATTTTTTCATGTAGAATTCTCATTTTGCTTTTTTGATATCAGCACTTAATTTGTTCCTCACTTTCTTAAATATTTGAAGATCACCTTCACATCTTGTGTCTAAGAACTTCTGGAAAAGTCTCTGCCTGTGTTTAATTCTGGTGTATAATTGATGCGATGTCCAAAGCTTTCTTGTTTTTTTGTGTGTGTTTTCTAGGAGCTTTTAGCAGAAAGGAGGCATTGTAGTCAGAAGTAAAATACTTCAGAAAGACATTATAAGCAACATTTGGATCGTTTTCTTTTATGACACTATCCCATTTCTGTTGTTCCAAGAGCTCTTTAAACCTTAACATGTTTTGTTTCGAGTAGTCTCTAACCAGAATTTCTTTTTCTAATGTACGCTTTTGTTTCGATGGTATTAGACAATAAATTGGTAAATGATTGGTAAGATCACAAGTGATTACACCTGACTTAACTTCATCATAGCAAAAGCTTGTAATACACAGGTCTAATATCGTTTCAGTACTTGAGGTGACACGGGTAGGCTCGTTAATTACATTTGAACAACCATATGATTGATTCGAAAAGTTCTCTGAAATGCAAGAAGGTAGCATTATTTTCAGAAGCATCTATATTAAAGTCGCCGACAAAAACACATTCTCGGTTGATTTCAATACTACGCATAAATACACCTTCTGCAAACTGCATAAATTCACTTATACACCCAGATGGCGGTCGGTACACGACAGCAAGAACTATGTTATAGCAGTGAATAAAAACACACTCAAAATTTTCGTTCACAATATTATAATTTGTCGGAATTTGGTACGGCAGATCCGAACAGACATGCAGGGCAACGCCACCTCTACGCTTCAATGAACAGGCTGACACACAGTCATATCCCAGTAGTAAAAAACAATCATCCGGTGTGAACCATGTCTCACTGAAGCAAATGAAATCGAATTCATGGCTTAGGGTAGATAAAAATTTTTTCAGTCCCCACTGGTCCAACAGGAAACAAAAAAAGCAACAAATATTTATCCTTATCGGATCCTATTCAAATCAGTACTAACCTATTTCTCAAAAGCAATCACCTCTTGGATTCTATTGTTGTCAGTAACAGGCTTGGTCCAAGAGGCGGCAAATAGATGATGCCTGTTGGTGCCAATACAATCTCTGTTGGTCCAATAGATGGCATATAGACGTCACCTATTGGACTCTATTGGTACCGATAAAAAAAAAATAAAACCTATAGAGTTCCAATACATTACCAATACAACCTATAGGATTACCCTATTGAACCAATAAAAAATTATTTTAGTAGTTCTGCTAGGTTTTTGATTTTGAGGTGTTATTTGGTGCATACACATAACATCTGACAGGTCACTTTCTTTCACTATGGGGGCCAAATAACCACATGGTTTTCTAGTCTTCTTGTGTTGTCATGTTGACTCACTTATTCTTTTCGTACCAAAAGTATGATTATTTGTGTGTCGCAATTTGTGTAAATTACGGGGACCCTTATAAAGGCATCAAATAGGTTGCTTGTGCTACAAATGTGTGCTATACACGACCTGTGAAGAGTGCCTTGCCTCAAGAGTGCTTTCCATTCATCGCCCTAGGTATCAAGAGCATTTGAGGAAAGCAGGGACGCCAGTGCATTCCGCATCCTCCAGTGAGCCACCCATGACGTCATCATCTTCGAAGCATGCAGCACAGAGTACCAGCAAAGCAACATGAAACCCATGAGCAGCGTTGTTTGTGCCAAATGTCAGTGCAACTGCGTACAGAAAGCTGTTTTTACAGGAGCCGGCAGATGAACTGTCAAATTTGGTGCATTCTTTGTATTGTGGTAGTGGAGGTGCAGATGTTTGTTCCATGGCATTTTATTGCATATACGAAATGTGTAAATTGAAGCGCCAGGTATGCATGCTGAAGCAAAACCTGACATGTGCTTTGTTTGGCCATTTGGGTGAGTTTGTGCAGCTGAGTTTCATAATGCCATTTTATTTTGGCACAAAACCCAAGCAGTGCACCTGAACATAGTGTGAGGCTACAAGTATTGTGAAAAGCCACGTTTCTACAAAATGTGAGTGCAAATTAGGCAGTTAGAAGAATCATGTATACCTAATACTTCTGTTTACTGTAGTCACGAACAAACCATAAGTCCTCCATTTATATATGTGGCAATGGCATAATTGACTTGGAATGGCACTAGCCATGATTAGCACCTACAAGGGCTGCTTGGCCTTATAAAATGGTTCAGAATCGCGTGTGCCTGACATGTATTTAGCCATTGCAGAAATGTTGGCCTGACCAAACTGTATGTAGCAGAAGTGATTAGTATATGTGAGACATTGTTATGGCAGGAAAATAAGATGGCAGTGGCTGTTGTGGTTTGAAGGTGAGAAATATGCATGAAGCTGAGGCTCTGGTGATGGCCTTCATGTTGGCTATGAGGTAACATAGTGAAAGAAGAGCTCTGGGAAATCCATCCACGCATTCATGTTGTTTGTATATAGTTCTTTATTGTAATGAGAGACACACCATACACTATACTTTTTTGTTTTTGTAAGTTAACCGACCTGTTTCAGTATAACAACTTGCACAATACACATATATATCAATGTTAGCAAGAGCAGTTAGAACATATCAGTGGGAAACTTATGAGGTAACTTATGGTTTCACAGATTATTGTGCATGATCATGATAAGTGAAGAGAGGAGTGAAAATAGTGAAATGGGGAAATATGAAGCACAGACAGTGCCTGTCGACAAGGCAGGCACTTTGGTTTGTCTTGTACAGTGTAAAATATCTATGAATTATGGCAGCTAAGCTATGCGCATTATATTTTTGAGAAGTCGCCATGTACACCACACATGTGCTGCAGGAGATGAAATGTGTAGGCACAATGTAAAGCAAGTCCTATCTACACATTTGCAGCTTGTTAGTAGCATAATGTACATACATGTTCAAAGAGAGACTTTTGCGCCGTACCATAGGATTGTTTGTGACCACAGTTGCCACTGTACAGAGACTGTGCAGCTAGCTTCTCTTTAGAACATGCAAGTAAAAAGCTGACTCTAGATGCATGTACTTGAAGAGATGTATTTATGCACATGTAGAAGTGTTCGCTGTGTCAGGAGTCGAGAGTAATTCAGCGAAATGAAATAAACTGCTTCTGCTAGCAGTGTCTACACTTGGGACCACATTGCAGCTGACTTGCTGTGGAAGTTTGTAACAGTTCAGATATGGTGGCATTGTGCTGTCAAAAATTAATTGGGGATTGTTATTTAGCAAATTTATTTCTTAGTGCAGGAACTGAGATTTTCTCCAGTGCTATTTTTGTTGAAGTTGGCTGCCTAGCATGACATATCACTCACAGCAATTTCCTTTCTTTGCAGAACTTGAGAATTATATCAGTACCAAGTTTACCATATCATTTCTTAACCTTGCATCCACACATCAGGAATAGCCACAACGAACTTTTCAAATTTCTCTAAAGAATAGATTATGTGGAAAGGTCGATCTCTCTTTCCCATAGTTATTTTTTATTACTTTAGTGCTCGGATATCAATTTTGTACATACACTGTGCGTTCTCTGCATCTTTCTCACTGGATATTTTAGGCTTTACTTCACATAGTTTCCAGCTTTTATTTTACATACGCAACTCACAGTGATTGCACAGTTACTGATATGACTTGCTTAACAGGTAGGCTTTGTCTCTATTGTTTAATATGTGAAAAACATATTGTAGATGATTTCATGCTGTTTGAACTATTTTAACACGATAGCGTTAAAGGCCCCGTGTGGCACAAAATCGGGTGTTGGCGCCGGCAGCGATGTCCGTATGAAAAAAATCATCCCGAACCACGCATCCCAATCCATGCAGGCTCTCTGCGTGGCGCATGGGCGTTACTGAACTAATTGAATTTCTCAAAATAAAATGCGTCAGAAAATTTATAAAGTACAACTTATGCAAAACCTACAGACATGACAGCATCAGATTGTAATTTGAATATACAAGAAAACATGATTCTGCTACATGGGATCTCAAACTCAAACCCCTTTCCAGTTGCCGTTTGAGGTATAACTTAGTAGGAGCAGCATGCCCCGCTCGATTCCTTGCAACACCATCCAGATGGCCTCTGCGGCAGCATTCACCGTAGGCGGGAAAACATAAGAAAAGAAGAAACAGAAAGCTCGCCTTTGTTTTGCCACCACTGTTTCCAGGAAAACACTACGCTTATATAGTTACCCGGAAGCGTGAGAAGCAGTCAGGGATGTTTGAGTGCCACTGCGTTGCACTCGTAAAGGCGAAGCTTAAGTGTCCTCCAAAATTTTTTATGAGATAGTGTCCTGCACCTTTTTCAGTATAAATTTTCAATGTGAACAAAAATTGAAGTATACATGTTACAAGAAAAGCAGGCAGATCAGACCCAGTATGGTTATTCTTGTGCTGCTCTTGCACCTTTGGTATGCAGGAAAAAAGTTCAGGCTAGATGTGGATGGTGCAGAGCGTTTCTCTCCTTCGTCTTCATTAAATTTTTGTGACATTTAGGTTCCTAACAGTAAATTCTACATTTGTTTGGAACTGCATTTTCTACTGAGTACAGTTATCTATAAAAAATGTGTTTTAGCTACTCATAGCTGGACCTTTGCTGTGGAAACTATAATCCAGAATAAACGCCATGTCTTTGTCTAAGAAGCAGTGAGGGAGCTACTGAAGACAGTTGCCTGTTGGGTTGAAGCGGAGTGAGTGGTACTTCAGTGTTGTATGATACAAAAAATGTTGATGCGTTTTTCTTGTAGCTTCAACATTCCATGCAGAAGCAGTGCAATTTCCTTGAGTATTATGCATGAACGTAATTTTGTCTGCTGCCGGTACATTTAGCAGAATGAATCATGTTCTGTTGTGCTGTGTTTTGGCTGCTCGCTTTCTTAAGCTTACTACGTTTACATGTGATATGTACTCCTGCCCATAAATTTGTTTCGAATATGACAAGGCTAACTACTTTTCACTGTAGTTTATTTGGTTATTGAAGAGTTGTAAAATATAAGTGCCTCAAAAATTTTTAATCACTGATATTCAGCAATTTCTATAAAATACTTGAGATCTGAAATCGAAATTCCAGTTCAAGGAGTTGGGAGAAATTATAATTCTCTCTCAAATGCAGCACATTTCATTCAAATTGATTCAGGGGTTGTCTGATGAGAGCACTTGTGCTTTTCACATATATTCGAGAAGGAAATCAAAGTCACTCGTGAGATAAAGCTTCTATTTAAGACGTGCACTGCATAGGATTCATGTACAAGTGCAAAATCCTTAGTGGCAGGCTTATTAGGTGGCAAGACATCTTTGCACTTCTCCCAGTCCCTAAGCTTTTGTGGACAGGTCTTACAAGTGGGAGGCAGGTCTAGAATACTAGCTACCAGATGCATATGGCATGTAAAGGACTTGTTTCTAACATGCCCACATATTCTGCAAATAACAGTTCATATTCGTTGCATATGCATGAAGATTTATTGGGACAACACCGTGTAATGCACCTGTAATATATGATACACGGCTCCAAATTTTGGTATCTCTGAATAAGCACCAAATAATAGTCACAGCTGAATGTGTGCTTTGACAAAATAATGTTGCACTCATTTAGGCTCCTCGCATATGTTCTTTTACTTATTTATTTTTCTCAGGGAAGGGAAGAAAAAGTAATATGGAAATTGCTTTTGGCAAACGCCTAAATGCTGGCTTTGTAGCTTGGTTTCAAAAGCAGAAAAGAAGTTGCAACAACAAATTTAACAATCTAAAAACTTGGTCATGTTCATCTTTTATGGGACCATAGGAAGAGGTCATAAGAGCCAGAAAAAGAATAAATAAAAAGATGAAATGGATATTAGCAAGGTGAAAGATTATTTAAATCTGGACATCTTGGCCCCCATGTGGGAGCCTTGTTCAAAGTGAAGTTCAAGAAAGATGAGCGTGAGGTTAGGTGGCTATTCAAAATGCCAGATCCAAAAATGCTGCCAAAGTTAAAATTAATGGAAATAATATAGTTCTAAACATGGCTAACTTAAATTATTAGGGGTGTTATCTCACGTCTTATCACTGTTATCACTGAGGTTTACATGTTTCTAGCTTTTCGGCACATTTTATGATGTAGCAACTAACAGGATGACAATGATAATGACTAACACCATGGCATTGGTGGCAGCAGATGCCATGCTGTGGATAGCTTGCATTCATGTAAGCAATACAGACTGCCAATCGAATATACAAGTACAGCACATTTTGCAGATGTAACACATGGGCATATACAAACTAGAAGCACTTTTAAAGAATTCTACTCCATTTTCGTTTTACAATAATAAAAGTAAGCAACAAACATATTCTATTTGTGGTTGTTACAATACATGCACTCGACATATTCCAATTTCATTTCATTTCATTTCATTTCATTACCTTAAAGGCTCCAATAAATGGAGCGTTACATAAGGGGTGGCAAGAAGAAAAATACATAGTCACAATAACAGGAAGTTTTTTACATTTTCGATGAACTTGGATGGGCACATAATGACAGCAACGTCGTTAGGAAGGCCGTTCCAGTCTGCAGCTGTGCGAAGAAAAAAAGAATTTGAAAACGTGACAGTGCGTGAGCGTGGACGGGCAACCTGTAGCTGATGGCTGGTGCGGTGAGATATGCGTGTAGGAGGAAGGATATAAGGTGCGATGCGCATAGGGCTATGAAAGAATTTGTGAAATAAAGATAGGCTGGCAATGCGACGACGGAGCGATAAGGGGGATAATGCGGAAGCAGTTTTTAAGGAGGAAACGCTGATGTCAAAGGAATATGACGAGTGGATGAAACGAGCGGCGCGATTTTGTACAATAATTCAATCTTGATTGAGCCATAAAATGGGGTCTAATTATCCGTGGTGGAATGGTGGAGTATGAAAACTGAGAAAGCTCGGAATTACTCCAGCTATACATCTTTTCTATTTCTTTTTTTTTTTTTCAAAGTACATATGGCTTTGGGCAGTGAGGCCTAAGTTTCATTTACTGCTTTATCACTGTGACTTTGCATCCTGGTTGCCATCAAATCAGCACTAATTTTTCAAGGGAAAGGTGGCTGTGAATGGGCAAAAAATTTTAAGAGCCCCTCATCAAGGTCCCATTTCAAATTTTAGTTATATGCTGAAAGTTCTTAAAGCCTCTCTAGGGATTGCTCTGCCAAAAGTATTAGAAGAAGACATAGATGAAATTGAACACCCTGTTACCATACCTCTAGGAAGCAAGCGTCACTGTCAACACAGGCACCCTCTCCCTCCGCCTCGAGTAGCATCCGCAGGCGACACTCGTTCCCCGCCTTCCCCGATAGCGGTGCCGAAACACTTCGTCGGGCTAATGTGTGGCAAGCCCCGCCTCCCATCGTTTTCTTCTCTTCCTTTCTTGCTGTGTGGCCCATTTTCAGTGGCAGCATTGCGCATTCCACATTGAACGATTGACCAAAGTAATCTATCATGGTGAAAGACGTTGCTAGGACAGCATTTACGTCGCAGCATTTGTATGTGTTACCTCGACTTCCTGGCTGGGAGCTTTCTCAAGACATGCAGCATTTCGTTTAAAATTTCCGCAGTTCTTGTGGCACACAGCGCTGTATTACTTTGCAGACCCGACCCGTGTGTGAAATATATGCTGAGCTTGTCTGCTTAAAATGGCCAAACCTGGTGAGGAGCCCTTTAAAGGCAGCTGATATAAAGAGCACGTATGAGTATTTCTTAAGAAAAATGCAGACTACATTGTAGATATGCCTTTGATGCTGGCTTTGTGTGAATCAAGGTCTTGTTTTCCGCATGAATGTTGTTGTACAATATATTACATTACTCGGCATGTCACAAGTGCTACAAAATATGGCATGCATCCATTACACCGATGGAGCTGAGATATGTATTCATGGAGTGCCGTATGTGCATATACTGCAATTCTGGATTTGTTCTCAAGGAAGGTATGCAATCTATGCTGTAATTAATGAACATGATCATTACAAGGTTTGTGCAATGGTATGCAGTTTCATTCAATCTTTACACAACAATGGTACTACATATACATTGATATTGCTACTGTTTATTGCGATAATCCTGAGTAACCGCAACACATCTTCTGATTGGTGTACAAGCTTCTGTGCTCATGCAGTATGAACTTTTTTGGATGGTCCCAGAACCATGAAATAATTGCCCAATTTGTTTCATTATCCACTTTCTTGAAACTAATGTCTTCCAGTCCGTGGAGTGGCAAGAGGAAAACCACGTACAGAAAGTAAGCTGGGTGCAGCAGTTGCACATTTTCTGGTCCTTGTTACAGCTGGTAATTAGAAAACATGGGAAATATTCTTGCTGATCACCTTTTCTTTGTATTGTTAAATCACTAACTTCATTCTAGTACACTGTGATGTGGGACATAAAAGATTTGTTGCACTTTTAAAAGGTAAATGCATATCTATTGATAGGATTGGTTTGTGTTATTGTAATCTATGTCAGACCGAAAGTAGTAAATGGGACCAAATATAGACATGCTTACAGAAAATGTTCTCATTGTGAGCACCTTGAATAGCTCACTTTTTTATGTTTTCCATAAACTTTTAATAGATAGCCCTCTCCATATAGTAGTCCTGTCGATGTACAAAGCTACAACAGCAAAAAAAAAAAAAAAATGCTGCTTCTGTGCACTTGGGCATGCACGGGCTTGGCAAAATTTTGCAGGCACATTACTGTGGGCACTAAAAAATCATAGATGGGTTTAGTAGCTCTTGGCTTTGTGTGCTTTGGTCATTAGGAAATACACAGTGCATTTTGAACATAGTGTAAAAACATGTGCATTTGGTAGACCCAGGGTAGCCTGCAAGGCCATAGGGCACATCAAATTGTGCAGAGATTGGGGGAAGAGAGGGTGTTAGGGAAGGCTCCCACGCATGCTCAGTACTGCCAGCTGGCATGTCTCCTCAGAAAGGGGGGCGGGGTAGGGGTTGGGCCCGCAGGGCCCAGCCCCCTCTATATCCCTTAGTCATTGGTTGGTAACCTAGTGAGACTATACAGTTCAGTTCGCACTGTGTAGTTGGCCATAAAGTCAAGTCCACATCCCAGGCAATAATCACATCGCCAGATAATTTTGCTGTTTTTCCACAAGAAAAACAATAATGTGACTGCAGCCTTACTTTCAGCAGTGCTCTCATGAATCATTTGATTTAATGTTAGTCCTTCATAGGCATGAAAGGTAGTTTGTGCACCTTATGCTGTGACATTTTAATCTCACGTATGTCCACTTTGCTCTTTACTTCACATGAGCAACTGTGTTTTCCGCAGAAAATGCCAGAGAAAATGTGTTATTCATGTAGCATTTCTGCCCTGCGTGGTGTCAGGAGATGCAGAGGTTGGCAGCTGGTGTGGCTGTAACCCAACAGTTGTCATGAAAACTCATGCATAAGCTTTGCGAAATGTGTTGCTGTTCTTTGTTTCATATTGTAATCCAAGTAGTCTTCCACAGTGCAGTGTAATTTTCTATCTGTTGCATTTTTAAAATCTCTGGCGACTTACCTAGTGTGTTGATACATCGAGAGTTGGCAATAAATATGTTTTTGCTGCAATCTAAGATGAATGTATGTGGTGTTATAGCTAATCCTCTTCTTAATTGTTTTGTAAGACCAGAAGTGTAATAAGTAATTTTATGTAAAGGGGAGTGCTAAAATGTCACCGCAAGGTGGCTTCAGAGAAGTTTACAGGAAAGACGTTCACTTGAAACGGATGTGTATTGAAAAATAGTTTCACCACAAGCATTATTAACTGCGTACGTACATCAGGAAGCATGAAAAAGCTTAGCAAAGGGGTAATATTAGAGGTGATACGGCGAATGCAGAAACATTGTTCTAGCTGGGTGCATTCGGATGCGAGTTGCAGCTATGGAGGTCCCGGCTTTTTTTTTTTTTTTTTTTTTTCAATGACGCGTTTATATGATAGCTAGAAAAATACCTCCTACGTAAAACCAGGTTTATTACTGCATCAGCATCTGTGGTCACCCGAATAAAAACCTGTCTGTCGGCTTGTGTACGGCAAAATAGAGAGGAGACCCACACGAGGGGAGGAGGCACCTGACGGCGCTCCGCCGTCAACCATCTGCTCCCGGACAAATACGTGTCGCAGCTGCGTGTGTGTTCTACCTAGGGTACTTAGTTAAAAGCAATGATCGATGCTGCACCTTTTCCGAGGTAAAGCTAATGCTTAAACACCAACTCCGGCGTCATTTTCAAATGGTATTGACAGTCCTGTCACCGGCAGGCTGGTTCAGTTTGCTTAAAAATTCATCAATAATTTTAAATAACAAATAAACGCCATACCAAAACTGTTAACTGCTTCATGTGACATCACAATGAGTCGATGACATCAGATCCTACACTACCATAATGTAAACACGCAGTGCTCGTGGTGCTAATGCCGGGGAAGTGAAGCTGATGTCTCTTGATGACACAGGGAGCTTTTACAGAGTTTCCGAACTAAACGCAACCAAGTCGCATTGGACACGAAAATACCTTAATTATAGTAGGATAACATTTGTTAAAGCATACATGTGGATATAGGCAAAAAAACGTGATCAGGTCACAAAGAAGTCGCATCATGCGAGAGAAACTTTGACGGGGTGCCTCCGACAGGCCAGGAACGGATCTCCTGCAGATTTTGATGAGGCGTTAACATATGAGGCAAGGGAATGGCACTAAATTACATGCACATGCTTTGCACGCCGCAAACGCAACCGTACGTGTGATCGGCGAGCACGATCGCAATCAGATAGATCGCGTTTGTAGTTTGATTTCCTTTTTAAACCTCATGTGCGTGTTTTCACTATGTCGTGAAGGAACAAAATTCAGAGCTCACATTGCAAAGAAATGGGAGCCATGTACAGGAATGGGATGAGGTATAGGAATAAATGAACTGTGTGGTTTAATTAGGTGTTAAATAAAAATTAGCAAACCGTCGTTTTCTGCCTTTCTCAAGGCGATGTATTGAATGCTAACTAAATTTCTCCGATGCCCTAATAACGGCATCAATTTGACATTTAGGCCGAGTTTAGGCCACATTGTTCGTTACGTGCATCACATTTCTTTTACATTGTGTGTGTTGAAAATATATATGGAATAGCCGTTTTTTCCCCCTGTTTTTATGTGTCATACACCTGAGACGTAGATCGTTTTCCATGTCCCCTGGGAGAATAAAGCAAAAGACATTGTTTATATTTGCTTGAATTAGGAAGCATGTTATAGGTTGTGTATGTATGTCTTCGAGCTCGCGCAGCTTTCCATTGTCACGTGCGTCCAATGTCAGTGACGATTCAACTGATAGAGGGAGCGTTCTCTTTGATGACCGGCCTTCTAGGTGACATGTTCACAGGTTACCATTCTATTTCGCGTGGGCTGCTCGTAGAGATACTCCGGAGGATACGGCAAGATGTGGGTATCGCATTAGACCGAAGCGCAGGATTTCCATGCTTTGTACATACTTCCTGGCCTTCAATGACATGCACATAATGCAGCCGTATGTACTTTGCATCAAAGTGCAGCTTACAAATGGAGTCGGTGGCTTCCAAAGGCCCAATCGGTGCTGTGAAAATTGCGCTCCCGCACCGGGCGCCTTTCTTCATCTTTAGGGACTCCGAAGACGCACTCCACAACAGTAGTTCTTTCACCGAGGTGTGCTTATCCTCTCATCCTTTGACCACTCTGCCATGTTGCCGAGTTACCAGACAAACAATAGACATATGCGCAAGCCATCTGCGCACGTATACATCGTGCAGACGGCAACGTTTGACGTAAGCGAGGAACCTCAATTCATGAGAAAGCAGTAATTTTTTTGTATTCTTTTTTTCACACATACTAGGTACAAAAAATGACGGGAAAAAACGCAAGCACGACTGTGTGTTGAGCAGACGATAGCGCGTCGAGCAGACGACAGCTAGAGTTACTGTATATGCTACCAAAAGTAACTCTAACGACAGCTTGGCACCGCCGTAACCGCCGGCGGTACGCGCGGTTCCGTCGGGCCACCACATTGGTCGGAACTTCAGATGGCCATGGCAGCACCGCCGCAAATATTAACCTTTTTTTTTTTTTTTGCTTCACTCTCGCCGCTTGCTTTGGCGTGCGTTGGACCCACTCCCACAATCTAGTACACTCTAACGAGCATAGAGTGTACTAGAATACGGTTGAGTGTAAAGCCCCTTAAACTTCGTAAAGTAGCGCCACCATGGAGGAAGGAAAACTGAGGAGGAGCCCTGGCATCACCCTTTGTGGAGCTAAGTGAAGCCGGAAGTTGGCGTTGCTCCGCCCAACGTTTTAAAGGGAAGCTTTCTTTGCCTCTTCCTTCGACTTCCTCACTGCTGCTGCTGTGGGCTGCTGCCCTACCCTCTCCGCGCGCTAGGAGAAAAGTGTGGAGGAAATGACGTAGTAAGTTCTCCTTTCTTTTGCTGATTTTTTATTTCTTTGTCATGGTGGCCACGCCTTTCGGGCCACAATGGCGGCTTTGTTTTGGTCACGGGTTTTGGTTCTGCGCGCTCACGCGTGTTGCTCCGTATGTTTCGGACCGTGGCAAAGGCGCCGTGTGGGCAGGTTAGCGTTGGTCTCCGTGTTTTGTTGCGCTGCGTCATCTGGACCGTGCTCTACCGGATGTTGCTGTGGCCAGGTGGGACAGGAGGAACTAAAGTTCGTGAAATGAACGCGCATGCAACGCTGTACGCAATGTACCGCGCCACGGCAATGGCAACGGACGAAGGAATATCCGCGGGAAATTTTGCCCTCTTTGGCGGAATCGTGCCAACGTGCTAACGATTGTTTAGTATTGCTGCGGAACGCGCGGGTCCGAGCAGCACGGTTGCGCGCAGCGCGGCGTGGTGTCGCGATAAATGTAAACGAGAGAGGAGAGCTGGCCCGATAGGCGGAGCAACGCCATGAGCAACGCCAACTTCCGGCTTCACTTTAGCTTCACAAAGGGTGACGTCAGAGCCTCACCTGAGTTTCCTTCCTCCGTGGCTGCAGCTGTCGCGCACACCGCGTTGGGTGGTGGTTCAGAGCGTGTGTGTGTGTATGTGTGTAATATATATATATATATATATATATATATATATATATATATATATATATATATTGTTACGTGTAGCTGATGTGCAAGTCTATTTACAACATATTTACACGTAGACCAACGGTGGCAAAGATGGCGACGCTATATCAAGCGGGCCACGCCGTCTTTCTCCTCAGTGCAGCCACACTGTGGCGGCTGTTCCGTAGCATCACCCCCGCAGTAGAAGCACCGTCCTGGTCGGTGCTTAATCTACACATCCGCGGCGAAAGGTGTGTGGTATGGCTTTAGTCTCGCCACGTGAATGATGTCGCAGCCGACGATGACGCTGAGAGGTTGGCGGGGAGGACTTCATACGTGACATCGGTCACTTGTCGCACCACACGGTATGGGCCAGTGTAGCGCGACAGCAGCTTTTCGGAAAGGCCCACACGTCGAATGGGTGACCAAAGAAGCACCAGAGAACCCGGAGTAAAGTGCACGTCGCGATGGTGGCAATCATAGAGGCGTCTCTGATGCTCCTGTGAGGCCTCGAAACGGGTGCGGGCGAGCTGGCGCGCGTGGTCGGCGTGTGCGATCGCGTTGAGGGCGTATTCAGTGGCTGAACGTGTGGCCGAGGGCAACAAAGTGTCCAAGGGCAACGCGGGTTCTCGGCCATGTAGGAGATAGAATGGTGAATAGCCGGCGGTGTCTTGACGCGACGAATTATACGCGAACGTCACATATGGTAAGTGAAGATCCCAGTCGTGGTGGTCGGTCGTGACGTACTTGGATAGCATGTCGGTGATGGTCCGGTTGAGGCGCTCCGTGAGGCCGTGGGTCTGTGGGTGGTAGGACGTGCTGAACTTGTGCTTAGTGGAGCAGGAGCGGAGGATGTCCTCGACGACTGCCGACAGAAAGCTGTCGATAAAAAGAGAAACAGAGTGGAAGGGGGAGATAGATAGAAAGAAAGGGAGACAAGCACGAACAAAGCGCGTACACTACAGAGCGGTAGGGGGCGGCATTCTTAGAGTCTGTCGTGAAGCCCCGTGGACCGCAAGAACCTTAATAGCGCGAGTAAGGCCTTCAACGCGGATGTTCTTTCGGAGCATTGGCCTAAAGCTTTCAGTTCTGAAAGTGGACGATTGTCCAACTGGTCCAGTACTCTGCACATCACTTGTCTCTCAGCATTGTACCGCGGGCAGACACAGATAATGTGTGCTAGCGTCTCGTCGATGTTACATGTGTCGCACATGGGGCTGTTGGCCATTCCTGAGGAAAGCATATGAGTTTGTAAAGGCAACGCCTAGCCACAGACGGTAGATCATGGTCCGTTCACGTCGTGGTAATCCAGGCGGGAGGTGCATCCGTATGTCTGGAGACAACGAACGCAACCGACACATGGTGAAAACATTCGAGTCCCACAGGGGCAAGGTACACCCACGGGATATCAATCGCAGCGTCTGTTCGCGAAAGCGGAATGAATACTCGTTGACCACTTTCATGTGCAGATCGGGCGGCTTCGTCGGCGTGGTCAATCCCGCTGATGTTACAATGTCCTGGAAGCCACTGAAAGATTATGTTGTGTCCCTTGTCATGGCTTTGATGATATATGTGCCGAATTTCTGAGTCCAGTTGTTCATTGGGTCCGTGGCGCATTGGGCTTCGTATGCACTGAATGGCTGCCTTGGAGTCACTAAAGACTGTCCATTGTTGCGGTGGCTTCTGCTTAATGAAATCAAGTGCAGCATGGAGCGCCGCGAGTTCTGCACCCGTCGATGTGGTCACACATAAAGTTCTTAATTTTATTTCCTCAGATTGTGCCGGGATGATGACTGCAGCAGCAGAGCTGTTGAGTTTTACTGAACCATCTGCGTATACATGTTGCCGGAATCTGTGCACGTTGTGAATGTGCTCCAAAGTTACTTGTTTTAAAGCTTGCAATATGGCGCTCCAGCTTTCTTTCTGATTCCTGGAATTGTCAGTTGCACTTGCGGCCGGTGCAGACACCACAATGGATCTGACAATCGTGTAGCGGGCGTAAATGCTGATGGCAAGTAGGACTGATGTCTTACAATAGTTTTAGCAAAAGCTGAAAGTGGCCTTTTTGCTGGCAAGCAAGCAAGATGGTGTGAGGGAATCCGAGTCAGGTGTCGGATGTGCGCTCTCAGGACATCCGTATCAATGTAGACTGTCAAAGGAGCGTCTCTGGCTATGGCCACTGTCGCAATCGATGACGTAGTTTTGGGAAGACCGAGACAAGTCCTGAGTGCTTGGGCTTGCACGCTCTGGAGTTTGCGAATATTCATAGTGCAAGTATTTCCTAGTACAGGTAAGCTGTACCGTAGGAAGCCCACAAACAGTGCTTTATATAGTTGCAACATTGACGGTACTGTTGCACCCCAGGACTTCCCGCCGAGAAACGCAAGAAGGTCCACAATGGCGGCCAAACGCTTTGTCATGTACGAGATGTGAGGGCTCCAAGACAAGTCTCTATCGATGATAACGCCAAGAAATCGGTGCGTTCGTCTATATCGTATAATTTGGTCATTAATCCGCAAAGCATACGGAGCCATCGCTTTGCAATTAAAAGCAACGAGTGCACATTTCTCAGCGGAAAGCTCCAAGCCTTGTCTTCTTAGGTATGTTGACACAGCCGTTGAGGCTTTCTGAAGTAGTGCGCGGACTTGTACACGTGTCACGCCTGAAGCCCATATGCAAATGTCGTCTGCATATACGGAGAGCTGAACGGTTTGCGGTAACGAATCGGCGAGACCAACGAGCACCAGGTTGAAAAGGGTAGGGCTGAGTACTCCGCCTTGCGGTACACCACGACTGGTATAGCTTGATGGCGTTGGTCCGTCTTCAGTCAAAATAAAGAAAGATCTTCCATTCAGATAGTTGCATATCCAGCGAAAGGTGCGTCCACCAATCCCTACAGCTTCTAAGGCGTCCAGAATTGCATGATGATCTACATTGTCGTACGCACCTTTAACATCAAGGAATAGGGTCGCAGTGATTCGTTTCAGATGTTTCTGGTGTTGTACGTATGTTACCAGGTCGATAACGCTATCTATTGACGAGCGGCCACGTCGAAAACCAGCCATTACCTCTGGATAGACGTTGTAAAATTCCAAGTACCACTCCAACCGTTTAAGGATCATTCTCTCCATTACCTTGCCGACACAGCTGGCCAGTGCTATTGGACGGTAAGATGACAATTCCAACGGGGATTTGCCAGCCTTTAGGAGTGGAACAAGCCGACTGGATTTCCACGTTGTAGGGACCAGGCCGTCACGCCATGATGCGTTGTATAGGCCAAGAAGGGCATCTCTGGCCTCTTGACCAATGTTTGCAAGCGCAGAGTATGTGATGCCATCGTGTCCTGGTGACGAAGATCGCCTGCACCCAGCAAGCGCGGCCTCCAGTTTTTCGATAGAGAAAGCAGCGTCTATGCGAGGATCTCGGGAGCAAGGGGGCACAATGGGAATAGGTGCGCAAGGTGAATACGTGAGCGCCGAACCCGCGATCCTTGCGCAGTAATCTTCGGCTACCTCGACTTGTCGGCGTCCTAGATGTAGGGCTAGAGACTTAAATGGACGACGCGGTTGAGGAGCTGTTCGAAGTCCACGGATTGTTCTCCAGACAACCGACAGAGGTTCACGCGGGTCGAGAGACTCACAAAACGATTTCCAGCGGTGATTTTGCAGTACAGCAAGGCGACGCTGAATTTTCTTTTGAGTGCGTCTGGCCTCTCTAAGGTCGTACAATGATTTAGTCCGTCTGTAGCGTCGCTCCGCTCGCCGGCGGATTGCACGGAGGCTCTGTATTTCCGAATAAAAATCTGTGTATTTTTCTAATGGCCGAAATGAGCGCATAGCATCCTGCATAGCCTTGGCGATCTCAAATTCTAGTGTGGACGAAATGCCTTCGTGGCATGCGTCTTCCATAAGTGATTTAAACACGGGCCAATCGATTGTTTGTTTAAAGTTTGATGGAACGGATTTGGTGAGGCCTTTTATCTTCAGGTAGGTAGGAATGTGGTCGCTTCCGTGGGTTTCTATATCTGCGAACCAATGGACGCAGCGAGTGAGGCATCGCGAAACAAATGCTAAGTCTAAACAACTACTGTACGTCCGGCCGCGCAGAAACGTGGGACTGCCATCATTTAGACAACAAAGTTCATGGTCGCAAGCAAAGGACACGAGGTTTCTTCCTTTGGAATTTATCTTGTTGCTTCCCCAAAGTGAATGATGTGCGTTGAAGTCCCCTACAACAATCCATGGATCAGGTGTCGCATCTATAATGTCACTCAGTCTCTGCGTATCGAAACGACTTGATGGAGAAAGGTAAGCGCCCACTAAAGTAAACGCAAGTTTTTGTTTTTTCACGGTCAAACACACATACTGATTAGTGTCATGTGGCCGCACTGGATGAACAACGTAAGTCAGTTTACACCGTATGTAGATGATCACTTTGCTAATGTCAGTACAAGTCGATGACACATGAGGTTCATAGCCTGAGTTCCGGACGGGTTTCTGTAGCTTCGGTTCACAGACGACAACAATGGGGAATCGATTGGTGAAAACGTAATGGCGAAAATCACTGCAGGATTTTAGGCCACGGGCATTCCATTGCATAATAGATGCTTCCTTGACTTGTCTGAAGAACGGCTGACGCGGTATAGCATTTGCGCTTGCTACTCGAGGCTCGCAAGAACCGGATCCAGGCCGTCCAGCACTTGTAGTGCACCTCGAGCAGATGGTGTCCGCATGTCATTTATCAACACGCGAATGACTTTCGTTAGAGATTTTATTATGACGATTACTTGCTTGTCTTGACCTCGCACGTTATCTGGGCCCTCATTGGTTCGTCGGTAGTCCACCGTCGACCTTTGTTGGGCTGGAGGACTTGATGTCGGAAGTGCAGGCCAGTCGTTTGCAGTAGAGGTATTCCCTGCGCCATCAGACACGGTGTTGTTACTGTGGGTGAGCGCTTTGGGAGCACCAGCCTCAGGAAGTTAGGCATGGTTAGGTCCCCAAGAAAATAGGGCGTCTTTCTTCAAGAGGTCGATAAGGGGACGGGCGATGGTCGGAAAATCCTTCACAAAGCGTCGGAAATACGAGCACAGCCCTACGAAACTACGAACGTCCTTGGTAGACTTCGGAACAGGAAAGTTCGTAACGGCGCGAATTTTGTCCGGATCACGTCGCACGCCTCTGGCGTCCAGGAGGTGTCCAAGGACGGTGATTTGGCGGCGAGCGAAGTGACATTTTAACGAGTTCAACTGGAGACCGGCGCGGCGGAACACGTCAACAATCGCCGAAAGACGGTCTAGATGCGTGTCAAATGTGGGTGAATAAACGATGACGTCGTCCAGATAGCATAAACAGGTGGACCACTTGAACCCCTGGAGCAAAGAGTCCATCATTCGTTCGAAGGTGGCGGGCGCGTTACAGAGACCGAAAGGCATCACCTTGAACTGATAAAGGCCGCAAGGAGTAATAAATGCAGTCTTCTCTCGGTCCATGGCGTCGACAGATATCTGCCAGTAGCCAGACCGTAAGTCGATAGAAGAAAAATAGGTGGCACCGTAGAGGCAGTCGAGAGCGTCATCAATACGTGGCAGAGGGTTCACGTCCTTTCTTGTGATTTTGTTCAGGTGGTGATAATCTACACAAAAACGCCACGTGCCATCCTTCTTTTTGACAAGTACGACGGGAGAAGCACAGGGACTACAAGAAGGCTCGATAATGTCCTTTGCAAGCATCTTTTTGACTTCCTGTTGGATAACAGCTCGTTCGGACGCAGGAACACGACATGGGCGTCGGTGAATAGGGTTCGCATGCCAGTGTTTATGCGATGGGTCACGACGGACGTTTGACCTAAGGGTCGATTGTCAAAGTAAAAAATGGCGCGATAGCCTTCAAGAACGCGGCAAAGAGCTTCAGCTTGAACAGGTGTAAGGTCAGAGGAAACCATCTTCTCAATGTCGACGTCGGTACCGTGCGATGACGTCACGGTATGGGCTGAGCTGTGACGATCTTACACTGTGAATGGCTCGATCTCACCATCCTGCAAAGCGCTAATTATAGCCAATGAAATCCCCTGAGGCAGAACTTGCGCGGTTAACGCGAAATTGACAAGGGGAAGGCAGGTGCGATTACCAGTAATTGTCAGCACAGTGTGTGGCACGGTAACACCATGTGTAAGTAATTGGTGCGACCACGTAATTACCGTCAGGTACAGCTGGTGAGGACAAGTCGACGTGTGTCGCAGATTGAGGCGGTAGGCGAATAAAATCCATGCAGCTCAAACGGCTTGGAGGTGGGTCCACATGGTCGGCAAGAAGAGGCAAGTCAAGGCGAAGTGAGCCGGCCGAACAGTCAATGAGGGCAGAATGATTGGCAAGGAAATCCAGACCGAGAATGAGTCCGTGAGGGCAGTGCTCGATGACGGTAAAGAGAACGACGGATTGTCTCTCAGCAATGGTGAGTCGGGCAGAGCACATGCCAACAATAGTGACAGTCCCTCCGTCGGCGGCTTGTACAACTCGGTCCGGCGCGGGCGTCAGAACTTTCTTGAGCCGATGGCGAAGAGCAGCACTCATAATGGACACATGTGCCTCGGTGTCAATCAATGCGCACACAGGAACATTGTCGACGAGAACGTCCAAAAGATTCTTGTTCGTGGGTAAAGTGAAGCGAGGATTTCGTGCCAATTTCGTCATTGCAGCTTCACCTCCAGAAGCTGCAATGTCTAGTTTTCCGGTCGGGGTGCGGCGAGTAGGTCGGAGAAGGAGCACGGCGTGACAGGGGCGAACGAGATTGACGACGGGAGGGAGAAGGCGAGCGGGAGCAGCGGGGTCGTGTCAAAGGTGTCGCAGGGTCAGATAATGGAGCGGGCATAGAAGGGGCGAAGGGAAAGGACGCGCTTGAGGGGCCAGGGTGGTAATCAGGAGAATAGCGCACCGGAGAAGTCCAGCGGCTGCGGCAGTGGCGAGCGACATGTCCTATGCGTCGGCACTTAAAACAGATCGGCTTGTCGTACACGGTTCGCCATTCAGAGGGGTTGCGCTGTCCATAAGAGGAGTAAGAAGGGCGCGGTGGGGACGTGCGTGGAGAAAGAGGTTCCGAGCCTAAGGAACGAATGGATTGCAGGCCGACATTGAACAACTCTTGACGGACGACGGCCTGGATCAAGGAGATTGTCACCGGAGAATGATCAGGTGACGCGAATGAAGGGGCCGCCGGTTGTGCCGCTTCGACCTCACGACGAATGATGCGGGTCAAGTTGTCACATCGCGATGGCTGGTGGAAGAGGTCGTCACAGGATGACGTAGCAGCTGTGTTGGGAAGTCACGTGATGTGCTGGGATACCCGGCGGCTTTTAGCATGCTCAAGACGGCGGCACTCCTTGAGGATCGTATCGATGCTGGTGACGTTGGTAAACACCAGTAAATTGAAGGCGTCGTCAGCAATGCATTTGAGGACGTGATGAACCTTATCGTCCTGAGACATGGTCGGGTCAGCCTTGGCACAAAGGGCCAAGACGTCGAGAATGTAGGACACGTAGGACTCGGTCGACGTCTGTACACGTGTGGCAAGGGCTTTCTTGGCATTGACTTGACCGAAGGGATTGCCAAAAAGGTCGCGGAGCTTCTCTTTGAAGAGATCCCAGCTCGAGATCTCCTCTTCGTGAGTCTGGAACCATGCAAGTGGAGCTCCGTCGAGGTAGAAAAGAACGTTCGCAAGCATAATAGTCGAATCCCACCTGTGCTGACACGTATAAGCGGAGCCAGTCGTCAACATCAGGTCTGCCGACTCCGTTGAAAACACCAGGATCCCGAGGGGGGGAAACGGCGACGTAGGTCGGGGCTGCAGGCGGAGACGGTTGCGTAGATGAAGGGCAGCCAGCAGGAGCCGAAGTTGCACTGTCGCCGTTGCGACCGCTGCAAAGCTCCATGACGGGTACGGGGAATGTCCACCTCCACCAAATTAATGTTACATGTAGCTGATGTACAAGTCTATTTACAATATATTTACACGTAGACCAACGGTGGCAAAGATGGCGACGCTATATCAAGCGGGCCACGTCGTCTTCTTTCTCCTCAGTGCATCCACACTGTGGCGGCTGTTCCGTAGCAATATATATGACAGGCACGACTAAGAGAAGAAAGGCGACAGGAGAAACTAATTTTCACCCCACTGCGTCGAATGTGCACATTGCCCTCTGGAGCTCCCTGGCTGTCGCCACATTAGCCACTTGGCAGCTGTAATTATCCGTCACTTCCCACAGAAGCATTGCAGAAATTGCAGCGCATTTCTTTCTACTAACTTCTACTAGCGTGCGAGGCCAGAGGGGATGCAGATAGAACTGTAGAGAAAAGGAGAGGGAGAAGAGGCAGTTCCCGCCCAGGTAGCACAAACCCATCTAGAAGACGTCTATATTTCGGCTTGTTCAAGCCATAAGGTTGTCTACAATCCAGCTTGTACAAGCTGAGCAATAGCTCTAGAACTCCACAAGCACTCCTGAAGCCAAGCTAATGCTCCCTCCGTATTCGTCTTGGGGAAGTCTTGGCAAGCTGTTCCTTAGACCATGTCTAGAACTCGCTTGTGAAGGCTTATTTCGCTTGCCTGAGAAAATACCGGGTGTTTCAGCAAACACTTTAAAAAAAAAATCCTGTGGCAGATAGCACAATTCTAGTCCATGAGCCGGTCTACTCGAAGAGGCGGACATTACTTGCAGAATAAATTGAAATGCATAATCGACTAATTAACAAAATTGCACTAATTAAGCTTTAAGCTAATTGCTTTATGGCACATTGTAATTTAGAAATATCAGCTGGCGAGACTGCAAGGCATATCCACTTGAAAATAATTTTGTGGATGACACCATTACGAATATGCGCCGTCAAACTTGCGGTAAAAATGCACTGTCATTCCGCTTAATTTCCTAACAAAATGTCGTTTTATGCATTGAAACTCAAAAGTAATTGGAACGCCCATGCGTTTCTCTGCAAAGTTTGGGAATTAATATCTCGAAAATGATGTCATCCTGAGAATTCTTTCCAAGTGGATCCGCCTTGCGAACTGCCCGGCTAGAATTGGTAAATTGCAACATGTGCCATAAGGTAATTTGTTAAAAGTTAATTAGTAATTTTTTAATGAGTCGATTATAAATTTAAATCTTTTGTGCAAGCAATGTCCACCTCTTCGAGTAGACCAGCTCAAGGACTAGAATTGTGCTATTTGCCACTGTCAATTGTGAAAGGGTTGGCTCATGATACAGCATTTCTAATAAATGCACAAGTATTCAATACGACTGGTTCTAACTTGAAAATTGTCACCATCATCATCATCATCAGCCCGCCTGTTTTATGTCCACTGCAGCACGAAGGCCTCTCCCTGCAATCTCCAATTAACCCTGTCCTACGCCAACCGATTCCAGCTAGTGCCCGCGAATTTCCTAATTCCATCGCTCCACCTAGTCTTCTGTCGTCCTCGACTGCGTTTCCCTTCTCTTGGTACCCATTCTGTAACCCTAATAGTCCAACGGTTATCTAACCGGCGAATTACGTGACCTGCCCAGCTCCATCTTTTCTCTCTTGATGTCAATTAGAATATTGTCTATACCCGTTTGCTCTGTGATCTAAACCGCTCTCTTTCTGTCTCTTAGCGTTATGCCTAGCAATCTTCGTTCCATCGCACTTTACGTGCTGCTTAACTTGTTCTCAAGCTTCTTTGTCAGTCTCTAAGTCTCTGCCCCATATGTGAGCACTGGTAAAATGCACTAATTGTACACCTTGCTTTTCAATGATAATGGTAAGCTTCCAGTCAGAAGCTGACAATTTGTGCAGTATGCGATCCAACCCATTTCTATTCTTTTATGACTTTTTTATGACTTCATTCTTTTATGACTTTATGATCAGGGTTCCCTGCCATTAATTGACCTAATTAAGTAAACGTACTCCTTCACAGACTCTAGAGGCTGACTGGCGATCTTGAACTCTTGTTCCTTTGCCCGGCTATTCATCGTTAATTTTGTCTTCTGCATATTAATCTTCAATCCCACTCTTACACTTTCTCTGTTAAGGTCTTCAATCATTTGTTGTAATTTATCTGCATTGTTGCTGAATATAACAATGTCATCGGCCAACCGAAAGTTGCCGAGATATTCGCTGTCGATCCTTACTCCTAAGCTTCCCAGGTTTAATAGCTTGAATATTTCTTCCAAGCACGCAGTGAATAGCATTGGAGAGATTGTGTCTCCCTGTCTGACCCCTTTCTTTATAGGTATCTTTCTGCTTTTCTTGTGTGGAATTAAGGTAGCTGTAGAACCTCTGTAGATATATTATAGTATATCTTATGAATGGCATGTCACGAAAAACTGACCCCGCATCCTAAGACTAAGGCACAGGACTAAGGAGGACAAGCAAGGCATGTGAGCTGGTGGCAGGCCCAGTGGCTTTTGAAGAATGTGTGCGAGTGAAAAACAGAAAAAAGTACTTATTTAGAGTAAGAGTTCAACGCCTAACACAAACATGATTAAGAAATCATCTCTACGTATAAAAAAAATAGCAATGACACTATCCAAAAAGATACTGTTCCCTTTTGACAGCTCTCAACTGTATATTTAAAACTCTATCGTTGGATGCTTAACATAAACGTGATTAGGAAATAATCTCTATATATTAGGAAAATAGCGATGATGCTGTCCAAAAAGATTGGTTCCCCATTGACAGCTGTCAAGTGTATATTTATAACCATACAGTTTCTGTAATGCACACACCATTTTCAAGGATTGACTCTAGGCTAGTTATGAAATTACAATATTTTAGGACTTCAGTTAACACTCACGATGCATAGTTTCTTGTTTTAAGCCTCGCTTTTCAGTGGCTGTCCTCACAAGACTAAGCACAAATAAAACAATAACAAGCACCATAATTAAAGGACCAAAAATATAACAGTGAAGGCATAGCATAATGCCAGAAGACTGGTATAATTCACTCTATAATTTAAAATGCCTATTCAGGTTCACCCAAAGCATCTTCACGTTCTTTTGCTGCTTGGAAGTTAAGCTCCGCCTACTTGCTCGGCAGTGCACCGAGTCGCAATGGAATGAGCCACATTTAAGAAATACGCGACTGTATACTCACTTGATCCCACACTAAGTCTTCGAGCGCCATCACAGCTTCGCCGTAGAGACGCCACGCTTTTATATCGACTTTGGTTGGGCGTTGCCTTTACCAAAGCCTATGCATTCCGCATAGGGATGACCGACACCCCAACCTGTGACCACTGCGGCCATGAAGAATCAATTGGCCATATTTTGTGCGTCTGCCCGCAGTACACTCCACAGAGGGCATGCCTTCGCCACGAACTTGACCAAATGGATGACCAACCGCTATCCGAAAAAAGAATTCTACAACATCGAAAGGACCTACCGTCACAGAAGAAGGCCATGCAAGCGCTATTGCGCTTCTTGCGATCTACCGGCCTGTTTGAACGACTTTAACTGGAACGCCTCTTGTGTGTGTGTCTCCATGTGTGCGCGTTCCTTTTTTTCCCCTTTCTTTTTTAGTGTTTTCCTCTCGGTCATCTTTCTAACCCCTATCCCCCATCCCTAGTGTAGGGTAGCAAACCGGAGACTCATATCTGGTTAACCTCCCTACCTTTCCTCTTCATTCTCTCTCTTGGAACTTACTATAGCTTTCTTTTACTTTGCGTCTTGTTGGCAAGGGGCCCTGAACACCTATTACAACTGCAATAACTGATGTCTTGCAATACTTGGCGTTTGTAAAATTTGTTATGTCTAAAGTAGAATATATCATAATGTATAATAGTTTCCGTATGACCACAGTAAAGCATGATGTCGCAACAGCATACATAGATGATCCTTGAACGTTATGTGGCCATTGTTAATAGGCATTTGAAGACCACATGTGACAGTTGATGTAAGTAGAGTTTAGAGCGCTAAAACAAAATATTAATAATGTACCATGCACTAAATTCTTATGTAGACCCGCTTTTTCTGAAATGTAAACATTCTACACAATGCTGACTTAGAAAATAACATTAGTGTTGTTTAAGTCTCTGAATAAGAACTAACTGAACAATAAGCACAACTTGGCAACTTCTTACCCGCTCGCAAAGTGCAATTCTTAACCGGACGAGTGCTGCTTGCAAATGGGACGAGTCATCGCATTTCCCCACGTGGAATAGCTTCGTATAGCTTCTGGAATACCAAACCATCTAGTCAAACAATGCAAATAACACAGAATATCAGCAGTTTTGGCGGATATCTGAAGCATTCTCACAGGCGAACAACTCTGCAATTAATAAATTAAATTTGCGGAAACTCAGTTCTATGGAACTGCAAGGAGGAGGGAGTTTCCTATAAAAATTGCCATCCACCCAACTGTAGCTACACTGGGTGCATGAAAATTTTCTCTTTAAAATATTTCCATCAATTTTTATTTAATTCTGAACACCATGAATTTTGGGAGTAAGGATCACTGCACTTCATGATCAACCTATCTTAAGTCCACCGCAGGACAAAGGCCTCTCCTTCCGATCTCCGATTACCCCTGTGCTGCGCCAACCAATTCCAACTTCCGCCTGCGAATTTCTTAATTTCATCACCCCACCTAGTCTTTTGCCGTCCTCGACTGCGTAATGCCTTGTTAAACAACAGCCCTCTAAGGTTGCCTCCAATGATACTGTAGACATGCAGGTCTGAGGCTCATTTTCTGCCACTGGCTTGAGTGCTGAAGTTTCCACCGAAGGTGTCTGAAAATACTGGGTACGATGCCCACAGTAAAGCATCTTGAGTCCCTGTCCCCCCATAAGACAGAGCCGTCATGTCTGGAAAAAAATAATAACAAAAAAGAAAACATGTCAGCAAAACGAATTCAAAGCTAAAACACTAACATACACAGTGTGGTTATTACAATGCCTTCATTAAGGCAGGAATGAAAGCCCCAGAAAAAGTAAGGCATAACAGCAAATGACACTGGGTGATTATGCGTTTCCGAGAAATTATTACTGTAGCACCGTTTACACACATAAACTGCAAGAAGTACATCGCATAAAAGTGTTATAACTGTACCTACTGTGTATACAACAACTCAAAAACATGAAGCCACGAAATGTCAAATAATGCCTTCAGGTAGCATGTGTGGGTTTGTTGACCAGTTGCCTTCACCCAAAAAGATCACATAGTCATGACGCCTGCGGCAGAAAGGATGTTCCACATCTGCTGCCAAGGTTTGCGAGTGGTGGTGCTGGCTAACACTCCCAGGGTTAGTTCTAGTAGTAAAACATAAATAACCCACAAATGCATAGGCAAGCGGCGGCACGGCAGCTCAGTTGGGAAAAGCATTGCCCGCGTAATGCGAAGACGTGGGATCGTTCCCCAACTGCAGCCACTTGTTTATTCATTCATTTTCATTTGCATTAATTTATCATTTCTTGTGCAGCGGTGGCGTAGAGGTAGAACACCCGCCTCGCGTGCAAGAGGTCCGTGGTTCGAATCCCGGTGCCGCGCAATTTTCCACCGGATTAAAAAAAAATCCGCGTGTTGATAAAATTGCATAATTAGGCCTGGGGTGTGGCCTGATCCCGGTAACCAGAACGGTAACGCACTCCCCTCACCAGAGCAGGATTGGCCACCCTGGTGCAGTACTTGGCCACAATCTCCTATATGAACACAACAATCAAACCCCGGCCCCTCAGTCCCGAGCAGCTGCGAAGCAACTGACCACGGCGGCGGTCAGACCTGCGACGCTGCAGATGGTGCTAAGAATCCCTGGCTCCGGACAGGCCGCCATTGGAATAATGGCCACAACTAGTACATGACCGGGGTAGTTGGAGAAGTATGGGAGAGGCCTTTGCGCTGCAGTGGGCATAACCAGGCTGATGATGGCATGGAAGACACTATATAATCAGGCAATGGATCACGCAGTCGAGCTTGAATGACTGTTCTCAGGAAAGCATCCTTTTGATCACGCACCTTGTAAGCTTTTGCTTACAAGGTGACATCGACAAGCAGGATTGGAGCTCAACTTGGATACTAATGTGGACCCATTTTCCTAGTTCTCGAAGGGCATCTTGTAATCGGCCATTGCCATTCTGCCAGTTTCGTTGGGGGCAATGACAGCTGTTAGAAGCCTTTTATCCGGATGTCTTAGTCTTGCCATGTCTTTCAATAGTACCCGGCAATATAACCGCGAGGGGCTCACGCCGCAGTACGCCATCCAAGGACTGGGTTCAATCGACGTTCAAGAGACCATCAGGGCCATTGTGCTCGAAGAACTGCGCAAGGTCTTGCCTTCGTCGCAGCCTCAAGTGGCCTCGATCACCGACATCGTGAAAGATGACGTTCCGCGATCGCTTAGTGTTCCTGAGGTGCAACCTCAGTTACCGCAGCCCCAGCCAGGAGCGGTGACCTACGCCGCCGTCGCACGCCGTCAAGGCCCCCCTCCGCGACCGCGCCAGGGCCCTGTAACGCCGCAATTCCGCCGTCCGCCGCCGCCGCCGCCAGCACGCCCACCCGTCGCCCATTGCACCTACGCGAGGAAGACGGACATTTGGAAAGCCCTCGACCACCGCCCGCTCTACTATCACTGCGGAGAAGCCGGCCATGTGTATCGCCGTTGCCCATACGGCGACTTGGGACTTAGAGGGTTCGCCGTGAACGCGCCGCGTCCACAGCTTGGCGAGCGCCCACGTGACATCGCCGATTACCTCGCCGCTACTCAATGGAGCCCTCGACGACCGTCCCGTTCGCCGTCACCAGGCCGCTACCTGTCGCCGCAGCGCCGACCATACACCGGCCCAGCCCGGGGCCGCTCTGCGAGCCCATATCCGGAAAACTAAAATCAGCAACCGATGGAGGTGCGCTTGCTGTTCGTCGAACTGACGGAGATCCTCCGCCGACGAAGACGACGAAGAAACCATCTCGACGACCTAATGACGACACGCCGCCGTCCCGACCAAGTCAGGAAGCCAAGACTACACCGACGAAAGACGACTTGACGACGCGACGTTCCATCTTCAATTGAACACGACGCAGCCGTGATCCGACGCCAATACCCAACTGCAACGCCAGACAAAGAACCACGGACCTCGACGTGCTTCTCGACGGCCACGCAGTCACTGCCTTAGTCGACAAAGGGGCCGATTACGCCGTAATGAGTGGACACATCGCCGCCCAGTTGAAGAAGGTTAAGACTGCATGGGAGGGCCCCCAAATTCGGACCGCTGCAGGACACCTCATTACTCTGACTGGAGTCTGCACGGCAAGAATTACCGTTCATGACCAGACTTACCCTGCCACCTTCGTTATCCTCCAACAGTGTTCACGAGACGTCATTCTTGGCATGGACTTCCTGAACCAACACGGCGCAATCATCGACCTGAAATCGAAATCGATAATGCTTTCGCAAGATCAAGCGATACCATCGCAGTGCTTTCGTGGTCACCACACCTTGAGTGTGCTCGAAGATCAAGTGAGCCTCCCGCCGCGCTCCAGCGTTGTTATTTCCGTCGGGACCGAAACACCCGCTGACGTAGAGGGCGTCATCGAGGGCGACCAGCATCTACTACTCGACCGTGAAATTTGCGTCGCAAGAGGGATCGCTCGACTCCACGGAGGAAAAGCGGAAGTGTTGCTAGCCAACTTCAGCCAAGAGTTCAAGCACATCAACAAGGGCACGACAATCGCGTACATCGAGGAAATTCTGGAAACGAGCAATGCCTTTGTCCTCTCAGATTCTGCCGCATCTACCCCGCCAACCATAGTCCCCGAACAAGACTTCGACGTAAATCCAAGTCTCCCCATGAGCAAGCAGCAACAGCTCAGAAATCTTCTCCGATGATACAAAGACTGCTTTTCGAAGTCATCGAGGATTCGACAAACACCAGTTGCAAAACATCGCATCGTAACCGAAGAGTGCGCTCGACCACTCCGCCAGAGCCCTTACCGAGTTTCGACGCGAGAACGTGAAGCTATTAGGCAACAAGTCGACGAAATGCTGCGCGACGGCATCATTCAGCCGTCGAAAAGCCCTTGGGCATCTCCTGTTGTCCTGGTGAAGAAAAACGACGGAACGCTACGTTTCTGCGTCGATTATCGTCGACTGAACAAGATCACGAAGAAGGACGTATACCCCCTTCCGCGGATAGACGACGCATTGGATCGGCTCTACAAGGCTAAATACTTCTCGTCGACGGACCTCAAGTCTGGCTACTGGCAAATAGAAGTCGACAAGAGAGTTCGTGAAAAGACCGCCTTTATCACGCCAGACGGCCTCTACGAGTTCAAGGTTATGCCATTTGGACTGTGCTCGGCGCCCGCAACGTTTCAGCGCGTCATGGACACTGTGTTAGCAGGATTGAAGTGGCAGACGTGTCTTGTTTACTTGGATGACATCGTTGTCTTCGCCGAAAATTTCGACGACCACCTGAGGCGGCTTGCGACAGTATTAGAGGCCATTCATCAGGGCTCACTCTGAAGCCGGAAAAGTGCCGCTTCGCTTACGATGAGCTTCTGTTCCTAGGCCACGTCATCAGTGAATCCGGAGTACGCCCCGAGCCGCAGAAAACAGCTGCCATCGCAAAGTTCCCGCAGCCCACCGACAAGAAGGCACTGCGTAGATTCCTTGGCATGTGTGCCTACTACAGGCGCTTTGTCAAGGCCTTTTCACGCATCGCTGAGCCGCTAACGCATCTAACCAAATCTGATGTCGAGTTCAAGTGGGAAATGCCGCAGGCCGACGCATTTCAATAACTAAAACGACGCATGCAGTCGCCGCCGGTACTTGCACATTTCGACGAAGACGCCGATACCGAAATCCACACTGACTCCAGTAGCCTAGGTCTCGGTGCCGTCCTAGTCCAGAAGAAAGGCAGCCATGAACGGGTCATATCTTATGCTAGCCGGTCGCTGTCAAAAGCTGAAGGCAATTATTCTACGACTGAAAAGGAATGCCTCGCCTACATGTAAGGGCTACAGCAAAATTCCGCCCTTACATATATGGCAGGCCATTCAATGTCGTCAGCGACCATCACGCATTGTGTTGGCTAGCTAACTTAAAGGACCCTTCAGGACGGCTGGCGCGGTGGAGCCTGAGACTACAAGAATACGATGTAACTGTAACCTACAAGTCCGGACGAAAACACTCAGATGCCGATTGCCTATCACGCACCCCCATTGACCCGCCGCCGCAAAATGACGAGGATGACGACGCCTTCCTTGGAATAATAAGCGCGGATGACTTCGCTGAACAGCAACGAGCAGACCCGGAGCTAAAACGCCTCGTTGAGTATTTGGAAGGGCACACCGACGTTGTCCCGCGCATTTAAGCGCGGATTATCTTCGTTCACGCTTCCAAACAACCTACTCGTGAAGAACTTCTCACCAGTCCGCGCCAACTAACTTGTTGTTCCGTCGGCGCTGCTTCCAGAAGTACTGCACGCCCTGCATGACGATCCGACCTCTGGGCACCTCGGTTTCTCCCGGACGCTATCGAGGATACAAGAAAGGTATTACTGGCCGCGCCTAACCGCCGATGTCGCCTGTTACGTCAAGACATGCCTTGACTGTCAGCGACGCAAGACACCACCGACAAGGCCAGCAGGATTACTACAGCCGATCAAGCCTCCTTAGCGACCTTTTCAGCAGATCGGGATGGACTTGTTGGGACCGTTTCCGACATCAGCTTCCGGAAATAAGTGGATCATCGTGGCGACGGACTATCTCACCCGCTTCGCTGATACTAAAGCTCTACCGAAAGGAAGCGCAGCCGAAGTGGCGAAATTTTTCGTCGAGAACATCCTGCTGCGACACGGTGCCCCAGAAGTCCTTATCACCGATAGAGGAACGGCCTTTACAGCAGACCTCACCCAAGCCATTCTGCAATACAGCCAGACAAGCCACAGCAGGGCAACTGCCTCCCACCCGCAGACGAATGGTCTCACGTAGCGCCTGAACAACACCTTCGCTGATATGCTAGCAATGTACGTCGACGTCGAACACAAGACCTGGGATGCCGCTCTGCCGTACGTAACCTTCGCTTACAACACGGCGGTCCAAGAAACAACACAGATCACGGCATTTAAGCTGGTTTACGAAAGAAACCCGACGACGACGCTCTACGCCATGCTGCCGCACCTCACTGACGAAGAGAACGTTGACGTCGCCACCTATCTCCAGCGCGCCGAAGAAGCCCGACAGCTCGCCCTCCTACGGATCAAAAACCAGCAGCGTACCGACAGCAGACACTAAAACCAACGACGACGCTTCGTCGAGTACCAGCCCGGTGACCGTGTTTGGGTTTGGACCCCAATACGTCGACGAGGACTCAGTGAGGAGCTACTGCGACGCTATTTTGGACCCTACAAGATCATCCAACGTGTTGGTAGACTGGACTATGAGGTCACTCCAGATGGCATTTCGCATTCACAGCGGCGCCGGGCACGATCTGAAGTGGTCCACGTGGGGCGTCTGAAGCCCTTTTACGCAGGCTGAAGAACTTCCTTATTTTGTTGTTTTCTTTACTACGAGTGCTTTTCTTTATTACTTTCGTTTGTTTGCAGCATCGGGTCGATGCTTTTTAAGAGGGGGGTATTGACACGTGTACTTGTCTTTATCGGGCGACACGCTTCACCGCCTAACAAATGTTATCGTACAGCGCGGGACGCGCATGCATGTATCGGAAGTTTCTGGAATGTTATCGATGGTTCCATTGGCTGTCTGTGACTGAACGTTGTGTAATCTGATTGCATGTGTGCGCGACGCGAATAATGTAGAACTTTGTGGAAGGCACGCGGGTCCCAGCGATCATTCTGGAACATTCGACGACTGATGTATAAAAGCCGACGCGCTTGACCGGCTGATCAGATTTTGACGATCATCGACTGTGTTCGCCGTTGCCGCCGTTCTTTAAGCGTAGCCTGTTCGCCCAATGAATGTTAGTTTCGTCTTTCACACTAATGCTGCTGTGTTCTTCATACGTCACTCCACGTGACAATATGACGAGCTAATAGAGGAAACGCAGAATGTTTCTGCTTGCTAAATAAATGTAAAATATAAATTAAATATTATACGCCAAGTTCTGAAGTATGAGCATGTGGTGCCGGGTATTTACGCAATGCAGAAGTAATTGATTAATGTCAGTCTTTTTCATTCTCGGCCGACAGACGGTATCGCAAGCGTAAATGAGTTGGCAGAGCGCTGCGCTATGTCGTCTGCTACCAGGTTCACGCGCGATGCATGCAACAGGAACGCACTGCCAGCTCTTAAGTAGCGATCGAGTGCGACAAAACCGTGAACTGGTTCTTAGGGACACCTTTACTAGCCGACTACATCAATTGTCCTTCGTTTTTCGCCCTGCGTCATCGGCTCGGACATTACTCGCTCGCCGCCGCGCTGCCGCTATCCCTGCGATCTGCCCCACGGTGCGTCGCGTGATAGAAGCAATGGAACTTGAAATCGAACATCACGATATACGGGCCGTGCATTGCCTGCGCGAAGTAAGATCGAAGAGCGGGGTGCTGACGGTGCGCGCTGTGCTGTGATATTGAGGAACAAAGTGCAGCACTCCCGAACTAGAGAATAAAGGGCAGCCAAATAAGAGATCTCCACGATATCTTCCAGTCCTGACTGTATAGTTTTATCAGCTGAACGAAGGAAGCGCTGAACCAGCCTAGGTTGAATCCTTCTGATTGCTGAACGGCGATCTGCCAGCTATTTACGCTGGCGATAGCACTGGGAATTCGACCTCACCATGCGAATATCTCCTTAACATTGGCTTTGAGGTGGATGTCACGGGAAAGCAGACCCACCGCTTCCACCGGCCAACACAGTAATTGCGAGAGCAACTTTGTGGACAGTGTCGGCAGCAGATACCTAGGCCATTCCGATGGATGCTTCGCGTCCGACCGACCTCTGGGAGCTGCAGGCCGGTGGCGATGAACCGCAGCGCGCAATGTCCCTTCCTCTGCGTGGGATGACCACTGGTACGCTTGCACCTGAGTCTCCTCCATTTGATAGCGTAGCCTACAAAAGGTCTACTTAGAAAGCCGGCAAGGGTGCTGCAACTCATTATCCGTCATTTCTTCGAACGCGTATCGCACTTCCACCCGTGGTCGACACCGAAAGAACAACGCCAAGCAGACGACGAAGGCAAGTAATGGCCTCCGAAGCAACCAATGCACGTGCGCGCAACGCCCGCGTGTCTCCGAAGTCGCGCGACCGGCGTGCGCGGCCAGGGTCGCAAGCCAACAGCCAAGCCACAGCAACGGAACCCAAAGCGGACTACCCCTTCGCCGGTTCCTCTCTTAGCCAAAGACGCGTGTTCGCTTTGGAAATGATTGACAGATGCGTGACGTGATCATAACTTGCGGTGCCGCCTCGCTGTCTCTGACGGCCTCCCATGCTAGCAAAATTTTGACCAATCAGATGCGGCCAAGTAAACCAGTTCCCTTCCGAACCGTTATAAGATTCGGCTCCTGCTTGGCGGTCAGTCATGCGTGCTTTCATCACCACCACGCTGTGGAGCCAGTGTTGCCAGGTTTGGCTACATATAGCCAAATTGGGCTACAGAAAAAATGTTTGGCATCTACTTGGGCGAGTTGGCTACGTGGCTATATTTGGGCTACTGAAAATCTGTGACTTGGCTTTGTTTGGGCTATAACTGGCGCCTTAATCCACTCTCCAGAGGTGACTCTCATCGAGTAGAAACAAGTCTTGAAGGCTATGTTTTAACTGGCTGAGCCGGCAGCGTGGCTGTGCTTGTGCGCGCGAAATGCCGCCCCCCCCCCTCATTGCATCGTTCTCTGAGCCAATGGCTGTTAACCTTTACACCGCACTTCACCATGCTAACATTTACGCCGGCAACTCAAAAGCTGATTTACTTAGAGGAGCAAAAGGGCAGGGATATTATGGCACACATCAAAAATCTGTATATTCCACAGCCCATACCTACACATCCGAACGCCCCCTGATCCAGACGAAAACCTGGATGCAGATGTCACACTGCCGGAGGTGAAACAGGCCCTTGGCTATATTACCAGGGACACTGCACCAGGGCCCGACCGGATAACGTACAAAGTCCTCCGAAATTTAGATGACATATCTTTGCAGGAGCTGTCTTTGCAGAACACTGGCGAAAGGGCACACTGCCTGGCGATTGGAAACACGCCCAGATTAATCTTATTCCGAAACAGAATAAATCCTTACTGCTTCAGAATTTACGACCTATCTCGCTCACGAGTTGTGTAGGCAAACTTTTTGAGCACGTGATTGTCTGGCGACTACAACCGCACTTAGAAGCTAAGCATTTCTTCCCCAACACTCAGTTTGGCTTCCGCCCCAACCTATCGGCGCAGGCTGTCTTCTTGCATATTAAAGAGACCTTATTAAATCCCAAACGACGGACAGCCCGCACCAGAGCCATCCTAGCATTAGACATACAAAAGGCCTTTGACAATGTAGGACACGACCATATCCTCAGGACCCTTGCCACCACAGGTTGCGGCCGTAGGATGTGGCATTATGTCAAAGCTTTTTTGGAAAATCGTACCGCTGAGATTAGATTAGGTCCACTCACATCGGCCGCCTTTGCCCTCCCAAACAGGGGCACACCCCAGGGAGCAGTCCTATCACCACTATTATTTAACGTAGCCATGGCCCCACTCGCCAGAGAGCTCGCAGGTATCGCTAAATTGCACCACGCTTTCTATGCTGATGATATGATTCTATGGATGTCACAAGGCTCTATTGGGGAGGCCCAAGATGTCCTACAAACAGCTATCAACGTTATCGAACGGCATGTTCGCATAATGGGACTCTTCTGCTCGCCAGAAAAGTCCGAATTGCTCACTATTAAACCCCACAAAGGCGACCCAGGCATACACCTGTTCATACACGGTCAGCAAGTGCCTAAGGTACATAGAATCAAGATCCTTAGTCTGCACATACAATCTAACCTAGATGCGGGTTTTACACTGAACCTCCTCGATAAACAAATAAAACAAATCTCAGGACTGGTTCGCCGGATTGCGTCACGCAATCACGGCCTGTCTGAAAAGGACACCATGGAAATGATTGAAGCTTTAGTGGTCAGTCGCCTTGCCTACCACCTCCCGTATCACCACCTCACTCAAAAACAAATGGATCAGGCTAATCGTCTAATCAGGCGGGCGGTTAAGACCGCACTGAGGCTGCCGATGCGCGCTAGCACTACCCGCCTCCTACAGACTGGTCTCTATAATACCGTCCAGGAAATCATAGAGGCACAGAGGAGTAATCAGCTTCTACGCCTCACCCGAACACCCACTGGGCGAAACCTACTCCAAACTCTGGGATGTGAGCCAAGCGGCACGATCCCGATGGAAGAGCCGTGGTTCCCCATTCCTGTAAGACTCGCAGCTAACATGCAACTCAAACCGTTGCCACGAAACATGAATTCGCACCGCTATCCGGGTCGACGTAAAGCGCGGGCTGATTACTACACCCGACGTTACCAAGATCGCGAAGACGTCCTTTATGTCGACGCCGCGGTCCGTCCGCTCAAAGGAACGGTCACGGCCGCTGCCATGACGGAGGACGGACGCATTAACATATCTGCCTCGATTAAAACAGCGCGCACCGATGTGGCTGAGGGGGTCGCATTAGCCCTAGCAGTGGCGCATGCGGCTGCGGATTCTACCATTACAGAAATCTGCACCGATTCCCAAAGTGCATACCGTTACTTCCTTCAAGGCGTAGCACCTAAGACGGTCACACACATTTTGCAAAACATTCCTTCGCTTCCTCACCAGGTGACTATCACGTGGGTACCTGGGCATGAGTGTGTCCCCGGGAACGAGCGCGTTAATGCGCATGTCCGACGTCTTTCCCTCCGGACCCTGGACGACTACTCACCCAACCCCATGGAAAAGCCAGGAGAGGGGATCTGGACCTACCACCAGATTACCACGTATTACAGGGATGGCAGACGAGATTTACCTCCCCCTAACCATTCCCTTACCGCCCATCAGAGTTCAATCTGGCGCCAGATCCAGACCAAAGCATTTATTTCTCCATATCTGGCACATTTATTTCACCCTGGTCTCCATAATCCACAATGTACCACCTGCCGAGCGCCCCGGGCAGATCTTTTCCACTGTCTGTGAAGCTGCCCCACGCCCATGGCGGTAGAGCCTATTCCCAACCCTTCCATTTCCTCGTGGGAGGCCGCTCTTCGGGCCACTTCCTCGGATGACCAGCTCTGGCTAGTGGACCGTGCTTGCCTAGAGATGTCGGCCAGGGGGCTCCCGGACGTCTAGGAGCCCAACCACATTCAAATAGAACCAATAAAGTTTTATCCATCCATCCCACGCCGGCAACGTCGTCTCATCTTCGTCTTACCCCGACACACAATCACCGGGCATCGGGATGGCTGAGGAGTTCTATAGAGATTTATACAGTACCAGTAGCACCCACGACGATAGTGGGAGAGAGAATAGTCTAGAGCAATTTGAAATCCCACAAGTAACGCCGGAGAAGTAAAGAACGCCTTGGGAGCTATGCAAAGGGGAAGGCAGCTAGGGAGGATCAGGTAACATCAGATTTGTTTAAGGATGGTGGGCACATTGTTCTACAAAAACTGGCCACCCTGTATACACAATGCCTCATGACCTCGAGCGTACCGGAATCTTGGAAGAACGCTAACATAATCCTAATCCATAAGAAAGGGGACGCCAAAGACTTGAAAAATTATAGACCGATCAGCTTACTGTCCGTTGCCTACAAAGTATTTACTAAGGCAATCGCAAATAGAATCAGGAACACCTTAGACTTCTGTAAACCAAAGGACCAGGCAGGATTCCGTAAAGGCTACTCAACAATAGACCATATTCACACTATCAATCAGGTGATAGAGAAATGTGGGAATATAACCAACCCTCATATATATCGTTCATTGATTACGAGAAAGCGTTTCATTCAGTCGAAACCCCAGCAGTCATGGAGACATTACGGAATCAGGGTGTAGACGAGCCGTATGTAAAAATACTGAAAGATATCTATAGCGGCTCCACAGCCACCGTAGTCCGCCATAAAGAAAGCTACAAAATCCCAATAACGACAGGCGTCAAGCAGGGAGATACGATCTCTCCAATGCTGTTCACAGCGCGTTTACAAGAGGTATTCAGAGACCTGGATTCGGAGGAATTAGGTATAAGAGTTAATGGAGAATGCCTTAGTAACTTGCGATTCGCTGATGATATTGCCTTGCTTAGTAACTCAGGGGACCAACTGCAATGCATGCTCACTGACCTGGAGAGGTAAAGCAGAAGCGTGGGTCTAAAAATTATTCTGCCGAAAACTAAAGTAATGTTTAACAGCCTCGAAAGAGAACAGCAGTTTACGATAGGTAGCGAGACACTGGAAGTGGTAAGGGAATACATCTACTTAGGGTAGGTAGGGAGCGCGGATCCTGATCATGAGACTGAAATAATCAGAATAAGAATTGGCTGGGGTGCGTTTCGCAGGCATTCTCAGATCATGAACAACAGGTTGCCGTTATCCCTCAAGAGAAAAGTGTATGACAGCTGTGTCTTACCAGTACTCACGTACGGGGCAGAAACCTTGAGGCTTACGAAAAGGTTTCTACTTAAATTGAGGACGACGCAACGAGCTATGATGAATGACGGGTGTAACGTTAAGGTATAAGAAAAGAGCAGATTGGGTGAGGGAACAAACGCGAGTTAATGACATCTTAGTTGAAATCAAGAAACAGAAATGGGCATGGGCAGGACATGTAATCAGGAGGGAAGATAACCGATGGTTATTAAGGGTTACGTATTGGATTCCAAGGGAAGGGAAGCGTAGCAGGGGGCGGCAGAAAGTTAGGTGAGCGGATGACATTGAGAAGTTTACAGGGACAACAGGGCCACATTTAGTACATGACCGGAGTAGTTGGAGACGTATGGGAGAGGCCTTTGCCCTGCAGTGGGCGTAACCAGGCTGATGATGATGATGATTATGGTTACATAAGGTGCAGTTGCCGGGAAGCATGGGAAGCAGTCAGGGATCTTTGAATGCTATCGCGTTCCACTCTTAAAGGTGAAGATTAAAGGGACTGAGAACCAATTTTCATGCTACCTATATTTTAATGTTTTAATGCAATGGAAAGCTCACCGGTCAGAGTGTGTAATCAAGAAGTGGTAACGCGGAAAACGCCATGAAGCATTTTATATGAAATTTTTTTATCTGCAGTGAGGATGTAGTCGTTCACTGAAAGGTTGCTGAAAGCGGTGATAGGTGAGCTCAGTAGCGAATATACGCCGGCATTAGTGATAGGCAGAAGGACAAGTGCGGCCGTAACTGTGACAGAGTATTTTGTCTAGCAATTCAACGTTCTTGCGATTCATGTTTTCCGAAGTGTTAAGTATTCCTGCGGTAATAGCTACGTGTATTCATTTCTTCCAGTCCAACTGCTTTGGTATATAACTCTTTCCCTACCATGCGCGAAATAGGTGTATTTTGTAGGTTACGCCAGAATTTTTTTTCTTGAGGAAAGGGGGAAGACGACGAAGTGATTCTCTAGTTGAACGCTGGCACTGGCTCCGTCTTCGATGACCGATTTGACAGTGTCTTTTGACTCGAATCGCAGTTTCGTTGTTACCAGTGTATTTGTGAAGGCGCTGGGAATCGCCCGATACCCAACTTTCGACGTAAGGCAAGTTTTTCGCCGTTTTCTGGAACTTGTTCGCCGTCGTCGGTGCGGTGGTGTGCTAAGCCTAGGCTTGCTTCGTGGCCGCCGGGATTGGGCCTGACCCCGGCGTGGAACCATACGACATGGCGTCCGAGATGGAGACGGCCACATCTCCGACGACATCGAGCCCTGGCTCCGGCCAGATGTGCGTCGAGGTGCAAGGGGAAGAGATTTCTCCTGAGGAGTTCCACACTGGGATCGGCTGGTGGCAAGTGGGCCAGCGCATAACAGCCCCGGCGAGCGAGGGCTCCGCCGCTCGCCAGTCGAGGCCTAAAACAAGAGACCACGTCAACAGAAAAGTGATCGCAACGACAACAAGGGCAGCGAGAATGCCAGACGTGCTGCCGAGAGAGGACACCAAAGTGATCGTGAGGCCGCGGGGAGGCCTAAACATCGCAAGAATGCAGACTGGGATCGTTGCCTCGGCCATCATGGCTGCGGCGAGGGTTTCCAGAGAAGACGGTGCGGCGGATACCTTCTGCCCCAACCTACACCAGAATATCATGGTGGTGAGTACCCCCGATAAGGGGCGTGCTTTGTCCTATGCCAAGATTCAGGCCATCCGCATCGGGGGCAAGATACACGAGGTAGGCGCGTACCAAACCACACCCTATGGCACGGTCAAGGGGATCATTCGAGGCATTCCCATTGAAGATACTCCGGCGGAGATTGACCGGAACGTTGTTAGCTCAAGAAATCCATTAGCAAGAGGGGCGCAAAGAATTGGCAATACGACTACCGTAATTGTAGTTTTTGAAGGCCAAAAGGTTCCAGATTATGTATGTTATGGCCCTGTGTTAACGAGGTGCAGTCTGTACCGCAAGCATTTCGATGTCTGCAAACAGTGCGGCAAAATAGGCCACAGAAGAGAGGTTTGTCCTAACCCCAATATGAAAGTGTGCTTCGACTGTGGGGCCAATAACCCTGTCGATGGCCACGAGTGTAAGCCTAAATGCAAACTATGTGGGGGACAACACCCAACGGCCGATAGAGAATGCAAGAACAAATACAAAACTCCCTACGTAGTAACGAAAAGGCAGTGGGAGCGCAAGATGGCGGAACAGCGCGTACAGCAACAACTAGCATCCGGAGAGTTTCCACCGTTGATGACGTCAGCAGGAGCGAGCGGCACAGCTGGTCGCCATGAGTGACGCTCGCGCGGGAACAACAGCGAAAGTCGAAACAGAAGCATGAGCCGCCACCGCCGATCCCAATCCAAAGACAGAGTAGCCTGGGCAGACGTAGTAAAGTCGGGGGTAGCCAAGAAAGAGCAGCAGCAACAGCAGCAGCAGCAGCGACAGCAGCAGCAGTCACCGCCATTTCGAGGTGGAGGGAAATTTAAAGACGAAAGTGAGGCAATGAAGGCGCTAAGAGAAGCAAACGAGGCGTTGCGGAAGAAGAACACTGAACTAGAGGCGACAGTCAATAAGCTCAGCAAGGAAATGGCAGAGATCAAAAGAATGATGACGGTCCAGCTACAGCAGCAGCAGGCACAGCCTTTATCGCCACAACCACAGCAGATGGCAATGACCGAGGATGAACCAGAAGTAGCGGTGAACCCGAGGACAGAGAACGCGGCCTCGGCGGGTCCGGCACCCAAGAGAAGAGCAATTGAAAATCTCAAAGAGCGGAGACTCTGCGATAGGGTAGACAACCTTGAAGACAGGCTCACCCACTTTGAAGAGTATATTCGCACGACATTCACCAAGACAATCACCGACCGTTTCATAGCAATTGAACAGACGTGCCAGCAATTTACTACGACAGTACAGAATTTGGCAACGCAAATGGCTAACTTTCAGCAAACATGGATAGGACATCAACCACCGCAACCACAACAGCAGTGAAAGGCCTCCTGGTCTGGCATTGGAATTGCAACGGTTTTGCTGGAAAAAAGGCTGTACTTCAGCAACACTTAGAACAAGCATCAAGAAAGCCAGATATTATCATGTTGCAAGAGACCCTCATTGAGGAAGTAAAGCTCTCAGGTTACCGGCCCCACGTCAGCCCACCAAGCTTCCGGACCGCGGCCGGCAGTAACGGCAGGGGAGTTTGCACCTTGGTGAGAAAAGGCCTCACGTACGTCGAGCACGAGTTATTGAGCAAAAGCCCAATCGAGCACACCATGGTAGAGGTGGTTACCGGGAAAAAGCAGAAGGAAAGCACTTTTCTGGTAAACGTGTACAGTAGCCCGTCACACGGAAAGCAGAAATTCAAAGCACTGTTACACAAAGCGTGCAAAGTCGCGGGGCCCGACAACAGGCTGGTAATCTGCGGGGACTTCAACGCGTCGAATCAAGCCTGGGGTTACCCCAAAACATTGGCAAAGGGCAGGGACCTAATGCAAGATGCTACCGACTTGGGACTAAATCTAATGACCGACCCAGCATACCCTACAAGAATCGGCAACTCGATCACCCGAGACACAACGCCCGATCTCACTTTCGTCAGGAGTAATGGCGGTGGTATGGAGGACTTCGAATGGCGCAACACGGGCCACGAATTGGGAAGTGACCATTACATTGTGGAGGTCGTTGTCCCGCTCGGTGGTAACGACGCAGTTGGCAGAAGCCTTCGGAAACATAGATTTACTGACTGGGACGCGTTTCGAGGATTGTTACCCGAGGAGCAAACCGAAATTACGGACATTGAGCAGTGGTCCACCGAGATTGTAAACAAGGTAGAAAAGGCCACCAAGGAAGTCGAGACGGACGAGCGTGTCCACAGGGTCGACAGCCGCCTCGCCCACCTCATCGCAGCCAAGCAGTCCATCCTGTCAAGGTGGAAGACGCAGAGGACAAACAGAAAGCTACGCAAGAAGGTCGCCGAACTCAACCGCGAGATCGAGTCCCACAGCCGAGTGCTATGCACACAGCAATGGAATGAGGTTTGTAACGCAGCGGACGGCCAGATGCACTGCGGCAAGACGTGGAGCATGCTGAGGCATCTTTTGGATGCGACCACGACCATGTCTCACCAGCACCACAACTTGGCCAAGATCATCCACAGGGCGCTGACCGAGCACGGGGAAGACGAAGTGAAGAAACGCCTCGACGACAAGTACCTCCCGGTCACTCCCACAGAGACGCACCCGGACTACCTAGGCGAAGCAAACGAGTGGCTAGATCGAGACATTGAAGTATGGGAAGTAAGGGTTGCCCTGCACGATCTCAACAGCAACTCCGCCGCTGGTCCCGACCGCGTTACGAACAGAGCGCTAAAAAATCTTAACGAAGCGGCCATCGAGAACCTCACGGCATACTTCAACACTTGCTGGCGAGCCGGATCATTACCCCGGCAGTGGAAAGCAGCCAAGACCATCTTGATTCCCAAGCCGGGCAAGCCACCCAACATTGAGAACCTCCGGCCGATCTCGCTTACATCCTGTGTGGGCAAAGCGTTGGAGCATGTACTCATGAACAGGTGGCAGAGGTACCTGGAAGATTCGGGGCTCTACCCAAACACCGTCATCGGGTTCCGAAACAAGCTCGGAACTCAGGACGCCATGATACAACTGAAAAATGAAATCCTCGATGACACTACCAACACGAAAGACAAGCGAGCCATCTTGGGTTTGGACCTGCTGAGTGCTTTTGACAAAGTGAGACACTCAGCGATTCTCGCCCAGGTGTCACGGCTAAACATGGGCAAGAGAACTTATGCGTACATCAAGGATTTTTTGACGGAGCGGACTACCGAAATCATCGCCGGTGACCTGCGGCTCCAAAAGAAGAAGCTCGGCAGTGTCGGGACCTCCCAGGGCTCAGTCATCTCGCCATTGCTTTTCAACCTTGTAATGATAGGGGTGGCCGAGCGCCTCTCACGAGTGGCGCTGGTCCGACACACCATTTCTGCCGACGACATAACGCTCTGGGTCCCAGGAGGAAGCGACGGACACATCGAGGATACATTGCAAGAGGCGGTTGACGCTATCGAGGAGCAGCTGGACGGGTCTGGGCTCGTCTGCTCCCCAAGCAAGTCTGAGCTGTTGGTGATTCCTCCGAAAAGGACAGCTAGGAAGACGAAAGGCAACGAACCTGCGAGAGAGCAAGACACAATAAAGATCAGGACGAGTGGTGGTCACATGATCCCGGTTGTCGAGAAGATCCGAGTGCTGGGGATGCTGATTGAGCGCAAACGAGTCAACGGCGAGACGGTCAACCGTCTGGCGGCCAAAGTCACCACGGCCATCCGCCTCATTAAGAGGGTGTCGCACAGAACAGCAGGCATGAAGGAAGAAAGCCTCACCCGGCTAGTGGAATCCTTCGCTATAAGCCACATTACATACGTTGCTGCTTTCCACAACTGGAGGCAGTGCGAACTAAATAAGATCAATGCGCTCATACGCAAAGCGTACAAAGCTGCACTCGGACTTCTCGACTGCACAAGCACCGACAAGTTCCTGGCCTTGGGAGTACATAACACCCTGGAGGAAATCGCCGAGGCGCAGAGGACCGCTCAGCTCGCGCGGCTATCAGAAACAAGAACGGGCAGACAAGTGCTGCGTGACCTAGGCCTGGGACCAAAGGAAATGGGACCCGAAAATACAGAGGTGCCTGTACCGGACGCAATTAGTAGAAGGCTACGGGTATGTCCGGTGCCAAGGAATATGAACCCTGAGTTCCACAAAGAGCGGCGGGCGGCGAGGGCCAAGGCGCTCATCGATCTCCATGCCAAAGACAGGGGTGCCGTGTTTGTGGACGCGGCAGAGTATCCACATGACAGAAAGGCATTCGCCGCTGCAGTCGTCGGGGCATCGACCGGTGCAACGAGAACAGCTGCGAGTGTGCGGACTCGAGGCGCGCATCAAGCCGAGGAGGTGGCCATTGCTTTGGCCATCGCCGACCCCGAGTGCACGACTGTGCTCTGTGATTCTAGGACGGCAGTGAAAAATTACGCCAGAGCAAGGGTGTGTGGTGAAGCCGCGCGTGTGTTGCGTGTGGTCGATCTCGCGAGTGAAAGTCGGTGTGTGGTGATAAAGTGGTTTCCGGCCCACATGGGCAGTGATGTGTCGGATCGCGGCAACGCTAACCACAACGAGGCGGTGAACGCGGCGGCGCGAGGACTAACCAACCGTGCCGCTGCTACTACAGCCGACCCGTCGTGGTGGTGGGAAACCAAGGACAAAATGACTTCCTATAACGAAATTGTGAAATGGTACCGACTAGAGCGAAGGACTATGCCGCCACCTCATCCGGGCTTGACCCGTAAGGAGGCGGTTTTATATCGACAACTTCAAACGGGGTCCTTATTCACCCCGGTGCTGATGAGGCACGTGTGCCCAAGTGTTTATGAAAGTGATCTGTGTTGTGTGTGCCGAAAGGAAAGAGCCACTGCAGCTCACATCCTTTGGGACTGTGCCAAGAATCCGCATGAAGCTGCAACAATAACAACGATCCCGCCGCGGCTCGAGGCCGCAACGAGATGCTATGACCAAGATGTCCAAACCCAGGCCGTCCAGCAGATCTCGGCGGCCCTCGAAAGGCAACGACCGAGTGAAACCGGAGGGAGGCTGCCACCCCAACAGAGGGGCAGGCGCGGTCGACCAAAGGGAATAGTGCGGCCGCGGCCGAAGTAGAGGCGCCACACGCCGCGAAGACGTCATGGCCGCGTCACGGTAACGCCTCCCTAACAGGGGAAGGCCAACCGTTCTGCAGGCGTTCACAACAAAGTTTCCTCACTCACTCACTCACTCTTGAGGAAATGCTGCACTAAATATCTTACGTAATACATAATCAAAAATCAGAATTAATACACTTTTTACGCATAAAAGTTTTATTGACGATATATATGTCATAAAAAAGACAAATTGCCAGAATCAAGATTGTGGGATAAAATTAAACAAAGTTTGTAAAGACGTCTACTAAGAAAAATATGTAACAAAGATTATCACATATACAAAATGTATTACCGTCTAATGGGCACGATGTCCGAAAAAATCAAAATTTTCATTAAACAGGTATCCCCATAGAGTTACTATACTGACTCTAGAGGACAAGATACCCATAGGGCCCATGCATTGAAATCGGAAACCGCAGAAGCGCCGCCATGTTGCTACGCGCCGAGGTTGCCAGCTCCTGAGACGCTTGCTAGACTTGGTGACAGTAGTCAGTTTTAATCTGGCAACCGTAGCAGCGTAGCAGCATGGCGTCTCGCTTGTAGTGTAGTGATGTGGTGGGCGTGCAGCCGTGTGTTTAGGCTGTTTATTCTATGTTGCGGGATGGTGTGGGCGTGGTGGATGTTGGCCTTGCAGGTGGCAGTTATGCAACCGAAGGATGGTCCTGTTGAAGTTTCCCGCGGTATGCGGTTTTCAGCGCTCACGCCTGTTGCAGGAGTGTCACCCGACGAGGTTTACGAGTTTGGAGCTCGAAGCTGTGGTCAGATTCCTCGTTGTCGTTCCGTAATTCTCTTCGCAGGGGCGCGCTATGCTGCAGAAGCCGCTGTCGCGATCTACCGTCGCGACGATAGATCGGGGTTTTTTTTATTACAAGTACTGATCCAGCTGTAGGGCACATGTAACCGACAAACGCAAGTCTCAGTAGAGCACCTGAGATCATAATTAGGTGGTGCAGGAACACCAGGGCACCCAAGGGACAGTGGGGGCACCAAAGCTCGAAGCAGAACGGTACGTAGGTTTGGGCCGCCGAGGCAGGTGTGTCCCAGGGAGTGTTCGCCCGGACAGCTGCCCTGGCACGCGCATCGGTGCCTCACAATGCTGAGATACTTTAAAGGCACCTGCCCCCATGATCGTTCTTTTGCCTCGGTGCAGTGAGCAAGATTAACCAGAATAATATGGAGGGCATCCGGTGCAGTCGCGAATGCGAATCATGGCAAATGTAGCTCGTGCCGCCTGGCGTGTGTAGTAATATCAGAGTTAGTTGTATGAACTTTATGCATAGTACGCTTTGCTACGGTACCTTAAAGCAATGGGTCTAGAGGACGGTGTTTGTACGTTTTTTCGTAACGCCCTAATCCTACACCCCCATACAAACACACACACACACACACATACTCCTTTTTTTTTCTATATGTATACATACAATTTCTTCCCATGACTGATTGACCAGTTCAAGTTGTCAACTTGCCAGTAACTGTCATAGGAAGTACTGTAATAAATACAATTCCACGATCAGATTGTTTACTATTATTTTTTATTGTAACACTGAGAACTACATAGAACCTTATTTTGTTTATGTGAAAGAAGTATACGCCTCGTGCACCGCCTATAGAGGCGCCACTGAAAGCCACCTAGCGGACGCTTCGAACAGTACACGCGGGAGCAGTAGCAGACGACAAGCCTTTGCAGCAAGGATGGCTGAAGTTCGCGGCTGCGATTTCTCCTTTGTTCGGGTGCCAGGCTGCTTCTTCTGCGGTGACAGCTGTAGGGAAGATGCTGACCTCTGTGCGAGCGGGTATGAACACGATGTTACCGGTGTTTGGGACAACATGGTCCACATACGTGCAAGGTGTGTCCCGCAGACAAACGCCATGAACGCCATTTACATGACGTGGAGCTCATGTTCACTAGCCGATAAATTTTGTTGAGGGATGCGATCTCTCGATGGTTTTCTTTATTCTACCCTTGCCGCAATGCTGCTTCTGTACCTGAATAATAAGCACCCGTCGTTAGTGCAGACTTATATCAAACAAATCCGCATGGTGCGATCTCTGCATATGCCGTTGCGATTTTCCTGCCGATGAATACATGTGACATCACCAAATAAGTGCAGTCAAAGTCGCCTCAAGAAGAGTAATTGCCAATTTATTGATGGAAACGCGTACACTAGCCAAAGAAGTCACCAAACACACGGGTTAATAAAAGCGCGTGTTAGTGCTGTAGCGCCGAGGCAATTCAGCTGCATACGCCGATGAACTACCGTTCTCACTGCAGTTTGTGCAATTTTAAATTCCCCAAGGGAGCTGTTTGGAAACGTACAAAGCTAAAGACTGACTAACATTTCAGTACTTTTTTATATTACTAGAGAGAGGTGCCACATGATATATTTAAAGACAGTGCAGCGCCAGTCAAAGTAGATGAGCGCTGGCGGCAAGGCCCGGTTTAGTCGTCTGCAGCGTAAGTATAAAAAAGAATTCAGTTGAGTACAAAACTCACATGCAAGAAGGGACTACGTTGTGAAACAAACAAATCACTCGGCGTGTTAAGTTTGCTCAGGCAGCGTCGAGGTGTGATGACTTCCCAAACGGGACGCAAACTTTTCAGCGAGAAATGTAACAAAAATACCATATCCAGCACCTAATAGCAATTCTCGCCCTGAACTACCTATTTTCTAAACACATTTCCAAAAACGCAAATAATATCTAAGATGCCCTCGGGCGAAAAGAATAAAGCTGTTAAAGAAGCACTTCCTTGGTATCATTCCGATAAGACACAGCGTGAATTATACCCTTTACAAACAAGGCAGGGTGAAAACTTCGCAGCTCAAAAGAATCGACAAGAGTTATGCATGGAGCAACTAGCAACAGTTAAACATGTGCAAAGCCACGCATAAAATAGATGTAAAAACATGAAGTGCGCGACAGCTGGCGCGAGGATTTACCGCGCCACATGAAACCAACAATCTCAGTTCTTGCAAACTTCAGTAGCTTTAACGTACAATGCCATGCGCTCGTGCAGTCGTGCTGCCTAGCTAGCGCAACGCGGTAAAGCGGAAAACAATATAAGCGGCAAACAGCATTCCGAACTTTAGCGAAATGCCTTTAAACCTCATGCTGCACTGCAGACGAACTTCGTTGCTCCCGCGTCTAACTATGGTCGAGTGGAAAAAAACACCGACGAGACAAAGGAAAGGATGAGAACAAGAAATTTCCCTTCGAAGCGACGATCCATTTTTGCTACCGTTGCTCCCGCTGATGAGGCTTTGCCGGGAATGAGTAGAACCGTATCGCCAGCACGTTTTCACTGGCATTTGAGCCCCCCACCCTGCAACAATTCTTCGACATTCCCTGAAGCTTTGGCCACCCCACACGTGCCAATGGTGTTGCCTATCTTGCTCTGAAAACGTGAATAACACAAAGAAGCACGATCAACGGCAAGACAAACTACGGCGCGCGCCAGGCTCCTCTCCCGCGTGTTCTGCGCAAGGCCGCCACCAGTGGCGCGTCCGTCGGCGTGCACGGCGCGTATAGGCCTTTTGCACTTGTGGATATCAAAAGCTTAATCCAATGTGCAGAACACAGACAAAGCAGCTGCTACAACATGAACTGCATTGAGGGCCACATCGCTCTTTTTGCTTGCGGGCCCACGGACCATGGCTACCAAGTGCGTCAATCACTTCAATCGGCGATCAAAGCCGTGGACGAATATCTCGGCAGCATAGGGCTTCAGCTCTCGGCGTCAAAAACCGAGGCGCTACTAATTAACCTCCGTGCGAGCCGTGCACGCTTCGAAGTGCCAACTCTGGATGGATGGATGGAAGGTAGGAGCGTCCCCTTTGAAACGGGGCGATGGCAGTTGCCACCATGCTCAGATTTTTATTTTGCCTTTTATTTTTATCTGTGTTGTGTGTTATTGAATTTCTCGATTTTCTTTAACTACGTCTTCCTACCCTTTTAACCTTATGTCACCTCTCTGCTTTTGAGCCACCAATCCTCCAATCGCCTTTTGCTAATTTCCACCGCACCTTTATTTACATGACTATCATTATCTCTGAACCCTAGGGCCTCAGGAAGGGTGACTGTGGCCGCATCGACATCGGGGTTGATACCATCACATTTTAGTATGAGGTGTTCCATTGTTTCTACATATTTACCACACACAGTATATGTGTCTTCTTCTTCGTTAAATTTCTTTTTATAGCTCCGCGTTCTAAGACATCCTGATCTAGCTTCAAAGAGTAGGGCACTGCCTCTTGAGTTATCATAAAACGCTTCCTTCCTGATCTGCTGTTTCCAGTATCGATATAGTTCTACACTATGCTTATTTCCCATTGAATTTATCCAATTTTTACCTTCCGCATTTTCAACCTGTCGTTTAATGCTCTGTCCTTTTTCGTCCTCGTGTCTGGCATACTTACTGGTTAGCTTTCTAGTTCTTTTCCGCCATTGTGAGTCAACGCTCTTTCTGTATAGGTATTTAAACACCTTAGCTGCCCACCTGTTATCATCCAATTTCCTCAGACGTTTTTCGTATAGGATTTTACTCTGAGCTTCCCGTGCTTCGAATGACGCCCAGCCCATATCTCCCTGTACTGCTTCGTTTGTGGTTTTCCCGTGGGCACCTAGTGCTAACCTTCCCACAGCTCTCTGATTTACCTCTAGTCTCGACTGAACCTCTGCCCTTAAACACAGGACCGCATTCCCGAAAGTAAGCCCCGGCATCATTACTCCCTTCCAAATGCCTCTCAGTACCTCATACCTGTTGTAACTCCACAATGCCTTATGTTTCATTATCCCGGCATCTCTTCGCCCTTTTGCTATTAGAGACTGTTCGTGCTTTTCCGTGTACATCTGCCCTTTGTTTATCCAAACCCCGAGATACTTGTATTCGGCCACTCGGGGTATTTCGTGGCCTTGTATTGTAAGCTCCTGATCAGTTGTATCATTGAAAAACATCCCACCGGACTTAGCTGCACTAAAACTGAAACCTAAACTGTCTCCTTCGTCCCCACAGTAATTAACCAGAGTTTGCAAATCTTCCTGGCTACCTGCGAACAGTACAATATCGTCCGCGCACATTAAACCCGGTAGTCGTTGCTCAACAACCTTTTCGCCTAATCTGTACGACAGATTATACCCTAGATTGCTTCGTTGTAACCTTCTTTCCATGCTTATCACATAAAGCATGAACAGCAGCGGTGATAGAGGACAACCTTGCCTTAATCCTTTGTGTACCTCGACAGTTGACGTACTCTTGATTCCTTCCCATGTTATTTCAACATTATTTTCTCGATATAGTTCCTGTAGAAAATCAATTACCTCATTACCGATACCTTCAGCTTTTAATATGTTCCACAGGAGTTCCCTGTTCACATTGTCGTATGCACCACTTATGTCCAGGAAGGCTAAATACAGAGGTCTATTTTCCGCCTTAGCTATTTCTATGCACTGGGTAAGCACGAACAGGCTATCATCTAAGCGCCTACTACTTCTGAACCCGTTCTGAAGTTCTCCAAGTATTCTATTACTTTCTACCCATGACTGCATTTTTAATTTCACCGCCTGCATCGCCAGCCTATATATAACTGATGTTATCGTAATTGGTCGGAAAGATTTTATGTTCTTCTTATCACCTTTTCCTTTATAAATCAAATTCATTTTACTCTGTTTCCAGCTGTGCGGAATTTGCTTATTTGTTATGACTGCCTCCAATGCTTTTATCAGCGTTTCCTTGCTTCTTGGGCCAAGTTCATTAATTAACTTGATTGGAATTTCGTCTATCCCCGCGGACGTGCATTTTGGAACATTTGCCTCCGCCTTTTTCCAGTTAAGATTGGTCAATTCTAAGCTGTTTTCTATTATGCTATTCTGTGTTGCTCCCTCACTTGGGGCGATTACCCTATCGTCTTTCCTAAATGACTCTGCTATAACTGAACCAATGTAGTTCACAGCGTCATCTCCCTCTAAACAATTTCCTTCGGCATCGTGAATCTGTTCCTCTTTTCTGTGATTAGCTTTACCCAGCCAGCTTATATGGTTCCAGAATTTTCTTGACCCCCCTTTAGTTGCATCGCGAGCTTCAGCCAGCCAGCGATCAGAGGACTGCTTTATTTTAGCCTGGACGAGGACCTGCACTTGTTGTTTCTTTTGTCGATAATATTCCCATTTTTGGCCTATTTCCTCTTCAGATAACTGCGCCCTCTTTGCTTCTCTGTGTTCCCGAGATGCCCACCGTCGTTGTTCGATGGCCTCTCTAATTTCCTTATTCCACCAACTTCGTGGCTTCCCCTTTCCTCTCCAGCGGTTTACTCCTTTTACCTCTTTTATTTTTGTACTAATGAGTAGTTCTAACTCATTATAATCCCACCTTTCCATGGGATGTTTCATTATTGCTTCCTCTATGCCAGCCGCTATTTGCGCTATTTGCGCGTCATTTAATTTTGCGTACTCTTTTTGGCTTCCCTGTATTTCTCTTTTGAGTAGGGCTCCCAACTGTAGACTAATACGCTTATGATCACTTCCGAGGCTGTACTTCCCCTCTTCGTCTATTTCCATTATTGCTAGCTTGCTATACAATCCCTGCGACATAAAGCAGTAGTCAATGGTCGTTTGTCTGTTACGGGACTCCCACGTGATTTGTCCCTCACTCTTAGTTTCTCTATTTACTATAACTAGGTTGTGTCGTTCACAGAAGTCTAGCATCAACTTCCCATTGCAATCTGTGTATCCATCCAGATCCTCGATGTGGCCATTCATGTCACCCAGCAGACAAATATCGGCACCTTCTCCAAACTGCTTTATATCGTCATCGAGACACTTCACTAGATCTTTGTTCTCTTGCCTGTATTTGTACCCTGTCCCTAAATAAACTACTCCTAGCCATGCCTTTTTACCGGCAATTGTACCTGATACCCAGACATGTTCTTTGCAAGTTAACTTTATTCTTTGCCAATTTGTTCCTTGGTGTATGAGCATACCTACTCCTCCTCCCTTCCTCTCCGTTGTTGTCCTATTGCTCCCTTCCCAGACGTAGCCTTCAATAAGCGGTGGGTCTTCTAGATCCCTGAGGTGTGTTTCGCATAGCGCGTATACACCTACTTCTTCGTCCTTTAACTGCTGTTCTATTTCTAACCACCTCGCTCTCTTTCTACCGCCTTGCATGTTTATGTACCTGATCCTGGTGTTAAATTTATTTGTAGTTTTCTTCCTGGACCTCCTAGTGGCTATTTTATTGGCGTCAGCCTCTATTGCACTTTCTACACTGTTTCTACCTACCCCTATGCCCTGAGGCGCAGCGGACCCCCTAAAAAAGCTACTGCCCGACCTGCCAGGCGCCAGCCGATCTCGGCTCCTAGCCTTCCATTAAAGTGGATGCCATCTCGTGTAAAGCCTCCGCCAAAGCCTGCTCTATGCACTTCTCTGTTTATGTCTGCCACTTCAAATCCTTTCTCCTGGCTTAGCTTTCTTATTTCACAATTTACAGCCACAACGTCCTTGGCAATTGCTCCGTTCCTTCCTTGCACCTCCGGCACTGTGCATACCACGATCTGGACTTGCTGTGCTATCGCCCTTAAATCGTCCACTCCCTCCGCTAATCTTTCCACTACTTTTGCAGCTTCACCATTCAACACATCATTTAGCCCCGCCGCTACCACTACCAAATTGAGCTCTGCAACATTCTCAGAAAGCTCGCTTTTTGTTTCTTTCAGTACTGCGTCCATTGTCCTGCCTGGGAACGTCCCGACTGCTACCCGCCTATCGCCCTTTGCACGCTCCATTATAGCTCTTTTGCACCTCCTCATATTTGAATCACCACCGATAAGTACTAGGGCATTCTTTCCCTCCCTCCTAACTTCCAGGTTGTGCTTATCATTGGCTATAAGCTCATTCCTTGGGGTTAGCTTGTTCCCCTCCTCTCCTCGCGCTCGCTGGCGCCCCTGTGGCTGCAGCGTCGCCTCCCGCGGGGTGTGTTGCGCTGCTTCGCTATAACTACGCCGACTCACCGGCGGCGAGCTGACTACCGTTTGCTCTGCCACCCTGCCCCCGACTTCGCATTCAGGGTCTACCCTACTTTCTGTGTTTTTGCCCCCGGCTTGGTGTCCCGACCCATCATTCTCCGCTGCGCGCGTCTCAAGCGCATCGAGCCGCCTATGCAGTTCTGCTCTCCTTTCCTTCTCTTCTCCAAGCTCGGCCGCGGTTCTTACTAATTGCGCGGCCTGCACCGCTTCCACCTTGACTAACTCGGCGACTTTCGCCTGCAAAGCTAACCGCCTCTCCCGCTCCTCCCTCAGGTCTGCTTTCAGCTCCTCGAACTTGGCTGTCCAATTTCCTTCCAGTTTTTGTACTGCTTCCCTGACCCCTTCACACAGCCTGCACGTAAAGCTAGACTCCTCCGCGTCTGCTAAGCTCTGGAAACTGGTCTCGTCGAGGGAGCACCAGCGCAGGCACTCGTCGCACAGCACTTGCTCCGCGTCCCCCGCGGCCTTCCCTTTCTTTGGTCTCATCGTTAGGCCTACGTCCTTAGGCTCAACGACACGTCCGCCAAATCACTTCGAAGAGCTAGCTGAGATAGTTAAATAGGCCTATCAAATAGGTCCCGCCTAGCACCTAGGCCTAACGAAGGAAACCGCCAAACCTAGACAAAGCCGGTACGTTTACCACGCTTACCGCGAATTCAAAATTTGCGCTCCTGCTCCATGCAAAATAAATCACTTCAAAAACATCAGCTAATAAGAAGAAAAAAGACTATTTAGCTACGAACGAAGTCGCTGAAGCCTCGACACAGGAGCGTCCGCACGCCCAATTACTATTTAAATGCAAAAAAACCAGCATATAAAAACAGAAGCAAGCTCAAAGCATGCACAAAAACTTATGATTTCGTCGTCGCCACGGAGCCCCGAAAAGCACGTCCATCCGCCACAAAATCCAAATCCAAGCCGACAGTATCCGACAGTATCCGACAGCATCTCTCTCGCTGCGCGGAAGCTCCCTCCCGTGGCAGAGAAAAGTCCGATACCTCGGCCTCCACATCGACTGCCGCCTCAACTTTAACGCGGCCACCACACAACTCTGCAGGGACTCCAGGAAAGTCGCAGGCGCCGCACGCTCCCTGCTCGCCCGAGGCCGCGGCTGCACACCGCATCTTGCGCTCCGAGTTTACAACTCGATCGCAACGTCGCGAGCGCTCTACGCGCTCCCACTCGCCAACGCCAGTGCAGCCAACTGGAACGCCATCGACTTCGAGCACCGCACCGCAGTTCGCCAAATGTACGCGCTTCCCCGCTTCCCGCAAGTGGGGGCAACTCTCGCCGAAGCGGGAAATTGGCCGCCCTCACTTCGCGCGCGGAGACAAGCGCTTCACCACATCCAGCGTCTGCAACGGTCGCCACAGGGTCAGCGTCTCGTGTGCCGCCTCCACACCCTCGAGGGCTCGGGCATGGGCCAGCGTGCCACTGAGTTCAGCACTCGCATCGCCTCTTTGCCTCAGCTCCTCCCCCTGCCGCCTTCGCCGCACGCCTCCGCGCTCCTCGACGTAAACATCACTGTCCCGGGCGTCAAGAGCAAGCGACAAACAGCACTGTGTGCCATGCAACAGGAGACGGCTGCATTGATCTTAGAACATCTACGCGACCGACTTCTAGTGTACACTGACGGATCCGTGTCCAGTGACGGTTCCGCCGCTGCCGCGTGCACGGCACCGGACATTTCTGCATCTCGACAGTGCCGCCTTCGTTTTCCTGCCTCGTCGACAGTCGCCGAACTCGCGGCGATTGACCTCGCGGCTGACCTACTTCTTCAGCAGTGCGGTGTCTCGTCTGCCGCGATACTGTCGGACTCGCGTGCGGCTCTGTGCACGCTGAGGAAGGACTATGCCGGTCTTCCGCTTGTGCAGCGCGTGGGATCAAAACTGCGCCATCTCGTAAATCAGGGCTGCGATTTGGCATTGCAGTGGGTCCCCGCGCACATCGGCCTGCCCGGAAACGAAGCGGCCAACGCCCTCGCGAAGCAAGCTCTCTCGACTCGCTTCCCCCTCGCCAGCTCCGTCACCCCTTTCGACGTGGCCAAGACGGCGATACTGCTCATTCTCCGCGCGCAGCACCCGTATCCGCGCGTTGCTGCAGGTACGCCCCCTCGCCTCCTCCCCCGCACGGGTCTCTCCCGCTGGGACCGCTCGTTTCTCCTTCGGCTGCGCGTCGGCTGCTACAACACGGCCGCCAGAATGCACAGACTGCACGGAAGAGGCAGCCCCGCGTGCTTGGATTGCGGCGAGGAGGAGACGCTTGAGCACCTTCTGCTCCGCTGCCCGGCCTTCGATGTTGAGCGCACTGCGCTGTTTGCATCATACCGTCGTGTGGGACTGCCCTGTGACTCGGAGGGAGCACTTCTCTTTCCGGCAGCCCACCCTTCCATTGTCAAGAAAGCGCTTCCTGCCCTACTTGACTTTTGCTGTGACACGCAGCTGAGAGCGCGGCTGTAAGCTCCGCATTGCTTCTTCACCCTTCTTGTTATTTTTTTCCGCCTTCTTTTCCTTCTCTCCCTGATCTTTTTCTCCCCCCTCCCCTTTCCCTGTGCAGTGCTGTTGAGGTGTTCTCCTCTGAGAGACAGTTACGGCACTGCACTTCTCTCTTCCTCTCCTTCAAAAGTCACTACACACACACATATCACATACGTAATTAAAGGTGCAAAATATAGAGGGAAGCTTCAAAGTGCGCTCTATAGCACTGCAAAGTATAACATATACTGTATGTGCACACTAAATGTGCAAAAAGCAATGCATCAATGTCCCATTTGCCTTCAAGCTTATTATCAAGTTCAATTTTACTGACGTTTATTATGAGCATATGTACAACAGGAATTGCTGACACACAAGCAGTCAAGGTGGCTGTTCGAGGTGTGCTGGCTGCCTCAGTGTAAGAAAAAGAAATTGGGTGAATGTCGACACCAGTGCCACTGCTTCTTGCCTCTGACCTGTACGTGCCTCCGCGGCATCTTTGTTGGTCTGCACACGTGAGCTGGCGTGGCGAGGCGTAGGAGTCATCAGAGAGAAAGAGTGTCGTTTACATGGAGAAGTGGCTGTTCACATTGCCTGTCTTTCCCTCAAATGCTTCCTTGGCGACTAGGGTGACACACCCGCAGTCAAGGTAGCAGTTCGGGGTGTGCTGGCTGCCTAAACGTAAGAAAAAGAAAGAAATTAGATGAACGTCAATACCAGTGCTATTGCTTCTTGCCTCTTATCTGCATTTGCCTCCACGGCAACTTGGTTTGTAGAGTCTGCATGAGGGAGCTGCTGTGGCTAGGCTTAGGCATTGTCTTAGCAAAAAGAAAAGGCCATTCAAATGGGAAATTATGGAAATAAATGCAGTTCTTATGTTCGCTTCTTGCACTCTTCTTGTTTAAATGTTTTCAAACATATTGCTCAGAATACACCAGCACTTTGACTGCTTTTGCTTTTTACCTGCAGATGTTGCTGCGAGATCCTTAGTATGGCTGCGTGCAGCAATGTAACAATTGGTGGAGGTATTGGAAGTGGTAGCCAAAGATATGATCATCCTTGTCTGCAGAAATGCTTTCACTTCCTAAATGCAGTGGTAACTATCACTATTGGTGCAAGGCCCTCCACATCTATGCGGCAAGTGCCATAGCTCAAAACTGAATTTTTCCTTTAGTATTTTACAAGGTGTCTGATATGTCCACGTTAGATGCGATCCGTTTATTTTTATTTATCCCAGTGTGGAGAGAGCACCATTGAAGTGTTTTTTTTATTTCTGGGAGTCTTGTTTTTTTGTTTGTTTCCGAATTTATCAAGCAACAGCCTCGTGATGCTTAAGTGACTTATGTAATGATAATCATCAGCTTTTGTTTTGCAGAAAAACAACGCATTGACTGACCCATTTTTTGACATCCCCTCACTCGCATAATTTTGCAGGGTATTCTACCTATATTGACTTGCTTGACCCCCACTAGAGAGTCTTGCATTTTGAAATAGCATTCTTTCCTTAAAATCATTCTACACTTCTCATAATTTCTGTACCTTGGGCTTCCGATACTACGCATTCACCAGTTTTGCTTGTTTCTGACTAGAAATGTCTTCTTTATTTTAGAGCTTAAATTTTACCCTTGGAACACACGGGAGGGCTTGCCATTGCATATCTGCATTACAGGGAAACATGTTTCATTAAACATTTGCAAAATCCAATCGAAGACTGATGAATGCAGCTTGCAGTGGGATTTCACTGAATGAGCCATAAAAGTAACTCATCTCACTTGGTAAATTAAAGCACATATTAGTGTGACGTACAACATATGTTACACTAACGTGGTGGGTTCTCTTGCTTATGCAGAAAAATAATCGGTGCGCGAGAAAAAAGTTATTTTTGCGCACCGCTTGTACACACTGATTTAAGAAAAATGAGCGGGAGCTGTCCTCATGATCTACCTATTTTACTTGCCTGCGAGTATACTCAACAAAAATGTGTCCCAGCTGGTTAGTCAGTATTGCATATATGGGCCCGGTGTCTAAAATAATTGAATTTTGAAAATGCTCGTAGTGATCCGATGTGCATATCTGCAGTTTATGGATAAATGTAAAAGACTCAGCATCAAGTGCAAGTAAACGGTCCCACAGGCCCGGAGTCGATCATGCAGATAGATCCGCTGCACACATTTGTGACCAGAAAAAATATGCCACATGAAATGGCATGCAAGGAAGTGTTGAAGATATTGCACAGTTATTAAAACGCCTACGCTATTAATATGTTCGTTCATGCACTCCATTTCGTCCGTATTAGGCACTCGTCTCTTGATTGCTTCGTGGCACATAAATACTCGGCATCAGGCTGTTTTTCAGCTGTGGCCTTTGTAGAATCATTATTGTTCAAAGTGCAACAATTAACTAGATTCTATGACTTGCTGGTGGATTCGCCAGTACAATTCCGGTGCGCTGGACCGCCTGTCCAGCAATTTCCTACTGAAGGGAAACCTGCAAATAAAAACACCGCTCCGCATGTAAAAAAAAAAAAAAAACGCTCTACTGTGACGCTTCTCAAACGATTGTAATACATGACAGGAGCTGTCTACTCGCGTGGTGTTCTGAACAAGATACATTCGTTTACTTACATGTGAAGGTATATGCCAGAGCACTTCGTGGCACAAAAGGCACGAATCTGCTATAGAGTCAGATGTTGACGCGCGATCGCATGTCAAACCCAAACTGTACGAAGCTACTACGCTCCCAAAAAACAGAGACTCTAAGCCGAAATTCGTGTCATCCTTTATTGCATGAATGTGTACATCGTGATTTAGATAAGTCCCGCACTTAGCAAGCGCTTTCCGTAAACTTAATATTAACGCATCGGCTTCATAAATACATCAGGTATGCGTTTTTAAATGATAAAGCATAAGGTGACCTGTACTTGTTTTCAGCTATTTCAATAGTGGCTACGCTGGCCACATTGACCAGTAGCAACAGGGCGGGGCCCTAGCGGTTCCCACTTTTCCGGGCCAGCTTTTCCTCTAGAGTTTGATTTGATTTGATTAGTTGGTTATACTAACTCTATCCCACTACAAAAATTTAACTGCAAGCAGTACAGCAGGATGTGCCGGGCTGCAGCCGCGCATGTTCCGCGCTGTTTGTGTCGTCGTCGCCATCAGAGTCTGACGAATGGGCAGCATTCTGAGACTCGCTGCTGCTCGATGCATCGGTAAAATCTGCCGCAGACCCACGAGAATCGCGATATCTGCGAACTTTCGAAGCGTACGCTCCGCTCCCGCAGGCGGCCATCTTTGCTTTCTACTTTGACCATCGGGAACTTCGGAGCGCATTCAAAAATTACCACCTGGCGTGAAAAAAATCTAACTGCTCAGAAGACAAAAATGCGGTTCTCCTCGTTCACGTCCAATGGCGCAGTGTGTCCGTGAGCAGCGCGGAAGGTCTCGAAAGCGGCGTTTCAAACTATCATTAGCGGGATAACTATTTTCAATGGGCGCGGTACAGAAAGAGGTAAACAGTCAAAGCGAAACCAATCGGATTGAAAACAAAACGACGATTTTTCGCCTGATACGCAGCTGAGCGTGTTCCCGTAGCCATGCGTGCGCTTTTGATTTCCAAAGCATGGTATAAAGCGCGACTGTCTCATATTATAGCAACTGCAATTTTAAGCAATAATTATGCTGTACTTATTCACAGCCGACCTTACAGTAATCTCATACACTACATCCGAAGTTCTCTTCAATGGACTTAAAGAGCGGATATTGACAAATCGAAGTAGATGCAAGAGACCGTGAAAAAACTGCTTTTGTGACACCAGACGGCCTATACGAATTTAAAGTCTTGCCTTTCGGCCTGTGCTCTGCCCCTGCTATACATTCCAACGCCTCATGGATGCTGTGCTTTCGGGTCTGAAGTGGAAAACCTGCTTAGTGTACCTGGACGACGTCATCGTGTTCTCCACAACATTTGAAGAACATCTCGAACGGCTTGAAGCGGTTTTGCAGTCCATCTGGTCCGCCGGCCTTACCCTGAAACCGGAGAAGTGCCACTTTGGCTTTGCGGAACTACAGTTTCTTGGTCACGTCGTCAGCCCCGCAGGTGCCCGCCCTGATCCCGAAAAGATTGCCGCCATCGCAGTTTCCCGTACCATCCGATAAAAAGGCTGTCAGGCGCTTCCTCGGCCTCTATGATCACCGGCGGTTTATTGGAGACTTTGCTCATATTGCGTCGCCGTTAACTCGCCTGACGAGAGGCGCCGTTGCTTTTGTATGGGGCGACGAAGAGCAAGGTGCATTCAACGACTCGCGGGAACGTCTCCAGAAACCTCCAGTGCTTGCTCACTTTGATGAGACCGCTCCTACATTGCTCCACACAAGCAATGTTGGCTTGGGAGCTGTTCTTGTGCAGCAGCAGGAGGGTAGAGAAAGAGTACTTGCCTATGCAAGTAGAACACTCTCACGCGCAGAGGCTAATTACTCCACGACTGAGAAAGAATGCCTCGCCGTAGCATGGGTGGTTATGAAATTTCGCCCGTATTGGTATGGGCGCCACTTCACAGTTATCAGCGGCCACCATTCACTGTGTTGGTTGACAAACCTTAAAGATCCTTCGGGACGACTGGCACGTTGGAGCCTAAGGCCGCAAGAGTTTGACATGACTGTCACGTACAAGTCGGGGAAACGACATACGGATGCTGACTGCTTGTCTCGATCGCCGATAGAGTCACCTGCTCTGTCCGAAGAAGAAGCCTCAGCATTTCTTTGTGTTATGGACACATCCGCCATCGCGCAACAACAACGGAATGACCCTGCGTTGCTTGAACTAATCAATTAGTTGGAGGGAAGATCTGCGAAACCACCTGGAGTTTTCGCAAGAGGACCATTGTCGTTTTGTTTACGGGCCAAGGTCCTTTACAAAAAAAAAAAAACTTTTCTTCGACGGGTCCCCCTACTGCTTGTCATTCCTGCAGCTCTTCGTACGGAAGTACTTCAAGCTTGCCACAACGAGGTGACTTCTGGTCACTTAGGCTACACGCGAACATTAGCCAGAGTGCAGCGAAGGTACTACTGGCCGAGACTTACCACCACCGTGAAACATCACGTTGGCACTTGCCTCGACTGCCAGAGGCGCAAGTCGCCTCCATCGAAACCAGCCGGCCTCCTACAGCCCGTCCAGGTTCCTCGAAGACCATTTGACCAAATCGGAATGGATATATTGGGCCCACTTCCCACTTTCACTGCAGGGAATCGCTTTGTTATCGTCGCAACCGACCATCTCGCACGTTACGCTGAAACAAAGGCAATCCAGAGAAGCACAGCAGCCGAAGTGGCGCGCTTTTTCATTGAGCATGTTGTGCTGCGACACGGCGCACCAACCGTCGTAATAACAGACCGAGGAACCGCATTCACGGCTGCACGTTTAGATCACGTCTTGCTGCTAAGTGGAACGGCTCAACGGAAGCCAACCGCCTACCTTACACAAACCATCGGTTCAATAGAATGCCTAAACAAAATAATTGAAGACATGCTCTCCATGTACGTGGATGTTGAACAGGAAAATTGGGACGACATCCTACCTTATATCACCTTTGCATATAACACGGCGAAACAAGAGACAACGCGCATGACTCCGTTCACCCTTGTTCACTGACGGGATGTACGAACGATGTTGGATGCAATGTTTCCACGCGACTTTGACGACACTGATACGGACGCCGATGTGTTTACGCAACGCGCAGAAGAGGCTCGGCAGCTCGCACGCTTGCGGATCTGCCAGCAGCAAGACTACGACGCAGGGCGCTATGATCTTAACCGTCGAATGGTACTCTATGACGTTGGCTACGGAGTGTGGGTTTGGACACCTATACGGAAACGAGGCCTCTCCGAGAAGCTGTTGAGACGATACTTCGGACCATATGGAGCATTACGCCGACTCAGTGATGTCGCGTACGAGGTCATCCCCGATAGTCCCAATTGTACGCGGCGCCGCACGCACCGTCCTGAACTTGTGCAAGTTGTCCGCATGAAGCCGTATGTGAGCGAATAACTATGTGAGAGACTCTTACTTCCGCGAGTGACATTTCTGGTTTAGCATCGGGGCGATGCTCTTTTAGGGAGGGACAAATGACGCGTGTATTCTACGCAGAAGACAACGACGATGGGGGCATTAACGGACTCCGTCTAGTGGGTGGCTGAGATTGGGTTAGGACAAGGAGACGTGCCTCTGTTCCGTTTGTTTTTTAACAGGTTGGTTGTCACAGATTCTTTGTCGCTGTGCACCTCACTTACTGCTCCCGGCGAGTCACACATATTTAAACTTTGTACTCACTGGCTCCAAGTGAGTTGAGAAGCTTACGATTAATATGGGTACCTGGGCACAAAGGCATACTTATGAATGAGGTAGCAGACAGCTTGGCCAAGGCTTCTATCAGCGGCCCGGTGCTTCCCCTTCTTCCAACGATGGGTTTTGTCACGTCCGCCAGGTTCAGAAGATACATCCTTTTAACATCACAATCAAACCTTAAATCATCCTTGGAACTACACCACTTACAATTCCCTTGGAGCAAGAAATTTTGTAAAACAAGACAAACGGAAGTCACATTAACGAGACTACGTTGTCGAGCCCCATCTCTAAATTTTTACATGCACCGATCTGGTCTGGCAATATCCCCATTGTGCCATTTTTGCAACGCATTAGAGACGATTGAGCACTACTTACTGTAATTCCGGCGTTTCTCCTCCATGAGGAAAACGACATTAGAAATTACAGTGCGACAGCTCGGCCTGCCATTGAACACTCCGGTACTGCTGTCTTTCGGAGCGTCTGTGCTTGGGCACTCACACAGGAATGTGTGCTTCGCCTTAGAAAAATTTATTATTGAACCAAACCGATTTCATTGATGACCGTATTATTCTTTTCATTCGTCGTCTATTGCCTCATTTATATATTATAGATAATTTTTTTTCCTCTTCATAGCATGACAGTCTACTGAACCGTTTTGATTTTTCCTCGCTTAAATTTATGTAACAAAATTATAGATTTTACCTCCATTTTCTGAACACATAAGCAAAGTCTGCCCGACTCTTGGCCAATCCCCGTGAGTGGGTAAGCGCCAAACTCATCAAGGACATCATCATCATCATCAGGTTGTCCTGTTGTTCTTGAAGAACGTCTCCCTGTCTTCTGTCCACGGGAAGACCTTTGCCGTCGTTGTGGTCGACTCGAGCGGAAAGATTTCCGATAGCGCCTCGATTAGTACTTTAGACCCCGAAGTCGCCAAGCGAGTCGCCATCGCCCTCGCCCTGCTAGACGGTCGTGAATCCGAAATCTATAGTGATTCGAAAACGGCAGTTAGGGCTTTTCAGAAGGGTTGCATCGCCAAGGAAGCTGTTCGTCTTCTGAGCTGCTCGAGTCCACATGCTCTCACAAACCATTCAATTCACTGGTTTCCCGCTCACGTAGGATCGGTCGAGGGTGCTTCCACGAACCTCAATGAGTCTGCCCACGAGGCTGCGCGTGACCTCACCGAACGCGCTTCCTTTATAAGGAGCACTGACTCCCCTCCTCTCTACGGTCACAGGGACGCTTCCGCTACTCACAACGAGATTATAAAATATTTCTACATGTCAAGAAGGGTCTTTCCACCCCCCCACCCTAAGTTGAATAGGGCGCAAGCCGTTTCGCTTAGGCTTCTACAGACCAGCACATATCCGTGTCTGTCCGCTCTCCACGAGGCTTACCCCGACGTGTATCGCGACGACGCCTGCCCGTCCTGCGCAGACCTCGACTCTACCTCACATGCTCTGAGAGTGCGGGTCGACATACCCCAAGTTCATCAAGGAGGAGCGGGACTCGCTTCTGCGTAGCCCCGCTCTAGAAAAGCAAATCCTGGCCGTCCGGCGTGCCCGCGACCGGGCCGGTGGGCTAGACCTGCCGGTCCCGACGTGGGACTAGCCGGGTGTGCGACGAGTTCGCGTCCTCGCCGGACCTGCAATAAAGTTTATTCACTCACTCACTCTGTCCACGTTGTACCGCGACAATATGTTTTAAATTTCGGTGAGATTAACAGCGAAAATTCATCTCGTGACGGCAAAATGTGGTTTGGTAATGGTAATTATAAATAACGCTGCTTTACAGATCACTGTGGTATTTAACTGAAGAAGAAATAGCTGAAATCTTTTCGTTATGTGGTAGTATGCGGAAGCATGACTGCTTTCTCTTTTATGTTCTTAATCTCCGTTTTAGTTGCAGAGTTTCCCGTGAAATCTAGGGGTTATTTTTTGTCTTTATGTTGTTCTGCTTGAAACGAAACGGTCAATGCATTCATTTATAAGACTTCTAAAATGGTTCCAAAGTTTGTGCACATCTTCATCACTGTGGAAGAAAGCATCAAAACTAAATGACAGCTTGTCTAAAATCGATACATTGTCGACACGAGAACAGTCACAGAAGGTAGACACTTTGCGCCTTTCAGTTAGAGAAACGTCAGGTAGTGTAGGCAATACTTCCTCGGGGTCGGGTATGCCGGAAATTGAGCCACAACTGCAATTAGCACTAATGTTTCCACTAGGGAAAAATAGGTCAGTAACTGATTTGGAGTCACACGATAATGCTCCTAAGGATGTACACATTGGGGAAAACTATAGAATAATGTTCAAAAGGCAGATTCGCATGCAAAGTCCAGAGGGGAAAAGTTCATCGACGTTGTACCGAACACAATAGAAGTGCTCACGAAACAAGCTAAACGACGGCTGCGTTTGATCACTGAACGTTGTGCAATGCTCGCGTCCCATGACGGTCGCACTCGCGCCAGCGTATGTTTGGGAAAAAAGCTTTCCTTTCGCGGGCGGCGCACGGGAATCTCAAGTGCTATCAGCGTCACCGGGCGTGTCACGTGATGTCCCTCCGACACTGCCCGGTTGGTCACCAGCAAGCATGGAGGAAAGAAACTGAAGAGAGGCCCTACCCCTTCCGCGCGCTAGCAAAAAAGTGTGGCAGAAATGACCTAGTGAGTTCTCTTTTTTTCTCATTTTTTTTTCTTTGCTGTAGCGGCCACGCCTTTCGGGCCACAATGGCGACTTTGTTATTGTTCTGTGCGCTCACACGTGTTGCTCCGCAGGTTTCGTACCGTGGCAAAGGCGCCGTGCGGGCAGGTTTGCGTTGGTCTCCGTGTTTTGTTGTGCTGCGTTATCTGGACCGTGCTCTACCGGATGTTGCTGTGGCCAGGTGGGACAGGAGGAACTAAAGTTCGTGAAATGAACGCGCATGCAACGCTGTACGCAATGTACCGCGCCACGGCAATGGCAACGGACGAAGGAATATCCGCGGGAAATTTTGCCCTCTTTGGCGGAATCATGCCAACGTGCTAACGATTGTTTAGTATTGCTGCGGAGCGCGCGCGTCCGAGCAGCACGGTTGCGCGCAGCGCGGCGTGGTTTTGCGAGAAATGTAAACAAGAGAGGAGAGCTGGCCCGATGGGCGGAGCAGCGCCATGAGCAACGCCAACTTCCGGCTTCACTTCAGCTTCACAAAGAGTGACGTCAGGGCCTCTCCTGGGTTTCCTTCCTCCATGCCAGCAAGCGATGTGTGCGGAAAGCTCTGCCGCCGCTCTCGCAATCCGCCTCTTTCATGGCGCCGCATTCACCCTGCCCTAACGGATTAGTCGCGAAACGTTTTGGAAGGGTCGCGCGTGTGGCCGCGCGCCGGGAAGTCCCCCGAAAAAGAAAAGCGCTCAGACGCGCGTTGCCTCAAGCACTCGTGCCGTGTACCGCATTGAAACTACCCTATAGCTCGACGTCGGTGCGGTGCCGAAAACGTGCGTAGCGTAAGACCGCAACTCCACAAGAGAAAGCGGCCAGGGCATCGTCCGAGTTGTCCGGACTGCACCGTGAGCCAGGTAGTTGCCGCCTTGCATGAATGGTTCATTTTTTAAAGAAACAGAGATACACTGTTTGCCTCTGAGTCAAGCGGCAAACAAGAGACGCTGTATTCCGTATACAGCAGCATAAACAACCGCCTCGTTCCTTTATACCAACGCCGTGTGAGCGACGGCATCCGCGCGTTTGCGTGAGAGAACAACATGACCTACAAATGAGCACTTATGCGAGCACAGTTTTCTCTAATAATGCTCTATATCACGCAAAAACTGTAAGTATGATGGAGTTAAACAAAAGCGACAATGAATTAACAGCCCGTAATATATGTATCTGGATCACATTTACCGTTGTTTAAGTGGTTCGGCCGATATTGACTCGTCTCAGGGTGTAAGAACATGGCACATTTGCGCAGATATGCATGTTTTGCTACATTTTGACACTATTTCACATCAGCGATGGACCTTTTCCACAATACTTGACGATAACAACGACCTGCGGCTGTAGATGTCGATGTAAACAAGTGAACCGCTTTAATAAATCTCACGCAGAAGGCTGCGCTAGAAGACTTTGAATATGCGAACCGTCTAAATAATGTGTAAAAAGAACACAAAGTGATGTCCAAGTGCAGAAATCTGACAAATTCCAAGGCAGCCGTGCCGCCAAACGGAACTCAGCGTGGCTTTATCGGCAGCACTGTTTGCAGAACAGCGCACTCAGGCCTGCTCACCCAGTAGTCACTGAGTGCTACAAGGCTTCAGGAACGACATGCTTTCCCGAAGAAGCCATTATTAATGATTGGCGATCCACGAAACGCACAACCGACGCGTCTTCAACGTGGGCGCAGGCACACAAAGCAACCGCCGAAAGCCCCGGGACCCTTCTAAAACGTTTTCAGTGGCGTGCGACAGAGGGCAGCACAGGAAAATGAAAGAGGCGGATTGGGTAGCCAGCGTCGTTTCTGACGTGGCAGTCGCTGCGGCTGCCCGTACCCCAGCTGGCAAGTCGAAAACCCCTCTTTACCGAGCTTTACCGAGTGATGAAGATTCGTAGCTGAAGAGTCGTAGCTGCAGCTAGCTGGCCTGCTCGAAGTGTTAGTTACAACCTCAATAAGGGCTTTCCGAGTGCACACGTGGCCGCCGTCCCTTATACCGCGCTCGATGGGCAGGCGGCGCGCACACCCGAAGGCGCTGCACCACCGGTACGCAAGAGGTTGCAACATTTGTTTGCTGGAGTGTTTCGCCATCTTATTGTCTCATGCCCTGCGGGAAGCAAATTTTGGTGTTTACAGTGCTTTCACAGCGGTACACTAACCGTTCCTCAAATGCTTGGACAGTGCTGCCAACCTATGAAGCCAGTTTTCACCTAACTTCGCTAAAGGAATTCCCTAGATTTCCCTAAACTTCGCCAAGTGTGGTCAGTCTTTCACGATGGTATATATATTTCTGTGTGGCGTGCGAAGACTGCAAATGTTATAATTTTTGTGCACGTTCTAAAATATTTAAATAGTGAAGTCACTGGAAGCACGCTAAAATTATGTCGCAGTGCAAGTTGGTGTGCTAAGATAACAGCGTCCGGCTTGAAGCTATATCCATTGAAGACGTCAGCCCGCATATACTTTGTTGCTGCCCAAAGTTGTTTCACACCAAGACTAAAGTACCAAGATTACACGGAACCTTATTCGAAGTGTGAAGAAAATGGGAACCTCTCCCCTGCAGAACGCAACTCTTGGAACTGTTCGCTACTTTGTGACATCAATGTAAAGAAGTGAATATTTTTAATGCCTTGTGCCGACGTAATAAGCAGTTGTCGAACAAGGAACATCGCTGGAGTTTTGACTGATGAGTTTTCTTCGTCAGGGCCTTCTTTTAGCAGCGTTTTTTCTGTCCGATTCCTTCTGTGTTGCATTTGTACTGACGTAGCACCATCACCCTTACTCGTCATTTTCAGCTAAGCACGAAGATGCTGGGTAAATTGTCTCTTTCCTCAAAAGCAAAACTCGCTCAGGACTCTGGCCAAGGTTGCTTTGCCTATGGACAGTTCTCGGTAAGTTTCAGTATGCGCACACGCAGTCAAGAGTCTTAATTAAAGCCTAAGGCATCCGTAACATTTCGTTTCCATGACGAGGTGTGTTCACTGCACTGCTTTGCGATCAGAAGTCATAGTTGGCATGTAATGTAAAGGTTACTAGTCGCGACTGGAATCAACACACCGTCCCGTCAAGAGTTTCACCATTTCAATGCACTAGCGTGAAATTTGCCTAGAATTGGTCAGTGTTCCCTATTTCCCTTAACGCCTAAATTCCGCAGATATGGCGAACACTGCCTAGAGTTGACAGCAATGTGCCAATTAAAAAAAATTAAATTATGGGGTTTTACGTGCCAAAACTACTTTATGAGGCACGCTGTAGTGGAGGACTCCGGAAATTTCGACCACCTGGGGTTCTTTAACGTGCACCTAAACCTAAGTACACGGGTGTTTTCGCATTTCGCCCCCATCGAAATGCGACCGCCGTGGCCGGGATTCAATCCCGCGACCTCGTGCTCAGCAGCCCAACGTGCCAATGAGCTTGTGTTTGAGACCACAGCCTTCTGGCCCGCGGTGGTTGTATTTATTGGTTGTGAACTCACGCACCTTAACAGTTATACGGGGGAATTTGAGCAACAAGGCTCGAACAGAAAAAAAAGAACATGTTTTTTCGGCTCAGAGAGAGAGAGATTTAATGGATAATAAAAGCATGTTACTCGAGACGAATAGGATGAAAAAATGGAATGATGTGCACAGCTCACAACAAGGATATGAAATGAAATTGCAATTGAAGTATCTCATTGAGACCAGTGTTTCTAAGGGAACACGAACGTGCATTCGTTAATATTAAACTAAATTATACGGTTTTACGCGCCAAAACAACGATGTGATTATGAGGCACACTCTAGTGGGAGCTCCGGAAATTTCGACCAGCTGGAGTTCTTTCACGTGCACATAAATGTGCGTACACGAGTGTTTTCGCTTTTCGCCCCACTCCAAACTCTTCGCCACCTGGTATTTATGAAAGTAAAAAAAAAAAAAAAAAACGTAAAAAAGAGTTATTTTGCCCTGATCAAGGCAAAATAAATTGAGGGGCTAGTGACGACATAAGATGCTATCGGGAACAAATTTCTTGGTAGTTTTAATACAAAATAAAAGCAGCATAGGGAGCCAGCACAAAATGTACAGCCGGTGGTGCTATATGAACGTTCAGTGACGAGATGAAAACGACTGCATCGCCATGGAGATTCGCACCGCCAGTTGAAGAACATTCGAGATAAGGTTCCACCAGAGGTCATTGAAAGTGCGTGTGTGCTTCACCAGAAGTCGGATGACGCCGGCGACGAAGAGCAGCTGTGCCAGCATTCCAATGTAGTAGATCCTGAAAATGAATCGAAGGGCGTGAGGAGACAGCAGCCGTAGTGCTATGCCCGCGCAAAATGAGCCACGACCAAAAAGCACGCAGCAAGGACTATTTAATAATGAATATTATCACACCCCCTCACGGATCGACAGAACGCAGGTGCCGGCACTGGCGCAAAGACCCGTTTACCACCGCTCCGCGAGCGCATCACGCTTTGCTGAAATACCGGGTTCCCGGAGCTGTTTGGGTGACCCAAGCGTTAGAGGCGCCAAATTGTGGCGCCAACCAGAGAGGAGATGTTTTTGCAGTCATGCACCATATTCCTTTAAATGCTGTTGTGATGCGTCGGCAACGACATAACTGTTAACGTTAAGTGCCTGTTTAAATATTGCTCCACGAGAAAACTTGCCTAAAACAAAAACGGTTTAAACACGTTGTAGGCACAATGCGTTGGCGGGCTAGTTGGTGCGAATCCATTAATACTTTGTTTAGCGCAAAACAACAGACGCAAGAAAGACGACCCCCCCCCCCCCCCCAGGACAAGGCGCTACTCTCAACTGACATTTTATTGCGTCATTCCTTTATGGACAGCTCAAACTAGAGGAACATGCGCAGTGAGCACCACGCGGTGGAGCCACCAGCATCCGATCCCAAGAGCGCACTCATGCGACAGAATCCAAAAATCGAAATTCAGCGCTGTACAAGGTTAAGGAAGGCACACTAATGCACTGTGACCCCAATGACTGAATGAAAAATGATTCCGATAACTCTCGGGCGGTGGTGTCACGGCTCTTTTTCAAAATCGTGGTATCGCAAAACATGGGTTTGCACTTGCATATTTTACAATGCTGAGCCAAATGGCAACCTGTGCCTGTTGGTATGGATCGCTCATGTTCTCTAAGGTGCTCGTTAATACAGCGGCCTGACTGCCCTACGTACACTTTGCCACATGACAAGAGAATCTTATAAACCACACCGACGCTGCAATCTACAAACTTCGCGTGGTTCTTCTCACAATCTGGTTTTTTACTTGTTTCAGAAATACGGCTGCACAACATTGATAGTTTCTGAGGAGCAGTTTCTGAGAAGTTGTAGGCAGCGTCGCTACTGCCTTCCACAGTACCCCGGTATTCCGTAAAATGTAGCGCGCTTACGGACACAGACAGAGGGAATTCTCAATCTGTTTCGAGGTTAGGTGGTAAAATCGCATCGTTGAAAGTACCACTGGGTGATTGCGTTTTCATATATCTGTGGTGTTCTAGCGTTACGTGTTTTTAGGTCGGGAATAAACATGCGCAGGCAGTAAGTTGTCTCTGAGGCATGCCACTACACGAGCAGGCGATGCCAAGCTGCTGAAGCGCGTGCGGTTAGCTTACGCGGCGGCTGTGCTGGTAATGTGTGGCGCCGAGCAGTGCGCGAAGCATGCAAGCGAGGCCAGTGACTGCTGGGGTGGCCGGCGCAGTTTTCTGGCAAGCTCACCTTTGGGCCGGTTCTGAGGCGGTGTTACACAGGGCCGTCCAGGAGGTTGGTTTTGTCTGTGTGATTCCTTCACTGTGGCTGTTAAGGAGAGGGGGGTCGACATGCTCTTTAGGCTTGCGAGAAAGTGCCCGAGCCACCTTAGCCTGTACATAACCCTCTACCGTTTGTTGGGCCGAGACGAGTGGGAGGTGATGCTTGGTGCGTGCAATGCAGCTACGAGTGCATTTCTAGAAAGTGCCCTTCTGACCTCAAGGCCGTTACCCTAAAGAAATGATGTGATGTTTCTTTATCTTGTGTAATGGTGCTGCAACCCAACAGCAAGTTATTCAGATCATTTACTTTAGGAGGTGCTTTGAAAAGCGTTCAGAGCAACCATAAACACGCTTAGATGTTTTGAGTGTCTTGTTTGCACTACGCTGTTTAGCGGCTTTCCGACCGGTGGCGGTGTAACTGGCTGCTTCGTGCTGCTCTTCTGCTGTTGGTCGTATTCCGCGTGAGCTAGCGTTGGCAGTTGCAGCACACTAGGAGCAGAAAGAACGTCCCATGACGTAAAAATTCGACGCAATAAGGGGCGTGCAGGAATACCTCGAAGCGCCTGTCGCTCGCCTAAAGCTCGCATGTCCCAAGCCGGCTTATTTTAGCGCGAGTTCACAACGCGTTCAAGACCGAAAAGCCATTTGTACAGTCTTACGTTTAGTGGTGTGTTTGCTCACCTGATAAGGTTTCTCCGAGCGGCTGGGATAGTTGAAGGGTCTTCTTTCAGCACGTACCTACGCACACCTAGTATGTACTGTTCCATGTAAGCCACCCAGTCGATGGAGCGAATGTCGAAGTCGAACGTCTGGAATTGCAGAGAAAGAAAAAACAACAATAACTTGTACTCCATTTTAGAGTGCCTGAAGTGATTTCTCCTAGACCATACAATAAGGAGATGCGCCATGTTTGACACTGTATTGAAAGACACCAGTACACGAGCCTGTTCATCAAATCTACAAGTTTCAGAACTCTGCGTACTAATTTGCCTAAAACAGAGACTCAAATTATAGCTTCGAGGCTCCTTCCACAGGCAGTAACGTCCACGCTCATAAGCAGCATGTGACAGAGGCCAACTGGCGCGTCGTCTGAAATATACACGGTCCATTCGCAGCGCGTGCCTACAGTTCATCACATTGATTTTCGCCCCCTCTGTCAAGTGCACATGCCCTCGTTGGGGAAAAAAAAACTGTGCAGATACAACGCACCTACTTGAATCTATGTGAAGCAAGGATTAGGGAAGGATTTAATGCTATTTAACTAAAGCGGTGCTTACATTTGAGGGGTGCGCGAACACTGGAAATTTCGAATGCAAATGCCGTTCGAGTCGTATCCGATTCGAAATTTCACGAATAAAAATGGTAGAATATTCATTTCTGTTAAATATACGAGGGATCAAAGCATTTATTAGAGTCTCGAGGGAAAGATACCGATGCAAGTGGTGACTTTTCCGAATGATTACGCTGCAGGACAGTCGCGGTCAGGCAGTGCACCGTGATAAGGGAAGGCGCAGGTCGCAATTTCTGCTCAGTAATTTCCCGTCGCATAATAAAAATTCCTCGCTTTTAGGCACACTACGCCCCAACTTGTCTCGCCTCAGGCTAAACAATTTACTGTATGGTGAGTCTTTTCGCATCCATTTGATGTTTGGTGTTTTATGGCGCAAGGGCCAGGCATGGCCAAAGAGCGCCAGGACAAGTGGCAATGTTGTCGATTAATTGCGGATGGCGTGGACTATGAATTCATTATGGTAGATGTGACATGGCTGTAAAATGGCCTAAAAACTATCGCTGTAAATTGTTTAAGATCTATAGGTATTAAAATAATGACACTCACTGGGTAGTGATGTGGGCTATGGCGATTGGGTTTCGTTAAAAACAATGCTAGAAAACATAACAGCCACACCAGAGCTTCAAGAAAGCCATTGAAAAAAAAAAGAGGTACGTGCCAAAACCACTTTAATTATGAGGCACGCCGTAGTGGAGGACTCCAGAAGTTTGGACCACCTGGGGTTCTTTAACGTGCACCTAAATCTAAGTACACGGGTGTTTTCGCATTTCGCCCCCAACGAAATGCGGCCGCCGTGGCCGGGATTCGATCCCGCGACCTCGTGCTCAGCAGCCCAACACCATAGCCACTGTGCAACCACGGCGGGCAAAGCCCTTGAATATAAGGGCTGTGTATCATGTGTTAAAAATTGCCTGGCCAAATGATTTTCAGAGTGTCTGTTTGAGCTAAAAACTAAGACTAATTTCAGGTTAAAAAGCGGGTCATTGCTAAGAAAAAATGTCGGGTGACGAAGTATATTTTCGCGATATGTAGAGGGGAAATACTTTTTCCTCTATGCCTCTATTGCAGGGCGTTGAATAAGAACATGTAGGACTTTGAGACTATTGCAGCACTTACTACAAGTCAGAAAATGTCCTCCCCCCCCCCCCCCCCCAGCGAAGAGGTACGAGAGTTCCATATGTGTGTCCGATTCTTAATCGGCAAACAAGTACGTCCTTGTGCCGTGCTGTTTTCTCACTTATACAGTTAGTATTGGTTTTATCATGTATAGCTTATTGAGTGGTTGTGTATCCCACTCTCATTGCCAATTGTTCCTGAGTTTACGACGTAGAAAAGACTAGCTTTGTGGCAGGGATGGGGACATGAGCATCTGTGTCGCTAAAACTCACTGACGTAGCGTTTTCGTCAGCATGTTACGTTGCCTTTTATACCGTTAAGGCCAGGTGCCCAGCATAAGACAATCACTTGGTTGCACATATACGCGGAGCACGAGAAGCTATATAGTTATCTCAAAACGGAGTTATGTTTTCGTGAACTAATTAGGGCTCCCACAACGCTTAAGGAGTCTGTGAAGACAATAGTCTCAGCGATATTTGTGAACCTTATGTGTTGAACAGACGAGAGTATGGCGTATGCTTCCGCTGTAAAGATACTGGCGTGTGAGTTTAGTGCCCCAGATGTTGAAAATGAGGGTCCGAGAGCTGCGTAAGCAACACCAGCAGGGGACTTCGAAGCATCTGTGCAAAATTTACCCAAGGATTACTTCTCTTTAAGTTCAAGAAAATGCGATTGTATGTGAGCCTCAGGTGCTCGTTTCGATATTTCTAAGAAAGAGATGTCACATTGGATAATCTGCCACTCCCAAGGCAGTGGAAGCCGAGTAGGACCCATTAGGACATTCTCTAAAATAGGGACCCCTGTTTTTTCCGAGTGCTTCCAACCGGAGGAACAGAGGAGGCTGAGCGGTTACGAAACAGCCTGGCAGGGACAAGTCGCGAATAGTAACATGACATGGATGCTGACTTAACTCTCAGGGTTCGCATAGATTTAAGCAAGGTGTGGTGCAGTAGAATCGCTTCTCTCCTCGAACTAACACAACGCCCTGCGTGCACCTGGCAATGCGGTCTGTCCGCGTTTGACTACGGTTAGCCATAAAACACACGCACAAACACACACACATACACACACAAACACGCACGCACGCGCACGCACACGCACACACACACACACGCACGCGCACGCGCACACACACACGCACACACACACACACGCACATACACACACAAAGAAAAAAAACTGAAAGCAGTTTCATTCAGAAGCATTCTTCTCATTTTCATCATATGCAACGTGTAACCTCGTGCAATGTTTATGTATTGCGCCATACGCAAGCCGTGGTGAAATAGTAACACCAACTAGGTATAAGCTGGGCCGAGTTGGTCGTAGTTCGTAGCGGTGGTATTGCGTAGCGCGCGAACGTAGGACAGAGGAGAGTACAGAGCGTTCTTCACTCTCCTCTGTCCTACATTCCCGCACTACGCAATACTGCCGCCATGAACTAACACCAAATAACGCGGTTGCAGAACGCGAGACGTCGACCCAGTGATAGGAGTAAGACGATGGATGCTGAAAGAAGTACGTAGCGCTTATGAAAGACGCCAAGGCGGACACAAGCCCACGCGCGTCGTATTTGTAACAGCTCGAAGTTTGTGCGGCTCCGGCGGTGAAAGCTTATGACATGTTGCTGTCACTTAATTGCATTCCATTACGAAAATTAACTCTAATACCACAAGAATTACGAGCTGGCCTATTTGGTTTACCTTCGTTATGGGGAAACAGTGCAAACGACGGGAGGGGCGAAACACTGTGCTGTGTTTTTCACTTGTCCCATTGTTTTGGCTGTTTCGCAATGATTGCCTCATTGCCACTACTTGCGCACATGTGGCAATGGCACGCCATTTTCCAGCACCGCAGTGGTGACCCTTCCGAGGATGGGTTACATGTTTTGCTCACCTCGCGATCAGGCCCTTCGAGGCTCGCCATGAGGAGTCGAAGGTTGCCCACGCTGAAGGTCCACTCGTGAGTGACAAAGAATTCGAGAATGCCCATGGCACGGTGAATCCTCTTGTAGATATCGCACAGGCTGAAGATAAAGAAAGCGGTCAATGTTGGGCGGTCCCATAAACACGACAAATTAGCTCTGCGGAAACAAGCAAGTAGCATGAAGATTCATGAAAGGGAACCTGTCATTCCGCTCTGTCGGGCGTATAACATTGTCCCTTTCAAACTCCCATAAAATTTCGTGTTTACAGGTGCTTCAGTAAAACGAGTTCATCACTTATTGCAGGCATAAAAGCAGCGCCAAAGAACACACAGAAAAGAAAGGAACACTGACAGACACGGACAGTGTGTCTGTCCGTGTGTCTGTCAGTGTTCCTTTCTTTTGTGTGTTTTTTGGCGCTGCTGTTATGGCTGCAATTACAGGTGCTCCTGCTACACTGAAAACGGCCCTTGAGAAAGCTTCGAAGCGTCAACTGAATGAAAACAACAATGAAACAGTACGTTCACAATCGAATACAATGCAGAGCGCCTCTGACGAGTAACTAAGGCAATAAAGAGTGTGTCAGCGAACTTCTTTACCGAATACGGAGTTACCGGAGAGGCGTACATCAGTAACAACGCGGGCAGTGACGCTGGTGACGTAGTGTCTAACCAGAGACTGCTGTGACCTAGTATTCTACATCGGTGCTGGTGTAAAGCTTTGCAGCGACATAATAGTCAAGCTCTGCCAAGACCTGCCACCCTCTCGTTAATGTTACAGAATTCCTTACCAGCTGTATCCTTATTAATCAGGAATCCGGCTCCTAGTTCTCGTCTCTCCGATTTACTCGATTCTAAGCACCCCCTTTTTTTCACGATCGCGATGCCCAAAGTGAGGGGGGGGGGTGCTTAGATTTGAAAAATCTAGAATGACCCCCCCCTCCCTCCTTTCACCGCGACATCACGACGAGACGGGTGCGAGAAATAACATTTTATTTTGCAAACATTCAAAAGAAAAATCGGTACAGACAGTGAACCCACCGCTAGTATCGGATGCTCAGTTACTATCACTGCCACTCGAGTTCGTCGCACCGCTTGAACTGCCGCCCTCGGTATCCCACAGCAGGTCGTCATCCGTTCCGTCGAAGTGGTTTGGCATCGAGCACTTGTTAAATGATTTGACCACAACGTCGACTTGGACCCGCTTCCACGCGTCCGAAATCCACTTTGCCATGGTTGATGGGGACGCTTTCTGCAGCTTTCGCCGTACAGCCGTACAGTCCGGCTGTACGGCGTACTCGCCCCGCGGACGCCGTGCCACCTAGGGACTCCGACGGCTCCGGCTCGATGACAGAGTGAGCAAGCGCGCTTGGCGGCCTTGGTTACACGCCATTCCTAACGAATAGGGGGGTGCTTAGATTCGCATCCAAACTTTTTTTCCCAATTTTTTCGCGAAAATAGAGGGGGGGGGGGGTGCTTAGAATCGGGGGGTGCTTAGAATCGCGAGAATACGGTAGGTAACGTTCTTGTGTTAAACGTTGCCAGGTTCAGATTCCAATGGCGGCCTGTCCGGACCCAGAGATTCTTAGCACCCTCTGCTGCGTCACAGGTCTGACCACCGCCGTGGTCAGTTTCTTCGCAGCTGCTGGTGACTGAGGGCCGGGGTTTGAATGTTGTATTCATATAGGAGCTTGTGGCCAATCCTGCTTTGGTGAGGGAATGCGTTACCGGTTCTGGTCACCATGATGAGGCTGCACTCCAGGCCTGTTTATGCAATTTTATGAAAACGCGGATTTTTTTTTTAATCCGGTGGAAAATTGCGCGGCGCCGGGATTCGAACCCGTTCATCTTGCACGCTAGGCGGATGCTCTACCTCTACGCTCTAGCTCTCTAATTTCAGTTTGCAGTAAGCGCTTGTCCTCATTTGCTACTGTGCCCCCTGTCCAGCTTCGCGCTGTACCACACATTCTAAAAACGGTTTACTCAGATATGCGTGCGACCACACCCCACAGAGCGCTTGTAGTGTGGTCGCTCTAGCCGTACTTAAGAGGAAGCTTTAGCTCGGGTGCTCCTATCTAAATACATGTAAAAGGAGAATTCGCTTTTCTCGGCGACCACTGCACCAAATTTGACGGGGTTTGCTGCATTTAAAAGAAAAGCTTAAAATCTAGTGACTGTTGGTTTCAAATTTTTGAGTTAGGTCGTAAATTTATTAAAAATTTGCAAAAATTGAAAATTTTCAAAAAACGAAACTATCAAGTTTACAACTATGTAACTCAACCACTAAAAATGATAATACAATTCCGTGAATTGCATCTAATAGTACATCTAAAGCGGACAAAATTGATATGTTACACATGAATATAAAAAAAATTAGTCATAGGGAAATACAACTTTTGCAAAAGCGTTGTAACCAACGTAACAAATTCACGTAAGATGTAAAATGACATATTGCATTTGTCCGCTTTGAATGATCTAATGGATGCCGTTTACAGAACCACGATATCAGTTCTTGATGCAGAGCTATGAATTTGTAAACTTCGTGCTTCTATTTTTTTCAAACGGTCAAATGTTTGAAAATCGTTTTAAGAAAATTCAAGCCCTAAATCGAAATTCCGCTTCCAACAGTGACTAAAATATAACTTTCTCTTTCAAATGCAACAAATTTCATCGAAATCGGTCGAGGGGTTATCTCATAAAAACGTTTTTGCGTTTCTACATGTATTTGAATAGGCCGCGTCGGAGTTGGGCCCGAGCTAAAGCTTCCTCTTAAGTAAACGTTGCACATTAACATGTCTGCACATGCTGAGCGATTAAATAGCTTAATAACTATACACGAGGTTTTTTTTTTTTTTGCCACCAGGCATGTGTTTTCACGTGACCGGAACTTCCTTAGCCTTCCTGAAAACTGACTGCGTGTTTATGTTGCCTGGGTTCTGGTGGTATCTATCTGACCATGACCATCCTTCTTGCGGACTTTGTTCTCTCTGCTGTCTTGTTGTGCTATACATCGTCATGCGGAATCGTAGCGGTAGGCGCATTAAGGCCAGGCTTTGCACAATGTAATCGGCGCAGAATGACTTGGTGTACAGTCGCAATCAAAAATACGCGACCCACGGCTCCGGGCGCAGGAGCGGCTGCGGGGCGACACCGCGGGCTGCTATCTCCATCGGGCACATCGGGCGCCTGCTTTGAGAGTGCACCGAGTGACGTCACGCGCTTGATAAATTTCAAGGGCGGCGTTCGGCGGTTTCGCAGCTGATGGTCCGTGCACAGGAGGGCATTTCCACTTTTCTTCGTTTGCGGTGCTGCCGCATTTCTTGGTACGGCGGTGGCGTACGGCTTCCGGGCACGGCTGGCAGATTCGGACGGTTTCTGCAATCTGAGCCTACTAACGCTTCCACCTTAAACGAGAATGGAACATTAGTCAGGACGGGCGTTGACACCAACAAATTGGTGGCTCTTTGCTTGCTACTCCTATGCGCCAATGACTTGCCACGGCGTCTTTCGTTGACAGTCTGCATGCACGTGCGCCGTCCGTTCAAACGCCAAGCAGGGAAGCGCGGCACACACGGGCGCGAGGCGCACGTAAACGTGCAACTAAACCGAACACTGCCAGGCATACGTTCCGTGCGCTTAGTGGAACGGCCGAACGCGAGCTGGCACGGGGAGGAAGGCAAGCGCGCTCTGAACCCTCTTTCTAACTGACCATCACCTGAAATTTATCAAGCGCGTGACTTAGCCGCACGAGAGTGAGGGCGAAGATTGGCGGCACTCGGTGCACCCTCGAAGCAGGCGCCCGAAGGAAATAGCAGCGCCGCGGGGTGGCCCCGCAGCCGCTCCTATCCCGTAGCCGCCGAATACGGGGGGGGAGGGGAGGGGGGGGGGTCCGAGCTGCGCGCCTATTGGCTCTCGCCACAGGCCACTTCCGCAATATGGCGGCACCCAGGGACGCGGCCTCCGACCTAGCCTCCGAGATTTAAGTTTGTTTACGCTCCGACGCTGTGCTGCCGCCCATTTGGTGATATGAGCACGCATCACTTGCATTGTGGTGTATCCGAGGCACGTGAATCAACTTGAAATGCTTCGAGAAACGGCTGTGCAACATTTCGCAAGGGTGGTGTCCAGGCCTTTGACAACGCGACGCCTCGCTGCCGAAATCCACGTCGCTCCGTTTTCAACGACGCTGAAAAAAAGCATTCATGCCGAAAGTCGACACGCGCCACATCGAAAAAGAAGAAGACGGTGGCGGCATAATCATGAAGCCATGTGCCGAGGCCACAGCGATAATGACGACGCGGTAAGTTTTTGTTGGAGTTCAGAGTGCGTATTTCCGAGAACGCTAGTGCGATCAATTAAGACTTAACGCCGCATACGTTACGGGCAGCGCGCACTTTAAAATAATTCAACGCCGCACAGAGTGACAGACATGCCACGCAGAATGAGAAGCGCGCACATATTTGCAGGTGTGCGTTCATAGCCTTCGACACGTGCTTCAAACCATAAGCACTTTCCTGCTGCCGCGCGTGCGGCTTAGCTCCGACCCGATTCTTCGTGGGATATTATTTTCTTATACCCGCTACGCGTAAAGAAAGAGCGCGTGGCCAAAACGCATTTGTCTCGCCTCTTATTGGAATAAAGCGTAGACCAAGGGCGAAACCCTACTAAAACACCGAGCTTGCTGCGATTTATACAATACAATATGGGCGATCGGATGGTATTGAAACCATGGACGAAGAACGTTATCACGTGATTAGCAGGTCTATAACGTCTCATTGCTTGCTCAGCTTCATTTCGCTGAAAACAGCACAAAAGTCCACAGGAAATCAAAAGAACTGCTTCTTTGCCTAGTCCAAACAGAACGCTGAGCTACTAATACGTTGATTACTAATACTGTGTAACATAACTTACGGGTGCCTATTTAAAACAGATCAAAGAAAAAATAAGAGTTCAACGGCAATGATCGATTGAAAAGGCAAACGCGGAATAGTCAATGCAGAAAGTTAGACTAGTTGGTGTTGATGCATTTGCTATGACATAGTTACATTTGCTGTGACTAGTGCTCTGCCCTTTGCCACTTTTTTCTCCGTTAGTCTTGTTAGCGCTAGTAACTATGTCGCAGCAAATGCAAACGCGGAACTCACCAGTTAACTGTGACGGAAACGTCACAGACAGGTAAGCTTGACGTCAGTGCTTTTTCCACCGCGTTGTATCCGAAATAAGTAACAGATCGCGCTACCATACCCCCTTGAAGATAACAGAACCAGTGGCAGAAACTGCGCGAAGTCGAGAAACAGCCGTCGTGCGGCGACGAGCCGTCGATCAACACGCTTACATTACCATGACTTTAGGTACAGTGCAAAGTATACAAGACGGACAGGAGTAAAGACACACAGCGCCTAACAGGTGATATTATTGAACTTGAGAAGATTGCACAGTTCGGTGAAACCTATGTATCACCCCATCGATAGGCTTATGGAGAAAAGAGTTAAATTCGCTACGTTGAAATTATCGGCAAACATCACATACCATACGAAGTGTTCGGGTTGATCTTTTAACGGGAAGCTACAGGCAAGGGTGCACTTCCTTTCTGACGCATCTTTGCGTGATGCTGCGCCAAGACGATATTCTGGTGTGATTTCGTGTGTATATGCAGCGTGCTGTTTTTTAAATGAAATTTGTTGCGAGTACAGCGCTGTCCACTGTTGTCTGCATCGCGCACTACCTAAGTCATGGATAGCGAACAAGCCCTAGACACTCACATGGGCTTGTATCCTCCGAGCCGGGCCACCGTGTCGGCGATGAAAGCGGGCAGGTTGTGATCGAGTTGGACGGCGACCGAGTGCCAAAAGCGGGTCGTCTTGAAGCTGCCGCCCGGGTAACGGAAGATCTCGCTGCTCGGGTACTTGAGTACCAGTGGCTTCGAGTAGTCGAAGATCTGCTGCCACGTGAGGCGCCGCATAGACCCCGAGGTGCAGTTGATGACAAAAGGCCCGGCCGGTTTCTCCTTCCACACGTGCCACGTGGCGGTGATCATCATGTTGGCGACCATGTCCACCGGGTAGATGTCGGCCGAATTGTTGGGTCGCAGGTACATTGTACGCAGAACGCCCTTGCCCGTCTACGCAGAAAAAAAAAATCAGTTTGCAACATGCGGCTCACATATTCCTTTTTTTTTTTTGCTTCTGCAACTCTCGCTCAAAAATCGACCATGAACTGTGCCAGCGGTCTGGCGCGAGTTCACCATAGCAAGTGAAAGTCGTAATTTAAACAATCGAATTTGCATCGAGCACACCAATAAAGCCACAGTGACGTACTACGTGTTGCTGTGGTCTGTCATTAAGACGACTGCTTCGTTTTTCCAGACTCCCTAAACGGTTTCTGTCACGCCGTGGCCATCGCGAATTCCTAGCGCGTATCTTGAGAAGTTGCAAAGGCAAAGCAAGTTTATTTTTCTCAGGCCGAGCAGGTAGTTAAAAGCGAACATGTAGTCTCGAAGTGGTCGACTGAAATATTCCGTTAAAACCGACAATAGGGTGCTTTGACAGCGGCGTCACCGCTTAGCCCGGCTTAGTTTTGAGGCACCCTACTCAATGACGATTTATTTGCATCTCCTTTGTGGACGGGGCGGTAATAAATAGAACCACTAGCTGGTGACGTCAGCTAGAGGACGCAGCAGCCACGCTGCATGCAGTTCAACGCAGCGCGGGGGGGGGGGGGGGGGGAAGGTTCGGATTGAGCCTATAGGTGGCAGTCTATTCGTGTGGCAACGGTGCGTGGCGCGAAGTGTCGACGAGGACGACGGAAGCCAGCGCCAGCGCGTTAATTCCACTTACTGGAATTAACGAGCGGGGAAATTATAAGCGTCGCACGAGGAACCCTTTTGCTGACAGCAGATGAATTGTGCAGATGTGGCAGACGGGTGTGAGTTTTCCGGCGGCCGTCACTTTTCATGTTAGATTTGCCGCTGGTACTGACAATCAGTTGTATCCAAATTTTGTTCGTGCTTTTTGACGATTTCTGCTCCAATCAATCAATCAATCTTTATTATAGCACCTAGGAAGAGCTATGAAGCCTTCGTACCGGTACACTTAAGTAATACGCGAGACAAATGTACAGAGAACGCAAATGTGGTAATCGGCGTAGTATGAGAGACAGCAATGCGGTAAACTGGGCTAGTTGGTACACTGCAAAAGGGATCAAACCAGGGGAAACACACGAGAGACCATACGAAAACGTTGAGAAGTAGACGTATAGCTAGTCTCGACTTCATCACCTGGTCTCTCGTGTGTTTCCGCTGTCGTTTATCGGTTGCACAATGTGAGAGAAACAAGTATGGAGACAGCAAACGACGAGACGGGCGTAAAACGGAGTTAATCTAAAAACATGATTACCTACATATGCACAACACACAGGAAATTAACTGAAGTATGTCAGTACAGGCAGAACACTTAGTATTACATATTTTTTGGAGTCGAGCCATAGGAGAGTTGCTAATGCAAAAAGACCGCGAAGAAAACGCAGAATGATGCCTGCTACTTTTCTTTATTTTTCTGAAAAATAAATATTGTTACGGTGAAGAGAAGGACGAAGTTGAATTAGACTAGAGGAAGACGAAGTCTGGCAGTTGCCTGAACGCCATATACCTCTGTTGTAAATATACATTTTATACTCGTGGGCCTGCTTTCTTCCTGCAACATTTTGGTGGAAGGTGCGGGGTACAATCACGGAACTTCGCAGCGGACGTCATCTACCTGCCGCCACAATGGCAAATCAACCGACACAAGCGACAACTCCTCAGCAGTCCGTGCCAACGGTCATCCTCACTCATCCGCGGGACCCAGGGACATTTTGTGGCACGGACAACGCCGTCGTCGAGGACTGGCTTACGATGTACGAGCGAGTGTGCGACAACAACAGGTGGGATCCAACAATGATGCTAGCAAACGTGATATTTTACCTAAGAGGAACTGCGAGGCAATGGTACGACACACACGAAGCTGACCTAACGAGCTGGGATATCTGCAAAGAAAAAAATGCGAGACCTGTTTGGCAGACCTGTCGGTCGTCAGCTGGCAGCAAAAAAAGAACTTGCGTGCCGCGCTCAGACGGCCACAGAATCCTATGTCATGTACATACAGGATGTGCTGGCCCTCTGTCGCAAGGCTGATAACAACATGACCGAGGCAGACAAGATTGGTCACATACTGAAAGGTATTGCAGACGGTGCCTTCAATCTCCGGATGTGCAAGGATTGTGCCACTGTGGATGCAATTACAAAGGAGTGCCGGCGCTTCGAACAAGCGAAGGGCCGCCGCGTCGCTTAAACTTTCGACCGATTGCCAAATACCGCCGCGACATCTTTTTGCGAAGACCCGCCGCGCTTCGTTCAGCCCACAGGACCGGAAGATATCACGCGCATCGTTCGCCGTGAGCTTGAGGCCATGGCTCCGGCTCCAGTTCGTTCCGAATGTCGGGAAAGCGTGCCCGCTATCTCCCTTATACAAGCGGTCGTTCGGGAGGAAATAGCAAGTTTGGGCATTCCATCTCTCTGCTCGGTCCGCCATACAAACACCTACCAGATTTCTCCGGCCGCTCGCTCCAAGACGCAAAGCTTTCCGCCACTCCATCGGAACCCAACTGACTGGTGCACTGCGGATGATAAACCAATCTGTTTTAATTGCTCCGGTATTAAACACATCGCCCGTCATTGCCGCAACCACTGTTCGTCGCCTCCTCGATGGTCGTCTCCGAGTCACTACCGCCAAATACCAGGCAATCGTACTTTCTCGCCCTATACGCCGACTAGGAACATCAACGCCGACAGTGCTCCACCAAGATCCAGGCGCTCCCCGTCTCCACAAGGTCGTAGGTCCCGTTCGCCTCTCGTTCACCGCTCTTCGTCCCCTTCTGCAACCGGTCGCTTCTCTTCGGGAAACTAGGCGGTGCAGCTCCCGAAGGTGAAGCTGCAACTCCGACCTGGCCCACAAATACTCTGTTGACCCTGCCTACATGTGGAAACCTGCTGGACATTGAAGTTGATGGCGTTCCTGTTAGGTCTCTGGTTGATACAGGAGCGCAGCTTTCAGTTATGAGCGCTGCTCTCCGCCGAAGGCTCAGAAAGGTTCTGACACCCGCCGTACCGGGCACTGTGCGAGTCGCCGATGGGAGTACTTCACCTGTCCTTGGAATCTGCACAGCACGTGTGACCATTAGGGACCATTATACCATTGTTCTATTTATCGTCCTTGAACACTGTCCACACGACCTAATTCTCGGCCTCGACTTCCTTTCGAAACACTCTGCCCAAATTGACTGCTCCGCAGTTGTTGTACAGTTGGATCTGCCACTTCCTGCCGAAGCAACAACTTGTGCTTCACACCGCTTATGTTCTGCTGAGTTTGCAAGACTGTCTCCACAAGCGGCTACAAATGTCCTCCTGACGCCCTGTCCTCCCGTACCTGATGGCGAGTACGTCGTGTCGCCGCTTACTGACGTAGTTTTTTCGCGCAATATTGCCCTGCCGAGCACCTTAATCCGGATCCGCGAAAACTGCACTCGCGTGCCCATCCTCAATTTTGGATTTTCGTCGCATGTGCTGCCACACGGTATCGCCATAGCGCATATCACTCCTTTGGAAGAATTTGAGGTTTCTTCTCTGACCTCTGAATCCTTCGTCAGTACCAACGGACCTTTGTCACCCACTCCTCCGTACTCGACACCCGCGGCCGATGTTTCTAAGATGATCGCCCCTGACCTTCCTTCCGAGCAAACAGCAGCTCTTCGTCACCTCCTGTCATCTTATCGGGACATCTTTGATATGGTTGAACATCCCCTTGGCGAGACATCTGTTGTCACGCATCGCATCAACACCGGTGGCGCCAGCCCCATTCATAGCCGGCCATATCGTGTCTCCGCAACAGAAAGGGCCATCATACAGAAAGAGGTAGACAGGATGATGGACAAAAACATCATTAAACCTTCCAGTCGCCCGTGGGCATCACCGGTTGTCTTAGTAAAGAACAAAGACAACTCGTGGCGCTTCTGCGTTGACTACCGTCACCTCAACAGGATAACAAAAAAGGATGTTTATCCCCTGCCTCGCATTGATGACGCTCTTGACTGCCTTCACGGGCCCCAATACTTTTCATCAATTGACCTCCGCTCCGGCTATTGGCAGATTAGCGTCGATGAGATGGACCGCGAGAAAACCGCCTTCGTCACACCGGACGGTCTGTACGAATTTAAAGTCATGCCCTTTGGTTTATGCAATGCGCCAGCTACATTCGAGCGAATGATGGACTCTCTCTTGCGCGGCTTGAAGTGGTCTACATGCCTCTGTTACCTCGACGATGTGATTGTGCTTTCGCCGAACTTTGAGAGCCACCTGCGGCGCCTCACAACCATACTCTCCGTGTTTCGCAGGGCTGGCCTTCAGCTAAACTCCTTCAAGTGTCATTTCGGTCGCCTTGAAATTAACATGCTCGGCCATCTCGTAAACGCCGCCGCAATACAACCTGATCCACAGAAAGTTCACGCCGTGCTAAATTTCCCTGTACCTTGTTCAACAAACGATGTCCGTAGTTTTCTGGGCTTATGCTCTTATTTCCGGCGATTTGTGAAAAATTTTGCCGACATCGCTCACCCTCTCACTGACCTTCTTAAGAAAGACGTTTCTTTCTCTTGGGGACCACTGCAGGAGAAAGCCTTCTCTACCCTGATTTAGCGGCTTACAACTTCACCAATTCTGTCACACTTTGATCCTTCTGCGCCTACTGAAGTACGAACTGACGCGAGTGGTCATGGCATCGGCGCTGTCCTCACTCAACGTCAACAGGGCCAAGATCGTGTCATCGCTTACGCTAGCCGCCTTCTTTCCACGGCCGAGCGAAATTACTCCATTACTGAGAGAGAATGTCTCGCGCTCTTATGGGTGGTCGCAAAATTTCGGCCGTACCTTTTCGGTCGGAGCTTCTGCGTCGTAACCGATCATCACGCCCTCTGCTGGCTCTCCTCTTTGAAAGACCCAACTGGACGACTTGCACGTTGGGCATTGCGTCTACAAGAATATACATCTTCTATTATGTATAAGTCAGGGCGCCTGCATAAAGACGCTGACTGCCTGTCCCGCAATCCCGTTGATCAACCGGACGATACCGATGCCGAGTCGGACATCAGTGTTCTATCCCTCTCCGGCTTCCTCCACATTGGCGACGAGCAGCGCAAAGATCCTGTTCTTCGAGCACTTATGGAACGCCTGAGCTCCCCGCCCAACGACCCGTCCCTCCGGATGTTCACCTTGCGCGATGGAACTTTATACCGTCGTAGCGTTCGCCCTGGCGGCTCGGAGCTCCTACTAGTCGTTCCCAAGCACCTTCGACTCGCCGTGCTCCAGCAATTTCACGGTGCTCCTACTGCTGGACATCTGGGCATCACTCGTACATACGACCGCCTGCGGCGCCGCTTCTTCTGGCCCGGCATTTATCGCTCTGTGCGCCGTTATGTCGCTTCTTGCGACCAGTGTCAACGCCGGAAGATGCCAGCTATGCTTCCCGCTGGTTTGCTGCAACCAATAGATATCCCTACAAAGCCCTTCTTCCGTGTGAGCCTAGACCTCCTGGGCCCCTTTCCAATTTCCATCAAAGGAAACAAATGGTTTGCTGTAGCAACAGATTATGCCACGAGATATTCCATCGCACGAGCGCTACCAACCAGCTGCGCTACAGATGTCGCCGACTTACTATACGACGTCATCCTGCACCACGGCGCCCCTCGCCAGTTACTTACGGATCGCGGCCGCTACTTTCTATTGAAGGTCGTCGATAATCTTCTCCGCTCCTGTTCTACAGAACACCAGATTGCTACCGCGTACCACCCCCAAACGAACGGCCTCACCGAGCGACTCAACCGCACGCTAACTCAAATGCTGGCCATGTACGTTTCCGGCGATCACCGCGACTGGGACGTCGCTTTGCCGTACATCACTTACGCATACAACTCGTCCCGTCATGACACTGCCGGATTTTCACCATTTTACCTGTTGTATGGCCGCGACCCCACCTTGCCCTTTGACACGTTGCTACCTTCTGCAGTACAATCACCCAGCACTGGTTACGCTCGCGATGCTATTGACTTAGCCGCCCAGGCCCGAGAAGTCGCCCGTCATCGCCTCACAGTCTCGCAAGCTTCTCAAAAGCAACGCTACGACCTTCGGCACCGAGACACCCATTTTTCACCTGGTTCCTTTGTCCTTCTCTGGACGCCTTCACGTCGCGTCGGCTTGTCAGAAAAACTACTTTCGCGTTATTCTGGTCCGTACCAGATCTTACGGCAACTGTCCGACGTGACATACGAGATCGCCCCAGTCGGTCAGCCTTCAGTGCCTCCCAACGTCACTAGCGATGTTGTTCACGTCGTCAGGCTCAAGCCCTATGTCCCCTCTTAAAGTGAGGCTCTATAACTGCACCGGGACGGAGCTACTCCGCCGGGAGGGTGATGTTACGGTGAAGTGAAGGACGAAGTTGAATTGGACTAGAGGAAGACGAAGCCTGGCAGTTGCCTGAACGCCATATACCTCAGTTGTAAATATACATTATTTTATACTCGTGGGCCTGCTTTCTCCCTGCAACAATATAAACACATTTCCAAAATCTGCTGGGCCAATAGCTGAAGCTAGTAGAAGCCCATTGCGCATATTTGTTATTTTAGCAAGGGAATATACAGAAAAATCGGTTATACATGAACAGTCCCCAAAGCAAGAACGATCAACACTGAATGGTCAACATGTAAGAAACCAATAGACATAGCCCTCAATCTTCAAAAAGTAGAAACGCTTGATGAGAATAGGAAGTTGCTGGCCACTTTGATTTCAAACGGTACTGCATTCAATACTTTCGCGTCCTAATTTTCAATTGGGTGCTGTCCATGTGTCTTATTGGTTACAGGGTAATTAAAATTATTAGCGGTTCTATTTCTAGTATTCCTGTTAGGCAACACAAAAACGTTAATTGAAAGCCGTTAATTATTCGGTATGATGTTATTGACCACCATTGCAATTTTCCTGTCGCATACCAAAGGGAATGGAAAAATGTGCAACCTATTGAACAAAGCGGAACTGGGTTGATACCTTTTGGAGTGCGTTATTATTCGTAATGCTTTTTTCTGCAGATGAATTATTGGCTCAATGTAGAGCCTCCATGTACTGGCCCACAACTCACAGCAGTAGGCCAAGCCACTATTAAAAAGAGAAAAGTGATTTTCAGAACATATATGTCCAGTAATGCCCTAGTCCCGAGTAGAACATAAGTTGAAGCAAGCTTAGTGCACAAGGTATAAATATGTTTCACCCAGTTAAGGTTGATGTCTAAGGGGTCACCAATGTATTTAATGGCGTCAACTGGCTCAAGCAGCACGTTGTCAAGATCAATTTGTAATTGAGTATCTATGATACGTTTGCGTCTTGACCTAACCAGAACGTATTTTGTTTTAGCGGCATTTACTGTAACTGTATTGGCTTTATTAGCATGTGGAGAAGCGATATCGACATACGTCAATGATCATTTAACCCGAGAAAACAAACGACTGTTCGCAAAGGCACTTGCGCTGAACAAAGTAAAAGGTTGGAAATTCCTCTGGATGGACAGCTGTACAATGAAGACGAGAAACACGGAACGATCGCGTTTTCCGGATCTCTGGCGTGACAGATGTGACAGTTTTCATGCACTCCTTTCCTACCAGCATTTTGTGTTCTCGTTTTTTCACCATAACCATCAGCATGTTCTCTTTTGAACAGTGTAAAGGTTTACTGCGTGTAAGGTCATTAGCACTACCATCGATTCGTTTTAACGTACTCAGCCTTCGCAAGCATCGTGATGACCTGGTTACTTCCTACAATTAGTCATGCGCTCAATTTATCTGCTTATCAGAAACTTGGCTTTCACATAGTGGCGGAAACTTGCGTGGGTTTTCAGGATACATTTCGGAATACTGCAATCGAGATGGGCAACCCAGTGGTGGAGCTGAAATTTTAGTTCGGTCGTCACTAACGTAGAAGCGCCGCGGTGATCTATTTCGAAATTGGCAATGCGAATCTATTTGGTTGGAATTTAATCAGAAAGCGTTCACGCTAAACAGTCTTAATACAGTAGTCGCTTTTATATATCGTTCTCCATCACCTTATTCGGATTTTTTTTCACAGTTAGGTTTAGTTTTACACTCCGTTATTAGATAAAATAAGAACAAGACCATCTGTGGTGATGTGAATTTTAACATTATAGACATTAATAATCACTCGTGCTCTGACTACATCCAGTGTCTCCTCAGCTATGGATATTCTTGAATAATTAACATTCCCATTAGGTGTGACCCAATCGGTATGAAGGCCTTAATTGATCACACCTTTTCTAGTACATCTGGTCACATAGCTGGAGAAATTGATCTCACGTTTACTGATCATAATCCACTATTTCTTTGTTTAGACTATCAAAATAGTGTTGTATGACGCGTCAGAAGTCATCATTCTATTCTGCAGAGTTTTTCGATATAATCCATGCAACCAATCGGGATGACATCGGTGAGGACAATGGTAAAATAGCCTTTCAGTCCTTCTTCAAGATAAAAACTGATTGTATTGACACGTGTACTTATATTTAACGGGCGACCACGTTTCTCCGCCTAACAAATGTTATCGCACAGCGCGGGACGCGTCTGCATGTATCCGAAGTTTCTGAAAAGTTATCGATGCTTCTATCCGCTGTCTTGTCGCCGAACCTTGTGTTATCTGATTTCATCGCGTGACTCGAATGTTGTAGAACTTTGTGGAAGGCATGCGGGTCCCAACGATTAGTCTGGAACCTTCGATGACTGCTGTATAAAAGCCGACGCGCTTGACCCGCTGATCAGATTTCCGACGATCGCCGACCGTGTTCGCCGCTATCGTTGTGCTATAAGTGTAGCCTGTTTTTGTGGGCACAGGTTCGCCCAATAAAAGCTAGTTTTGTATTCCACCGTATTGCTGCTTTCTTCACCATCACTACCACGTGACAGTATTAAGAGTGAAGAGTTAATACTGAGGTAACTCACTGGTTTCACACCCCCAGAAATCCCAATGTGCTGATCACGTCCATTTAGAAGAAAAATTCACTCCATGAGAAACTCAAAATGCAGCCACTTAATACTGCATTAAAGTTGAGATTTGAAACATCCTAACGTGCTTTCTGCTATTCTTAAACGCCTCAAATGCGAATATTACCAATGCCAAATCGAGAAATCTAGAAATGACACTAAGAGCTTGAAAATATCAAGGCGTTTCTTAACAATAACAGGTCTGAATCATGCCTGAGTGAAATCATTCGTAAGGGCAGCTGCCATAATCAAATGATGTAGCAAATGCATTTAGAGACCATTTTAGTGCCATATTGGATGTCGAACCTGATCCTGACTTACCTTAAACATCGCACTTATTTGATCTGTTTCCAACGTCACCCGAGGAAGTCCACCGAGTCACGTCTTCTCTAAAAGGTCTGCGCCCTGGTATGCCCCGCAACGGTGAAACTTGTGTCAAGTGAGTTGTCACCAATTTGGTTAAATACAGTAAATAAAATGTTCAGGTCCGGTATTTTTCTAGGCTGCCTCAAGGTTGGAAAAATAGTTCCAGTACACAAAAAAGGTGACAGGTTCTATTGAACTGCTGTCCAATCTGCATACTATCATTCTTTAGAAATGTAATCGAAAAACCGTTTTATAACCGTTTAACAAAGTATCTCTCTAAATAGAACCTGCTGGCTCCTTATCAATTTGGTTTTCGCCAAGCCCTTTCTAATAAACTTGCTATTTTTTCTTTTACTGATGGCATCAAACAAGCAATAGACAGAGGTAGGTTGGTTTGAGCCGCATTCATTGACCGTACTAAGGCATTTGATGCCATCAACGATGAAATTATGTTGCACAACTCAAATACTTTGGTATATTTAGCCCCCCTTTACAGTTCATTAGCAACTACATTCTTAATCGATCCCACATTGCTGAAATGAACAATCATCGATCGTCAGAAAAAATAATTAAGGTGTACCCCAGGGGTCCTTTCTTCGACCTATACTCTTTCTTTTATGCATTAATGATCTACCTTCAATACTTTGTCGTCTTGTGCTGCCCCTTCAAGATGTTCAACTAGTACTTTGTCATTCTAGTTGTATTTTATATGCTCATAATACCATTTTACTGTCGATAAATCCCAGTTCTGCCCAAGAAAAACTTAACATCGACCTTCGCAATGCCCAGTCTTGGTGCAAAGCAAACTTGTATAGCAATCCTTTTAATAGCACGATTATGTTATTCCGTTCTCCCCAGTTATGCAGAAGTTCTACCTTAGCAGTTTCGCTTAACAATCACGCTGTACCTCTCTAGAAGTACCAAGTTTCGTGGTGGAACCGTTAATAAGCACCTCAACTTTGATCTTCATGTCATATCGCTTGTTAAGAAGGTTTCTTTTGGAATGCATGTAACTATTAAAACACATTCGTACTTTGAGCCCCACATTATTTCGTAACTATTTTACGCCTAAGTTTATAGTCATCTTTCTTACTGCGTGTCATCCTGAGGCAACACATACCACACCTCAAACTCCTTAAACACTTACAAAACGAAGCTGTAGGGTTTATGACATTCAGCCCATTGAAATGTAATTCTTCTCCCATATATAAAAATTTTAATATTTTTCCTCGCTATGAATTGTTTTTCCATAGGTGTGATGATGTGAATAGTGGCGTGTGGCGGTGGCAAGACGAGCTTGGAAGGATGATTGTGTTGTTGCAACAAGAGAATTGGTGATGGTGATTGCGGAGGAAGAGCACGTGCCACCAACAAGGAAGCACTGCACCAGGCGTCTATAACAGCAGGCCGCTGGTGCACAGGAGAGCTGAGCCATGAGTGGGATCTCCGACCAGGTCCGCACGGTAGCAGGACACCCAGTCGCCAGTCATCGAGCCTTGAACCGCCGTCCTGCCTGCTGCCGTTCGAGACTTCCGCTCGCTTTCACGCTCTGCGCGCTCTGCACACCGCTTCCTTGTTGGTGGCACGTGGTCTTCCGCAATCACCATCGGCAATTCTTTTCTTGTTGTTGCCACAACACAATCATCGTTACGAGCTGGTCTTGTCACCGCCACTATCCACATCATCACAAGTGCCCACCACTTAAGATAGTTGCCCGCAATTATTCTAACATAAGAGGCGGGGGTGCACGAGTACAGGTACGTGCAGATAGTTCAAGGAAAGTTCGTGGTCCACAGAAACAATTTATGAGCAATCACTGATCACCAAACACGTTGAGACTTCGGAACAAAAGCCAAAGTTCTAACAAGTGCTGTCCCAAGAGGTAACGCAGTTCAGATACGGCTTAAGTAATCTGCACGTACATTGTTTGACCCATTGATGTATTCCACAGTAAACGAATACTCCTGCATTAACAAGCTCCACTGTAAAACACGGTTGTTTACGTGCTTGGCCGACTCCAAGTACTGCAGTGGCTGATGGTCGCACTGGTAAACGAAAGCTCTCCCGCAAAGGTAAATGTGGAACATCTGGACAGCCCAGACAAGCGCTAAACACTCACGTTGAATGGTGAAATACCGGGTTTCTCTAGGCAGCAGGTTTCGACTAGCATAATTGACGGGGTGTAAAACATGTCTTCGCTGGTCTGTAGAAATACAACGCCTAGACTCGTATTCAAAATATCCGTGCGGAGCACGAATGGCTTCGTGAGGTCCGGGGCTTGAAGTATCGGACTTGCGGCGAGCTTGTCCTTGAGGACGCTGAAGGCGTTTTTTTGTGTCGGTCCCCAAGATACAATATGGTTTTGACCCTTTTTTGTAAGGTCAGTCAGGGGCTTGGCGATCTCGGCGTAGTTGGGGGTATACTTTCTGTAGTATCCGGTTAAACCGAGAAACGACTGTACGGCTTTCTTTGTGGTTGGCCTCTTAGCGGCGAAGATCTTGTCCAGTGTTAGGTTAAGTAGCAGTGGTTCTACTTTCGCATCTCCAATGCGGTGTCCGAGGAAGGTAATAGTATTTCGCCCGATCTTACACTTGCTAGCTTTGATCGTGAGGTTCGCATTGCGTATCATTTGGAAAACGCGTCGCAGGGAATCGACGTGTTCTTTCCAGGTAATGGTGGCGATTACAACGTCGTCAAAGTAGTGATATACGTGGGGTAGGTCTAAAACTGTCCTCATTAGGCTTGGAAAGACAGCTGGGGCAGTCTTGATTCCAAAATGCATATATTTGAAGTGATAGCGCCCCGACAAGCACGAAAATGCCGTTTTTTCGCGGCTCTCTGCAGCCATGGGTAGTTGCCAGTAGGCCTTTATAAAGTCAAATTTTGAAAAATACTGCTGTTTCCCTGCAAGCGCAAGGACAATATCCTTGGGATTGGCTCACTGTCGAAAACCAACTTTTTGTTCAGTTTGCGGAAATCGATGCACAAACGAACAGTGTTGTTGGGTTTCTTAACGACAACAATCGGTGCGTGATATGGGGACTGACTTCTCAATGATGCCTAATCGCAGCATCTCTTGTACCTCGCTCTCCAGCTTCTACGCATAGCCAGGGGAATAGAGCACCGGGGTACGTGAACAGGTTTCTCGGATATCAATCCCAGCGAACATTCAACGAGTTTTGTTTTGTTTGGGAGATCTGAAAATATCTTTGCGAACTCGTTGCACAATTCTTGAACTTGCTCGTGCTGTTTTAGATGTAAGCTTGGTGATACCTTGACGTGCGCGGTGGTTTGGGTTTGGCCTAGGCTTAGACAAGGGATACTATCTACCAAATCATTGTCGTCAGTAACTTCGGCCTTCGTGTTTTGGTCGTTGACAACGGTGGCTGTAGACACTTGGTTGTTCGGTACTTCCCGCTCCTCATACTTCTTTAACATGGAAGAGCTTTATCTTTGCACCTATGTCAATGGCATAGTCGACATCATTCCTGACTTCAGAGACCGTAAATGGGCCTTTCCATTTCATGAGAAGCTCGTTCGAGTCAGTCGGTAATAAGATCAGGACCTTGACCCCGGGTTGTAGTCTTTGTCTGCTCTTGCCATAATAATAAAATTCTTTTTTATGGGCCTTACTAAGCTCTTCGTGGGCAAGGTGACATGTCTCCTCTGGTCGGTTCCCGAGGTCCACAAGATAGGTGTATCGTCTATGTCATCTTTTGTCCACAGCTCTTTCAAAACGCTTAATGGTCTGCGCACGTGCCTGCCGTAGATTAATTCAAACGGCGAAAAGCCCAAACTGGCTTGCGGCACCTCTCGATACGCGAAAATAGGAGATAGGTATCGATCCCAAGACAGTGGCTTTTCTTGGCACATTCCTTTGAGCCTTCAGAGTGCCGTTGAACTTTTAAACCAAACCGTTGGCCATGGCGTGGTAAGGAGTGGTCCGGAAAAACTTGACCGAAAGCAGTCGACCGACTTCCTGCATGAGCTCATAAGTGACACTTGTACCTTGACCGGTGACCTTAGCAAACCGGATCTTTTTCTCTGGTTAACCTCCCTGCCTTTCCTCTCTCTCTTGACCGGTGACCACCTCTCGTGGCACGCCCACTCTAGAAAAATTTCAAGTAGTGCGTCAGCGACACTGACGGAATCGATATGAGCCAGCGCTATGGCATCACGATAGCGTGTGGCAAAGTCAATAAGGGTGATGACGCAGCGATTTCTTTTACCCGACCTTGTGGTTAGTGGTCCGATCAAATCAACCGCGACTCTTTAGAACGGTGTCCGTATAAGAGGTATGTTGCCCAAAGGGGCGACACCAACTTATCCTTTTGGCCTTGTAGTCTGGCACACATCGCAAGACTGGACAAAACGTTTTGATGTTTTCGTGCATCCCAGGCCAGTAAAAATCTGAGGATATGGTCGGTAGTACGTCGAACGCCCTGGTGACCAGCCATGATGCTTTCGTGAGCAACTTTCTGAATATGGAGTCGAAACTTTGTTGGGACGACTTGTTTAAAAGTTTTTCCCGTCGGTAGACTGTAGTGATGGTACAAAAGACCTGCATCTTCAGAAAAATAATACGCCGTGTCTTTCTTGGAACAAAGTTGCGTGCCAACCTTACTGAAGCTTTTTTTCTGTTCCTCAGGTAGTTGTGCTGGAGTAACTTCTGACGAATCTGAACGGCACTTTTTTCAGAGTTCGTTTTCTTCTTCGTCCATGCGGCGGCAGAAACTGTCTGACATTCCTCGAGATGCCGACGGTGGACTCGAATTATTTGCTTCGGGAGGCCCGTTTAGACATTCCCAATCAGGATCCGGCTCGTATGGCTTCCTCACTCCTGGAATATTGCCAAACACGAGGTCATATGAGGATTACTCATGCATAGTGCATATACGTCCCCAATGAAGTAAGGTGTATGAATTCGGTTGTGTGCTTCGGGTAAGTCCTTGCCATTGCCATCCAACAGTACAACATTCTTGGTTTGGCCAGTTAGGCACTCATCGGGAACCAAATAACGTCGCACAATGATTGTGTTGCTGCCCGTATGTCGCAGACCGTGTGCTACTTGTCCTAGTACTCGTCCTTCTACAACTGGCATAGCATCCACTAAGAACATTGGCGGCTTCTGGATCGTTTTAGCGCATTGAATTGTAGCGCATGTTTCTTCCGTGGATTCGGCCAGCGAACCGGAATCTCGATTTTCCACATTGTCTGCTATGACGAAAGACACGTGCCTCTCTTTCGGCTTACTCTTGCAGTCAGCTGTATTGTGTCCAATCCGCCCGCATAATTTCAATTTCTCAACCCCTCTGGAAGCGATTCGACAATCAGGCGCCGTATGTCTTTTGCGGTTGCAAAGAAAACAAGTCTACTGCTGTTTGTGAGGGGGTACAACACTGGGTTGATTGACTTTCTTGGCGTCGTCTGCTACTCTCCCAATATTCTTAATGCCCTGGCCTTCGGGGAAACGGTCGGTTGTGTCCGCAAGAGATGTAAGGGTTTTGCATTTCCTTTCATTGAGGAAGATGGCAAGCTTGGGGTGGCAGCAACGCAAAAACTGCTCAGCGATAACGTGATCCCGGAGGCCTTCAAACGGTTTAGGAACGTCAGCCATCGCGATCCAGTTATCAAAGTAGCTTGACATCCGTGCGGCAAAATGTTTTCCTGTTTTGCCATCTTCTGGTCGTACTTTATGAAATTTTTCTTTGTACCCCTGGGCTGTAAATCTGGATGGATGGATGGATGGCTGGATGTTATGAGCGTCCCCTTTGCAACGGGGCGGTGGGTTGCGCCACGAAGCTCTTGCTATTATACTGCCTAATGTCCTACCTAGGTTAAACAATGAAACAAAAACACTATGAACTACCACGCCCAAATTTTCTGATACCCTATTGCGAACTGTGCTTTTGTACGTCTCCGTCTTTTGTCGTTTCAATACTTTTCTTCCACCAATCCTCTAATCGCCTCTTACTAATGCCTATTGCGGATATGTTTGCTTTACTACTGCTTCCGGTGAAGCCAAGGGCTTCAAGGAGGCCAGTGATGCCTAAATCGACCGCTGGGTAGACGTCTTCACATTCTAATAAAGCATGCTCCGTCGTTCCCCTAACTTTACCGCAGCAAGCACATGCTTCTTCCTTCTTATATCTCGCTTTATAGGTGCGCTTTCTAAGGCATCCGGATCTCGCTTCGAAAAGTAATGAGCTTCTCTTTGAGCTATCACAAATGGTTTCTTTCCTGATTTCGTTTTTTCCTCTCAAGTAATTACTCATGGCAGGTTTCTTTTCCATTGCTGCCACCCATGAGATTATTTCAGCTTCTCTGACTTTCCGCTTGACCTTTGTTGCCGTGTTGCCCACCCTACAGGCCGCATACTTGCTGGTAAGCTTCCTAGTTCTTTTCCTCCACTGTGAATCAATGTTTTTCCTGCACAGATACCTGAACACTCTCCCAGCCTATTTACTTTCTTCCATATTCCTCAGCCGTTCTTCATACTTAATTTTACTACGAGCTTCCCTCACTTCAAAACTAGTCCAGTCCATATCACCCTGCACAGCTTCATCTGTAGTCTTCCAGTGAGCGCCCAATGCGAGGCGACCCACTGACCTTTGGTTCCTGTCGAGTCCTGATTGTACCCCTGATTTAAAGCAAACAACCGCATTTCCAATAGTAAGTCCTGGAACCATTACACATTTCCACATACCTCGGAGGACCTCGTACCTATTGTATCCTCATAGCGCTCTGTGCTTCATTATGGCTGCATTTCTCTACCCCTTTACTGTTATGGTTCTTTCCTGTGTTTCCGTATATCTGTTGCCTTCGTTTATCCATATACCGAGGTATTTATATTCTGTTGCCCGAGGTATTTCTTGGCCCTGCATCTCCACTGTCTGTTCACTGTTTTCATTGAATACCATAACAACTGATTTTCTAACACTAAATTTCAAACCTAAGTTGTTGCCTTCCTATCCAAAAATATTAGCCAGACGTTGCAAATCACTTTGCTTGTTAGCTAGCAACACAATGTCATCTGCATAAAATAAACCTGGGAGTTGCTGCTCTGCTACTGCTCCCGCCTGTTTGCATGATAGATTAAACCCGATATTACTTCCTTCTAGGGCCCTCTCCATCCTCACCATGTACATCATAAACAGCAGCGGGGATAAAGGGCACCCCTGCCTTAGTCCCTTGTTCATATGAACTTTCTCCTCGCTCCTCATCCCTTCCCATTCAACGCAAACGGTATTTTCTAGGTAAATCTCTCTCAAAAGCTGTAGACAATCGTTACCTAAGCCTTCCCCTTCCAGAATATCCCACAAAATGTTGCGATCTACGTTGTCGTAGGCTCCTGTAATGTATAAAAAGGCCACATACAACGGTCTGCTTTCTGCTTTTGACATTTCAATACACCGAGTAAGAACAAACAAGTTATCATCCAAACGCCTACCTATTCTGAAGCCATCCTGAAGCTCTCCCAAAATGCCATTATTCTCTGCCCATGCTTGAAGCTTTAATTTGATTGGCTGCATTGCTACCCTGTATCTGACTCCGCAAATTTCGACCACCTGGGGTTCTTTAACGTGCACCTAAATCTAAGCACACGGGTGTTTTCGCATTTCGCCCCCATCGAGATGCGGCCGCCGCGGCCGGGATTTGATTCCGCGACCTCGAATTCTGTCTTTCTCCCCCTTACCTTTATAAATTAAATTCATTCTACTTTGTCCCCAACAGTCTGGTATGCGTCTATCTTTTGAAGTTTTTTCCACTGCTTTCACCAGCGCTTCCATACTTTTTGGTCCTAGTTCATTTATCAGCCTAACGGGAACCTCGTCTAGTCCTGTGGCAGTGCGCTTAGGAATTTTCTCTTCCGCTTTCTTCCAGTTTAAATTTGTCAGCACCAGCTCCTTTTCCACTTGGGTCTCTTTCATGCTTTTTTTCTTCAAATACATCCTCGTCATTGCATTGGAAAGATTCGGCTATTATTTTTCGGATGTAATTTATTGCCGCTTCTAATTCAAGTCTGTTTTCATGTTCGTCTAGGATATGTTGTTGTATTGTTGTTGACTTCCTGCCTAATAATTTCATGTGGTTCCAAAATATTCTAGGTGCGGCCTTCTGTTTCTCACGTATTTCAGACAACCAACGTTCGCTTTCACCTTTTAATTTTGCTTGCACCAGTATTTGAACCATAGACTTTTTCTCCCGGTATATTTCCCATTTACTGGTTACTTCATCCTGCGGCAACTGCGCCTTCTTTGCCTGCCTGTGCTCTCGAGATGCTTTCTGTCGTTCGGCAATCGCTTCTCGTATCTCCTTGTTCCACCAGCTTTTCTGTTTCTTTTTTCCTTTCCAATGAACATGTTTCTCTTTCCGTATTTCTGTCGTTATTACACTTAGAAACTCTTGGCCACTTGCCAAGTTCTTCCTCAACTCTAGTGACTATATTTGCTATTTGTTCAGAGTTCAAGTTTGCACTGACCATTTTGTTCTGCTTGCTGTTTTTCCCAACTACATATCCCATTTTTAAAATGATGCGTGTATGGTCACTCCCTATGCTGCTAAACCCTTCCTCATCGATGGCCATTTCTCTCAACTTAACATGAATTCCTTCTGTCATCAGAGAGTAATCAATGGTCGATTGCCGGTTTCCCACTTCCCACGTGATCTGTGCTTCAAACTTAGGCCCTGTATTCAAGAAAACGAGGTTGTGTTGCTCACAAAGGTCTAGCGTTGACTTCCCGTTATTGTCGGTATAGCCATATAAATCCTGTATGAGGGCATTCATGTCACCTAATAGGACGATTTCAGCACCAGTCCCAAAACCCTTAACATCAGCGCTTATGCATTCCACTAACTCTTTATTCTTCTTTGTGCAATTTTTTCCGGTCCACAAATACGCAACGCCCAGCCAAGTTTCTTTCCCACTTATTGTACCTGATAACCAAAGATGCTCTTGACATTGTGAATTTACTTTCCATTTGGCTCCCTGATGGATGAGCATTCCGACTCCCCCTCCCTTTCTTTGCGACTTAGTTCTGTTGCACCCTCCCAAAACATAATTCTCAATAACTGGCGGCTCTTCCGAGTCTCCAAGGTGCGTTTCTGTAACCGCATACACCCCCATTTATTCTCTATGTAACTGCTCCTCAATCTCTGCCCACTTTTCCTTTCTTCGGCCGCCCTGCTTGTCTATGTACCTATTGCATGGCGAGCTCTTTTTCTTGCTTTCCTCCTTTTTCTGTTATCGACGGCGATGCTCTTCTGATGTTCCCCTAGGGGACCTTCTTCATTACTATCTACTCTGACCTCCTGAGCGCCCGCAGACCCCCTAACAAAGCAACAGCGCGACCACCAAGTCGCCGGCCGACTTCTCGCGCCAGCCTGTAATTGAAGTGGATCCCGTCTCGTTTAAAACCACCACAACTTCTCACTTCCCTGTTTACTTCGACAACCTCGAAGCCTTTCTCTCGGCTCATTTTCCATATCGCCTCAGTAGCAGCCGCTACGGCTCTTTGTACGTGACTGTCACGCACAGGCACCTCCGGTACCATGCACACCACGATCTGCACCTGAGGGGACAGCTCGCGTAAGTCATCCACCCCCTTCGACAAGCGCTGGCCTAGTCTTGTCCCTTTCCTCTTTAGGATGTCATTGAGCCCACCTGCTACTATGACAAGGTTGCGCAAGTGGGCATTTTCCGCGAGCTTTACTTTTGCTCGCTCCATGACAGAACCCAGTGTCCGCCCTGGAAATGTCCCTACCGCCACTCTTTTATCGCGTTTCACCCTCTCCACAATTGCTTTTGAGCACACAGCCAGATTTGAGTCGCCAGCGATAATCACCCTTTCACTCTCTCCTACCTCTCCCTGCTTCCCTGTCCTTTTCCGCGTGATTCGGACTCGACAAGGGGCATTGTCCGCTGGGCTCCTGCTTTTTCCGCGTGGCGGCCTCAAGGTAGGTGCCGCTCTTTGCAGCTAACCCTTCATCACCCTGTATGCATTCCACGTATTTCGCTGACCCTCCCTCACCTGTCGCGTCGGGGGCCTCCGTTTCATTGTCACGCACATTCTCGTTCACAGTTGCGGCCCTGTTCAGCTTTTCCTCGGCTGCTCGAAGTCTCTTTTCCACTACCTTCCGGGCATCACGCTCCCTGTTTGGCTCATTTTTGAGCCCTTGCACCTGTTTCAGAAGCTCTTCCTGGAAAGCCTCCATTTTCTGCAGCCTATTATCGACATCACATTGTGTGCCGGTTGATTCGATGCCCTCTCCATTCTCATCCGTCTCCTCATCTGCCTTGATGGACCCCCCGCGCACTGCTTGCTTTCCCGTCTTTCACGCCATGTATTGCACGGCTTTTTGCAAATACTACGACACTATAATATTGCTACTACTGATGCAAATATATATATATATATATATATATATATATATATGTATATATATCTATACATACATAATATTATATATATATATTTCCAAGCTACCATTTAAAGACTACAAACACTCAACGTCCCACCCGACTGCACTTGTTGCAGCACGTGGCACGAAAGGACGCTATAACCATCCTGCAAAACAAATGTACACGAAGCACACCCGCGCACCCGAAATACGAAAAAAAAGGAAAGAAAAAGGAAACCACCCAATTACTATTTAAAGGCAAAAAATCAGCAAATAAAAAACCGAAGCGAGCTCAAAGCATGCACAAAAACATTTCGTCACCGCCACGGAGCCCCGAAAAGCACGTCTATTCGCCACAAAGAAGCCAACGCCAAACCTGAAGCGTTGAAGAAGCGCCCTCTTCACCTTCTGGTAATCTAGGGAGTCAGCAGCAGTCATATGCCCAATCACAGTTAATGCTTCACCAGTCAAGGACATGCTTATGGCGACAGCCAATTTATCTTTAGACCAGTTATGTGCAGTAGCTACGCGCCCAAACCTCTAAAGATACGCGTGGAGGTCGTCGCATCGTTCGTCGAACAGCGGCAGTAACTTCTGGTGATTGAAGCAGGGTAGGCTTGGCGACGTTACCGGCGCGGTTGGGGCCGATATCTAGCTCTGCGCTTCTTGAAGCTTGAGCTTCAGCTGCAAGATTTGTAGCTGTCTCTCGTTGGCTTACCGCTGACTTTCTACTGCTGCTTTGGCTGCTTCGCGCTCAACTGCTCGTTCGTCCCGCTGCCTAGGCTGTTCTCTTTCCATCCACTCGCGAAATTCAGCGCCAGACAAGCCTAACAGTGTTGCAGTGGCAGCTAACTTGTCTAAATCCATATCGGTCATCTAGGGTTGCGCGTATACAACCGAATGCCGGTCTCCTTGTTTGGCATATTACTGGCGGATCCTGGCAGGCTCGCCAGATTGTGATCGAACCAAAGTTGCTGTTTCCGTTGCGCCCAGGATTGTTTTAGTAACGACGCGGCAGACGGGAGCTTTTTACGTGCAACACAGACTTTATACGGTCACGCTAACACGATACAGACGATTTACATACACGCGGACTAGAATTCGGAAGTCATTTGCCCTTCTATATAAGGATGTGCCTAGCACTCATGCATCACGACTCGCCGGTGTGCGTCGTCGTTGCGGTGACTATGACGGTTGCCGTTACGTATTGCTGAGCACTGCTGGCCACCGGGGAGCCTGAGCTTCCTGTCTGTCGACCGAGCCCGACGTTCTAGCGGCCGATGCGTTACGGGCCAGGCGTTACGGGGCCGCGTTTTTACAATTGCTAGTAGGTACAGCGGGGCGTGGCGCTTTTGACGGCACTCGACGTTTCTGCGCAGGCGCCAGTAGAAGCGGGCGCGAGAGAGAAAATCTGGGGGATTTTGCTCCTTGAATATATGACTCAGCCTAGGCACTACGGAACCGCGTGTTGTATTCGTTTATCCCCTAGACATGCCGTCATTGCGGAGTGCGGTCAAGTTAGTTTATACGCTCCGCCGCTGGCTACCCGCGCGGTGAGGCAGTGGGCGCGAACGCCGCTTGGTGATCGCTGTGTCTGAAGGGGCAATGTTCTGACTGGTGTTGTATAAATCGCGGGTCGCTTTTTTCGTCGCGACGATAGATCGGATTTTTTACAAGCACTGCTCCAGGAGGGCACATGTAACCGGCAAACGGAGGCCTCAGGAGAGCACCTGAGGTTATATTCAAGCAGGCGGCGCAGGATGTCCGGGGCACCCAAGCGGTAGCGGGGGGGATCAAAGCTGGAGGAAGGCCGGCTCGTGGGTTGGGGCAGCGGAGGCCGAAGCGTGCTAGGGGGTGTTCCTATAAAAAATTGGCTGTCCGCTATCGCGGACAGCCGATCCTATTCTCCCCTGGCACGCGCAGGCCTTTGCGAGCCCCAACCCACGGACCAGTCCGGCTTCTAGTTTTGATGTCCCCGTTGCCGCTTTCGTGTCCCGGAGGCGCCGTTAATTATGCGGAATAGTGGCACGTTTTCATTAGTAAAAACATGATTAAATAAATATAATTGCGTCGAGCCGCCAACTTGCGATGCTAAGTTCAGCACTACCGCGCCCCGCGACTTCTGCCGGCACGCCTAGCGACAAGCGCATACAACGCGCGCCAAGGTGCTTAGGCAGAGTCGTATTTAGGCAGTATAGTGCTTAGGCAGAGTCGTATTTTCAAGGAGAAAAAGTCCCCACATTTACTCTCGCACCCGCTCTTACTCGCGCATGCGCGCAAACGTCCGTCGTCTCCGCAAGTGCCGCGCTCCACTGTACCTACTAGCAATTGGAAATACGCTTACGGGACGGGCGTTACGAGCCAGCTACAGCAGTGGCCTTGTGTTCTGCCGGCCTGCTGTTTGCCTGCTTCCACGTCACGACAAGGTGCGGCGTGATGATGATGGCGTAAGACGTGGCCGTCGCAAGCAACGCACCAGCTGTCTTCAAGTGTCGAGCGACGCACTACGCAACGACAACTGAACATGGTCACCGCAACGACGACACACACCGGCGCGTCGTGATGCATGAGTCCTAGGCACATCCTTATATAGAAGCACAAACGACTTCCGAATTCTAGTCCGCGTGTATGTAAATCGTCTGTATCGTCTTAGCGTGTCCGTATAAAGTCTGTGTTGCATGTAAAAGCTCCCGCCGGCTGTGTCATTATTAAAGGATCCTGGGCCCAGCTAAAGCAGCCAGTTTGTTTCCATCACAATAGGCTATCATTCCTCATTTTTCATCTTTTACGCAATGAAGTGACTGCTGAAAACCTTAATACTAGCAAAACCAGATTTGCAGAGCCACAAAACCTACGACTCCCAAGGACTAGGACTAAGTATAGGAAAGAAATCGCCTTTTTTAGGACAGGATATCAAACTGGAATAGCATTTTATGTGAAATGAAATATATTTCCTCATTGCATTCGTTTTCTTTATTGCTAAAGAGATTCTTCTTAGAAAATATACCTGGTTAATTGTTACCGTGCGTCTTGTTCTAATTATCTTTATTGTTTTCTTTTTCTCCTGTTGTTTCCTAGATGTATTATTTTCATAATGTTCCTGTAAAGTTCAATGCATCGTTCTATAAAGTGTTCTGTTTAAATTATCTATAACTTATGTAAGCCTTGACTGCTACGTTATTAGTGTGCTCCCCGAGATTTTCTAACTTTGTCACGCCATATAGTGCTACTTATTCTGTGCCTGTTAAAATGTACAGCATTACTGTAATAAATATGAAACGCATTCAATGTGGCCGTAGTAATCATTGTTATAAGAAAATTTGCAACGACGACGACAGCACCTAAATCAACTTTTTATTTATCTAGTGATCACAAAATACTACGACTAATAATAGTAATAATTTATTAGTATTCACAATAATCGACGCTTTATTCTTTAAATCTCGCCATACATAAATGTGGCATTTAAAAGCGAAAAGTGATATTTTAAAATGAAAAAGTGAAAGGCTGTCTGTCATTTGGCTTGTTTTGATCTGTCAACGCAGCGTTAAAGAAAGAAGTACTTATGTTAACTGCAACAGAAAGTTACATTCAAAGCGCCTGGTGAGTAACGTTCACACTCAATGGTTAAAACGGATCTACAAATTGGAAAGAACTTACGGCGATGATAAAGCCAGCAGGTCCATTGAAGTTGTCAACCCAGCCCTGCGAAAAGCATAGGAATAGTACTTGAGTGGAATGATCAACCTAACGCATTGTTTTTGTCCGCACATTTTGCTGACGCTATTAATGCAAAGTGGGGCTCTACCGTTTTTAATTTCAAGCAGAACTAAGTCACATGGAGTGGAAAATGAACAGAGCAATAAACGAGACGTGAAACGCAGGGGCGAAATTTTGCATTCATGATTATCAAGTAGAGAATGAATATAGACCAAAATGCACAAATATCTCCCGAAAATCCACGATTTGGCCATTTAGACAAGCAGTCAGTTGAATGAGTGGTACAGCGAAGTGTTGCAATCGCACCGCTGGCACGAGTTGTTGCAAATGGGTCGCAAGCCCCAAGGGTAGCGTTGGCCTGGCGGCCTGGGGCACAACTGGACGCATCCGAAGGTCCCGGCAAAGCATGAGTCGACTGGTAACAGAACAACTTGTTTATTCTAGCATCGCAAAAGAGCGGGCGGTCAGGTCGACCGAAGTGGAGAGACGGGAGAGCACGTAACTCAACGGAAGAAATCGGAGCCTCTCTCGGCGTCCGGGAGCAGCTGCTCTTATACTCTCGGAATTGAGGGCAAGAGGGAACGTCTTGTCAGAGGCGCACGTGACTGGGCACGGACAGTGACGCATCCGCCGGGCCGGCGCCGGTCAGACCTCCTCGCTTCACACTTGGGGAGCTCCTCTCCCGGCTGCCGCGCTTTGACAAGCGTGGGCACCAACATTCACACACACACACACGCACACACGAAGACACGTGGCATTGAAACACGCCTGGACGCGCTTGGCGGGGAGGCGTTGCGGCGGCGTCGAACGGGCCAAAATGTCCGCCGCTTTGAACGAAGCCCCGGCGTCCGTTGCATCCGCGCCGGCTATACCACGCGTCGTTGGCGAAACGTAACAGAAGCTACCTCTACCGTCCAAGGAAATTTTCGTGTCGTTGGCGTCGTAAGCAGAAAACTCCCTATACGTGGGCCGATACCGAAGATAGTGCAATGATGGCCCGACCCGCGGCGGAGGTGGAGCAGGCATTAAACACTCACCCCAAACGTGGGCCGATCCCGGAGATAGTGCAATGCTTAGCCAACCCGCGGCGGAGGTGAAGCAGTCGTTAAGCACTCCCCATACATGGGCCGGTCCCGAAGATAGTGCAATGCCGACCCGACACACGGCGGAGGTGAAGTAGGCGTTAAGCACTCTTTATACGTAAGCCGAACCCGAACATAATACAATGCAGGGCCGATCCGCGGCGGAGGTGAAGCAGGCGTTAAGCACTCCCCATATGTGGGCCGATCCCGAAGATAGTGCAATGCCTGGCCAACCAGCGGCGAAGGTGAAGCAGGCGTTAAGCACTCCCCATCCGTAGGCCGATTCCGAAGATAGTGCAACGCCGGGGCGACCCGCGGCGGAGGTGAAGCTGGCGTTTAGCACTCCCCATATGTGGGCCGATCCCGAAGATAGTGTACTGCCTGGCCAATCAGCGGCGAAGGTGAAGCAGGCGTTAAGCACTCCCCCCGTGGGCCGATCCTGAAGATAGTGCAATGCCAGCGCGACCCGCGGTGGAAGTGAAGCAGGCGTTAAGCATTCCTCACACGTGTGCCGATCCCGAAAATAGTGCAATGCCAGCCCGACCCGCGGCGGAAGTGAAGCAGGCGTTAAGCACTCCTCATACGCGGGCCGATCCCGAAGATAGTGCAATGCCGGCCCGACGCGCGGTGGAAGTGACGCAGGCGTTAAGCACTCCACATATGTGGGCCGATCCCGAAGATAGTGCAATGCCAGCCCGACCCGCGGCGGAAGTGAAGCAGGCGTTAAGCCAATGCCAGCCCGACCCGCGGCGGAAGTGAAGCAGGCGTTAAGCACTCCTCATACGCGGGCCGATCCCGAAGATGGTGCAATGCCGGCCCGACGCGCGGTGGAAGTTAGGCAGGCGTTAAGCACTCCACATACGTGGGCCAATACCGCAGATAGTTCTATGCCGGGCCGACCCGCGGCGGAGGTGAGGCAGGCCCAGACACTACTATATAATTATAACCTTTGTTTAAGTACGTGCCGGCGCCTTCCCATAACAAATACAAATTGCAAAGGTTGTTGCCATACATAAAAGTTGTTCTGTTTCTGACTTCTCCAATTCCAGACCAATATTCTGAGTAAGCATTCTGTTCTTTCTGACTACCAGTTTGGATTTAGAAAACAGAGGCCCACTAAGATGGCACTGACCAAACAAAAAGAAATTATAATTGACGCCTTTGAAGAAAAGCTTTCGTTCTCGAGATATATATAGACTTATTCAAAGCATTTGATTTAATTGACCACTTTCTATTATTTCAAGAATTCAGTCACTAGGACACTAGGGGCATCAGTCCTGCTTTACTAGTCTTACCTAAAGTACCGTAAGCAAATGATGTACTTAAATGAAACCTCGTCAGTTGAGCCAATCTTGTCTGCTGTACCTCAGAGAAGCATTTTAGGGCCTATATTTTTAGTGTTTATAAATGAAATTTTTCGTACCCCCTTTCCAATTCATCTCGTAACTTACGCTGATGATATTACAATGCTCGCCACAGCATCACACTAGCTGAGTTATCCCTCCGCGGCAACGAATTTTTGGAACATTCGCTTCACTGGTGCAATAACTATAGTCATGAAGGTAATACGAATAAAACAAAGGCTGTGATATACAGGAAAAAACTAAAGTAGTAAGTGATGATATCGAACGATTATTAGGTAATGACAAGATTGATATTGTGCCCAGTATAAAATATCTGTGTTGTATTCTCTGAGACGCTCAATTGGGACCTATGAACTGAAAATATTGGTGCTAAAATGAACACGTTAAATGGCGTGTTAAATAAACATAGGTTAATCCTTCCCACACAGGCTAAACTCCTCATTAATAATTCATTTATAGCACCAGTGATTACTTATTGCCACACATTTTGGGGTACGGGGACACAGCACCATAAACAGCGCCTTCTTATTGCGCAAAAGCGTGCGATAAGACTGATAGCTAATGTACCGTATAATGCTCATACCAGACAATATTTCAGGCAGTTCAATATTGCAAGAATAACTACTATGTATGTGTTCAAGCTGCTTTACATTTACATACCTGCTGTAGCAACGAACCGTGCCTTATGCTATCAATATTCCAGCTAGTAGGTCATGAACATACATATGATGTATGTCATTCTATATCATGGACCCTACCGTTAAGTCGCATGAAATAACGGACACAATCTTTATCGTACAATCTGCCGAATTATTTAAATGTTCTCTACACAAACTTTCATTGCATTGATAAATCTTTTCGAGCCTTCGACCGAATAGTTCATCTGTGTAACTCTGACAATGCATTGTAAGGGACTTGAAGGAATTCTATTTCTGTGCATTTTCGTCTACGCTGACGTTAGAATTGTGTGTGAATTTCGTGTGAATTCTAATTGTGACGTTAGAATTCACACGAAATTGTGCAATCGTGTATTTTCGCTAATTGTGTAAAACCACAATTACGTAATACATTACGTGTAAAATTACAATTGTGTAATAGATTACGGGTATTGAGAATGTTTTCCCTCATTTGAATTCTGTAGTTGTGCCTACTTTGCAAACTATCGCATTGCCTTTGTTTTTCACCACACTGCTGCTCCGTAGGGCGTACAGGGTCCTCAAGCTCCATTTGGCAGCTTTTTCCCTTCCGTTCTCTTTCATTCTGTACTTAGTTTTGAGAGAAATATCCCATCCATCCATCCATCCATCCATCCATCCATCCATCCATCCATCCATCCATCCATCCATCCATCCATCCATCCATCCATCCATCCATCCATCCATCCATCCATCCATCCATCCATCCATCCATCCATCCATCCATCCATCCATCCATCCATCCATCCATCCATCCATCCATCCATCCATCCATCCATCCATCCATCCATCCATCCATCCATCCATCCATCCATCCATCCATCCATCCATCCATCCATCCATCCATCCATCCATCCATCCATCCATCCATCCATCCATCCATCCATCCATCCATCCATCCATCCATCCATCCATCCATCCATCCATCCATCCATCCATCCATCCATCCATCCATCCATCCATCCATCCATCCATCCATCCATCCATCCATCCATCCATCCATCCATCCATCCATCCATCCATCCATCCATCCATCCATCCATCCATCCATCCATCCATCCATCCATCCATCCATCCATCCATCCATCCATCCATCCATCCATCCATCCATCCATCCATCCATCCATCCATCCATCCATCCATCCATCCATCCATCCATCCATCCATCCATCCATCCATCCATCCATCCATCCATCCATCCATCCATCCATCCATCCATCCATCCATCCATCCATCCATCCATCCATCCATCCATCCATCCATCCATCCATCCATCCATCCATCCATCCATCCATCCATCCATCCATCCATCCATCCATCCATCCATCCATCCATCCATCCATCCATCCATCCATCCATCCATCCATCCATCCATCCATCCATCCATCCATCCATCCATCCATCCATCCATCCATCCATCCATCCATCCATCCATCCATCCATCCATCCATCCATCCATCCATCCATCCATCCATCCATCCATCCATCCATCCATCCATCCCTATCGTGCAATTGCTCGAGTATGACCGCCCGGAGAGGAGGGAAAAACGTGTAGCAGTTCCTGCCTTTCGGGGTGCATGTTCCGGCGGTATAAGGTGCCATTTACAAGGACGAGCAGACGAGGTGACCGGTCCGACAAACCAGAAAGCAGGCGGTTGATAAGATCATTTGGAGACGTGCCCCGCTGTTGCTCATCAGCAACGTGGATGAAAACGGAGAGCGAGAAAACGCCGGTCGGTGTGTCCTCCGTGGGAGCGTCTGGGGCATATTCAGGGTGCTTAGACAAGCAGTCGGGTTCCTGGTGTTGTCGGCCGGACTTGTACACCACAGTGTACGTGAATTACTGGAGACGTCGAGCACAGCGACCTAGACGTCCAGTAGGGTCCTTGAGGCTTAAAAGCCAGCACATAGCGTGGTGGACAGTGGTAGCAGTGAAAGGCTGCCCATTTATGTAGGGACAAAATTCGCTGACTGCACAAACAAGTGCGAGGCACTCGTGCTCGATAATGGAACAATTGAACTCAGCAGGGGAAAGAAGCCGGTCGGTGTACGCAACAACTCTATCATAATCATGTTGGCATTGAGCTAAAACAGCGCCAATACTATTGCTACTCGCGTCTGTGGGTACTTCAGTTAGAGCATGGACATCGAAGTGGGCAAGATTGGCGGGGTAGTGAGCAGCGTGACAAGGTGTGAAACTGTTGTGGATTGATCGAGACCCCATGGAAGCGGAACGTCTTTCCCGAGATCTGTTAGTGGACAGGCTATGCCTACGAAATTTCTGACAAATCGAAAGAAATACGAGCACAGTCCCACAAAGCTTCGAACATCCTTGGCACAGCTTGGTACAAGAAACTCGATGACAGCGCGAACCTTGGCGGGATCGGCGAGGACGCCAGATAAGTCGACGAAATGATCGAGGATAGTAATTTGGCGACGACCGAATTGGAACTTCGAAGAATCAAGTTCTAGCCCAGTTGCACGAAACACTGATCGGATGGATGAAAGACGTGTTGCAAATGTCGGAGAGTACACGATCACGTCGTCCAGGCAGCACAGGTAGATAGACCATATAAAGCTGTGTAGTAGCGTGCCCATCATTCGCTCGAACGTCGCCGGGACATTGCACAAGCCAAATATCTTAACTCTGAACTGATAGAGGCCGTCAGGTGAAACAAATGCAGTTTTTTCAGCCCTGTCGTCGACATCGATCTGCCAGTAACCATAACGTACGTCCTCGGTAGCGTAGGTCCTAGGTATGCAAAATAGGCCACGCCGTGAAGACAATCCCAAGCCTCATCAACGCGTGCAAGAGGATATACATCTTTCTTGTTGAACTTATTGAGATGCGGCTAATCTACGCAGAATCGCCAACTGTTGTCTTTCCTTTTAAGTAGGACAACACGGGAAGCCTACTGACTCGCGAACGGCTCAGTAATGCCTTTTTAAAGGATCTCGTCAACCTCTTGTTTAACAACTCGGCTGGTGACAAGCGCCCGTGAATTCGACGCAGATTGCCATTATGTATACGATATCTGTCAAGAGAGATTTGACCTAAGGGACAGCCGTCAAAGTAGAAAATGTCGGAGTATGTGACGAGGAAATGACGGAGGTTGCCCATTTGTGAGGGCAGAAGGTTCGGGGCAATCGTCTCCCTGATATCGTTCTGTATCGATGGAGAAGTGGGCGCGTCGACGGAAAGATTTGCTGAAGGAAGATCAAGCGGTAGTGATGAAATCTGGCACTCATCTGATGGCGCAGAGTGGCCTTGGGGATGAACTTGAGGGCAGAGCCGGAAGTTCAAGAAATGCAGAAGAGTCTGGTTGGTCGCAACAGTCACAACGGTGTGGGGAAAGGAAACGCTGTGCGACAAAAGCACACTGGGAGTTGGAGTAACCACATAGTCGCTATCCGGTACACTGGGGCAGGGTACAGCGACAACACACGTCAGTGCTAGGGGCGGCGAACGGACAAACTCGACACATGGGATCTGACTGAACTGTGTCGGTAACGGCCGGTGAAGCGGGGAAGCCAAGTTCGTCGACACCGGTCGAGCAGTCAATCAGAGCAGAGGGGTCAGGCAAGAAGTCAAGTGAAAGGCTTACGCCATCAGGGCAGTGGAGAAAAAACCTTCCTGTCGTACATGCGCCAGAACAATATGCAACACTATAACTATATAACGTGCGTGATTCTATGGTAATGTATATACTTATGTGCGTATGCGGGAGAGGATGGATGTATATGCTAAATTCTTCCCGGTATTTAGCAGTTTAGTTCTAAGTAGTGCTTGTTTTCGCCTCCCCTTCCATTGTGTGCGTCTTTTATTGCGCTAATTCACTTCATCAACTAGAAGTTCTCCGCAATAGCAGCATTAACATATATATAGAGAAAGAGACGGCGTTCATCACCGATAGGGGCTCCCTGACGGCGCAGGTGACAATAGAAGGGCGCAGGATGACAACCGGCAAGTCGGCCGCTTCGTGCACTAGTAGACTCTCTGCAAGCGCCTTGGTGTAGTGGTACGTGGTCGGACGGCCACCCATCACCTGGCTCAGAATCTTCTCTTGAAGGTCTTCCTCCAGCCATCTGCAACGACAGCACGTAACACAGATTTGCTGAATAGCCCAGAAAGCTTTAGGACTTGTATGGCTAACGTGTGGTGCTGCAACAAATCTTCGAGAAGAGTCGACTCATTCAAAATAAATTATGGTGATTTACGAGCCAAAAATGACGATCCGATTATGAGGCACGTCGTAGTAGGAGATACCGGATGAATTTTTATGCTCGACCCCCGGGTTTTTTTGACGTACATCGAAATCCAAGTGCGCTAGCGTTATGTGCATTTCATCGAAATGAGGCCTCCGCAGCACGGAATCGAGCCCGCGACCTCATGCTTCAACGCCCAGTTACGGCACGGCGGGTCTTGAAGGGCAACAATAAATCGAGTAACACCCGCAAGACACCTTATCGACATTCATTTGGCTGATTGGCTGTAAAAGGTTGACCACAAGCGCACAAAGAAATGCCAGCGTTCTTTCTTTTTTGAACTTAGCACCTAAAATGCAGCCTAGGCCCTTGAGTATGAAGCCAGCGATTTGAAGTTGTTTTCACGTACTGGGACTGTTTTCGTACGGAAATTGTTCTGAAACATAGTTAGGATTTGTTAGGAGTACTGCTTCAGAATGAAAATTTATCGATGACGGTGCTTCAAGGCCTGACGTCACGGAGTGCTGTGGCCCCCAGTATTTCGTGCTCGAAAGGAGCGCGAAAGACGCAGAAGAGTCCAGACATGAGCGCGTGTGGTGTTTTCGCTGTTTTCAAGTACGGGACCCAATCAAATAGCGCAAGCTTATCACGCTTATCTGTCTTGCCGTGTTTCCAGGCTTCATCCACGTGTGGTCATGCCGCCAAGCTTGTGCAATTTGATCATACAGCCCAACATAGGAGTAAAACTCTTGCTAGGGCTAGTTGGTTCATGCTTGAATTAGTAAAGGCAAGGCGCAAAAGACAAGGACTGAAGAACACAAACGACCAAATTCCTCTAAGCTGTGGTCGCAGCTATATCGGACAAACGGATCGATGATTCAATGAGCGTGCAATGGAACATTGCCGTAATCTGCGCAACAATGAAGGGAGCTTCCCTGCAGAGCATTGCAGAGACTGCACTAATTGCTGCCGTAAGATCGACAAAACTAAATTTTTGAAGTTCGGAAAAGACAGGTTCGAGTGGGAGATTGTGGAAGCCTATTTCATCAAGAAAGAGGGAAACAGCGCTGTGTCCGCGTCTTGCCACTGTCTCTCGTTCCTTTTCATGCGCTAAAAAACCTCTGTTATGGAATACCAACACGCCCTAACCTACGCTCTTCCAGGTAAGAAATGCGTCAGCAGGCCGTCCATTGTGCTTAGTGACAAGGAGACGACTTTTTTGAAAGGTTTCATTTAGGCCTCATGTCAGAGTGGTTTCATTTAGGTTTCTCCGTCTGTCTTCCTTTCCTTTATTTAGTTTTTATTTTGTTGACGATTTTCTAGTGGCTCTTACAGAATTGGTCGCTTTTTTTTTTTTACGCAGACACTGTTCTTTAGACCCTTTATCGTTCAACTGTTCTGTCCATTTCAATGCTTGTCACGTGGTTCATTTCTCGCGCGGTGACACGTTTTATCACTTTTTTAGGTAAGTGACTATTAGAGATTTTAGTTTTGACAGAGAAGCTGGACTTAGACGCCCTTTCTTCATGTTTTTCCGTGTTATTCGCTACTCATTATATTCATAGTCGTGCGGGTTTCATCACTGACTGGGCCTTAGGCGTTTGAATGGTGTTATGTTTTGAATAGTTGATAGTGAAGCATAGACGGTATTTTTTATGTCTGGTTTTTTCTTCCCGTTGGTTTGGTAAAGACTGTGCTCGATGAATTCGTTCCCGTGCTGCTCCACGTGTGGTTCTTGTTTGCTCATTTGATCTTTTGTATCAGATATGATTCCTGAGTGGTCGATGAATTGCTGTATTTTTCTAACGTTTCCTCTGTGATTTGGCTTGATTGACCTACATAAGGCAGGCTTGTTGCGGAAATAAACTTAGTTGTGAGTGGCGCCGGTCCTGTCGTTTGTGTCCTCCTTCAGTCCTTGTCTTTTGCGCCTTGCCTTTACTAATCCAACATACCAAACGGTCTTCAATGGCACTCTCGCTGGCGGCGCGCACACATTCTTGAGGAGATGCATGAAATGCAGCGACTACAGGGCTGTGCGTGCCAGGAGTCAAAGGAATGTCCTTACTCCGAAACATCGATGACCTTTTGGTACGGTATTTCCTCTGGGTAAACAATTTCATCCACGTGGTTTCTGTTGCAGAAGCAGTAGGCTGTGGACACGTGCACGAAGGCCTGCCAGGTAGAGGAAAAAAAAGACAAACAAATAAAAACAGCACCTTTGAGATGTTTCTATTTAACAAGGTAACATATTTCTAGGCCACCAAGCTGTGCGGTGCGTGGGCCAAGCACTGCAAATACGTTGAGCAGAATCTGTCCCACCTGCGCATGTTCAGAAACTCGCGGCGCTCGTACCACCGTATTAACCGCACCATGCCGTGGTGCTTTGCCATAAATGAATCGTTTTGAGTGATATGCGTTGTTGCGACGCATTATACTCACTGCGCACACGCTGTCACCGCGGCACCACGCTTTACATGCCGCAAGGTCAACGTTTCACAATCATCGTGTATTGCATTTATGCTAAAACATGGCCAACTTGTGCGACCTTTCAGAATCACGTGTAGAAATCCAGTGAAACTGCATTGTGCTAGGAGTTACATTAATAATTTAGATTGCCTGCAATTAAACCACACAATTTAAAACGCTGCCCTCGAATGAATCGTCCGTTTGACACCTTGTCCGATATAAAACGTTTTGGAGCGCTTGATACAGGAAGCTTTTTTTTTCTTATTTTACAAAATCTGAAATTGAAAGAACGTAACTGAAAAGATTTTGCACCAGAAAACAACACACACATGAAAGACGACGACACCACGGGCGCTACTTCAACTGTTTAATGAGGGTGAAAGCACTCGAGATATATAGCCCTCCAAAACACCACGCATGCGTACAAGGCAACATGGAGTACAATGTTTTATCAGAGTAGGCGCGATAGAAACTTCAGCTCAGCCTCGTAAAGAAAAACCGATGTATCACTAACACAGTTCGGACCCGCTTTCTTGATGTAGAAGGCTTCCAATGTTTCACGCGATGTCTGATGCCTGCCTCCACCCAAACTCCTCGCATCGCGGAACCGTGGAAAACAATTGGTGCAAGCCCTGCAGTGATCCACAAGTCGCTCACCTTCATCATTTTTTATACCTTTTGCATATTCCCTAAGCCGGTCGTTTACACAACGCCCCGTCTGTCCAATGTAGGATTTCCCGCATGGCAGAAGGATTTCATATACGACGTTTGTGGCACACTTTACGAAACGCTGGCCATGCTTCTTCTGACAGCCAGGCATTTGGCTTTCGCAAGTTATGCGACGGCTTAGCTGGGCAAGCTTTTGGGGAGCGGTGACCACCGGTACATTATACCGGTTAGCCACTTTTTTTCAGGCTGTGGGTGACTGTATGAATGTATGGGACCACTATAGGCCTCTCTTTTTTCTTTGGCTCTACCCTGCTTACCCCAGCCTTCAACTTCTTCAAAAGCGTTTCTGCCACAGGGACCAAGACCGACTCAGGGAAGCCAGCTGCAAGGAGCCTGCCCAATTGGTCGTAAAAACTTGCTTGCATCTCATGCACACACGACTTCCGGAGCGATGACTCCAGGCAGAGGTTGGCGATGCCTCTTTTCACTACCTTTGAGTGGACCGAATTGTACGGCAGGAGCCCTTTTTGGGCACGAGGGGAGTAAGCCCAACAAATGTGCCCATCTGAAAACTTTAACTGTAAATCTAAAAACTGAAGCAAACCATTATCCGGTAGCTCATAAGTAAAACAGCCCTTTCCCCAGATTTCCAAAATCATCTAAAACACTGCTTACTGTAGCCTCATTCGAAACGGAGCACTGCTTGTTTAAAACCACTAAAAGGTCGTCCATGTAACGAAACACTTCAAGGACGGGGCCTTCTGTGAACGACCGGCTAAGGGAACATGCAAAAGGTATAAAAAATAATGAAGGTGAGCGACTTGTGGATCACTGCAGGGCTTGCACCGATTGTTTTCCACGGTTCCGTGATGCGAGGATTTTGGGTAGAGGCAGGCATCAGACATCGCGTGAAACATTGGAAGCCTTCTACATCAAGAAAGCGGGTCCGAGCTGTGTTACTGATACATCGGCTTTTCTTTACGACGCCGAGCTGAAGTTTCTATCGCGCCTACTCTGATAAAACTTTGTACTCCATGTTGCCTTGTAGGCATGCGCGGTGTTTTGGAGGGCTATATATGTCGAGTGCTTTCACCCGCACTAAACAGTTGAAGTAGCGCCCGTGGTGTCGTCGTCTTTCTTGTGTGTCTTGTTTCTTGGCGCAAAATCTTTTCAGTATTCAAGATCACCAACTACCCAGCAGTTAACTCTTCGAAAAATCGTAAGTTAGGTCATGTTGGTATTTCATTTTAGCGTTTAGCACCCAAAACACAGACATTTCAGACAGACGAAGCGCTGTAAGTGAACCACATGTGCTTAATTTTGCGCACTAATTTGCTATAACGTTGGGCCTATTTTCGCAATATTTTGCCTCGGTGGCCTTTGTAGTTCTCCAAGGGCAGAATGATAAATAGGGTGCCACAGGTAAAAAGAAATTATATGATGCGGAGTGCTTGCAAAAGGCCATAATTACCTCACACTGTGAACTGCACTTACACATCACCCATGACTTTTCCCTTAATTAGGTAAATATTGACACGCATACATTGTTTCTTTTTTCGCACTCCCTTGCTTCTCAGCTTGACCACTGCGTGACAACATAAACAAGCTGCCTCGCTTAGTTAACCAAGGAAACTGGATATAGGTGATAAGAATCTCGTATATATAGCTCATGAAAATGGGGGAAAATAAGTATTTAGCAATCATCGGAAATATTTCTAGTTACGCGCCAATCGGTACGATTAAGGCGCATATTAAACCACCGGAATGCTATAATTTTCAGTACATTTCATCTGGATGCCATTTATACTTCTCCCAGGGCATCGTGCCAAATTCGGCGCCGTTCGTAAAACACCTGTAACGATCGACGCCGGATCGCTTAGCCGTACATTCAGATGGTCTATCCTACAGCTTAGAGAGTGTGACAAACAGCTGTCATGAATGACAATGCAACACTGCTTGTTAAGCGGCCACCGCTTATCTTTGCATCATTACGCACCGCGGACAATTGCTACAGCGCCACTAACTTCTGGTTTTTGTTCGACTCTATATGTGCTGCGGATGTCTCCTCTTCACGCTAACGGAGCATCCACCGGTACGGTGGATGCTCCGGGCAGTAGTAGCACGCGGTAAAAGAAACACATGCGCAGTGAGCGCTTCGCGTCAACAAACCGTAACAAATCACGCATGACGCGAAGCCGATATCTCTAACAGCGTAGCGCTCCCTATCGATATGTTCGCCAGTAGTGCGACTTAATACGCAAGTCTCACTACTTGCAATACTCACTTCTACTCAACGTCCCCAGTGGAGGGTACTTTACGGAAATATAGCTTAATATTCGTGTGATCTACTGCCTCACCACTGCTGACGTCGCAAGGAAGCTGAATTCAAAGTGGAGTTGAAGTACTGAATTTATGCACAGTGACAAACAAGCATCCGAAAATAAGAAACCAGCGATGTGCACGGTAGCGGCACAAGATTGGACTACGTTTCCTAAAGGTGCACGCATTTAGTGCGCAATCGTCTGCACACGTCGCTAAAGCTGCTCCCCGCATCACGAAGCCAGGAACGCGCACTTACGGATACGTTCTTCAGTTTGTGGCACAACTCCACTACTCTCCGTGTGCCCAAAACGTTGATGTCAATGGCTTTGCTGCAAAGAATAAAAAAGGAAAGGCGTCAGACGCATTGCTTAAACAAGAGTAACAAGTCACGAGTTAACTTTTGATTGCGCTTGTTAAGGGAGGCGAGGTTGTATCCTCCATGTCTTCTCGGTAATCAGACTCGTTGTTTTCCAGCAGCACACAGTCCCCATAGCGTAACACCGCGTCGCTTACTTATGGTGCAAGCATATCTGAGGGACTCTCTCTCCTCCCCATCTTTCATCCCCCATCCCGCTCCCATGTGTAGGGTAGCAAACCGGTTAAGCTAAACTGGTAAACCTCCCTGCCTTTCCTTCTAAACTTTTTCCTTCCTTCCTTCCTTCCTCGTGGTGGCAGCGTGCTTACGCGAGGAAATGCTTCTCCATGTAACACCGCCGAGTGCTTCAGGAACGCACAATGCGAAGCCATAACAGTAGCACGTCGGCTTGCTTATGTTGCAGGGGGCACTAGGAAACTGCTGCTTTGTTCGATAACATCAGGCTCCAGGTAGTAAACCAGAAATATTCTTGACTCTAATTAAATGGCTAAGCAGTCTTGCGTGGAAATATTGCTACCCTTGAAGTATACCGTAGCTTGCACTGAACAGCGCTAATGCAGAAGGAAGCATATTTCGCTACAGCAGTTAGTAACAGTAACTAGCAAATTTGACGGCGCTAGAAAGGATATACATTGAGCATTCTAAGATGCACTTCTGGAAGCGTAGTTAATCGTGACGAACTTGAAGCTTGCTAACTCCGGACTGTGCTCCGCTTAAGGAACCTGTCAAGTGCCGTTTATGTTGCTTTATGAATAGGAGATGGGATCTTCGCTAAGCGATTTGAGTTTTCCTATAATGCTAACGTCCGCAGTCATGTGAGTGCCTGTCCGAAACTACAATACACGTCACTATTCAGGTGCAATTTCTTGACATTTTTCAGAAGCGGGAGAAAAAGACTGCGTTGGCGACTTGCCCAGTACCCGGACTAGAACTGTTGTCTGCAAACGTTTCTACATGTCCTAACGGAAAATGGTAGGTGTAACGCAAAGAGGATGAGAGAAGTACGAATTGAACAGCAAGCAGGCGTAGCCGATATTCTAGTTGACAATAGAGGCCAACTACAGCATTCTTTGCAGCAGTGTTAATGCAAATGTATATACACGCAGCAAAGAAGCAAGCAAGGGAGAGGACAGAGTGCTGACTTTCACCTAAAAGCTTTTATTGAGGGCAGCTCGCCAATTTATACCAAGGGCACATCAATAAAAGACATTACAAAGTATGTTGTCTCATGTGCCCTTGGCATAAATTGGCGAGCTTTCCTCAATAAAAGCTTTTAGGTGAAAGTCAGCACTCTGTCCTCTCCCTTGCTTTTTTCCTGCGTGTATATGTTCATTAACACTGCCACAAAGAATAGATCACCAGCTAGCCCGCCAACAGTACGCAACCACAACAAAATATTAAAACACGAATATCGTTTCAGATGTTGCGGATACAGAGCAGACTCCGTGAATTAAAGGAGTTCAAAGCCGGGCTGTTTTGTTTTTGTGCAACATGGCGAACAGCGCAGAGAACGCGTTGACAAGTGAACGAACAAAACAACACGAAAGCCTCTGGTGACTGACCAAAAGTTTGGTAACCACTACAGGTTTCTTAATTAAATTAAATTCTGGGTTATCACGTGCCAAAACCAGGACCTTATTACGAGGTACACCGTAGTGGGAGACTCCATATTAAAGTTGACTACCTGGTGTTATTAAACGTGCACCGAGATCTATATGATTACACGGGCGTTTGCACATTTCCCTTCATCCCGCAGGGGTCGAACTCTCGAGCTCAGCAGCTGAACGCCACCGTAGGTCAAAGTGCGGCACTCATAAGGACGTCGAAAGCACGTGACTCAATGATCGGGAATATACTTGGGGCAAGGCGCCATCCGTTCGGTGTCGACTGTATCAGTAAACATCCGGGCAATAAATTAACTGTCACGTTAATTTATTTGGCGATCATTGATGCGTTCTCTCAGTGCTCCAGCAGAGCGCTGGACAAGTGTAGATGCAGTCCACACAGGAAATGCCCCAAACTATGTGCACGCAAACTTTTTATGTGCACACAAGCGGTCCTTTACCTTGGTGAAGTCTTGCGGAGCTTGTTTCGAGCCATGCGTGCACATAAAAAAAAAAAAAAACGGATCATAACTAGAGAAGACGCTCAACCTGAAAGCTTCTCTGGTCTTTCTACCAAGAAAAGTCCATTTTTGCGCACAATTAACAAGGAAGGAGATAAGCCCTTTGTGAATAGTGCACTAGAAAAAGCCTGTTCATTGATCAAAGGAATGTTTCGGAAACCAGCCCACGCAGTCACTCTCTGTCGCTGGTTCCGGCCCCGTACCGGCGCGTTTCCAGCGAGCCCTGTTCGAAACGAGAGGCAACCATTCGGCGGCAGCTGCACTTGAACTTCAGCTTGGTCAGAGCATACACACGTTGCTCGTGACTCGCACTCGTGTCACCAGGGATGTGTCAGCAGTAGCTGCTCGTGTGACGAGGACCTTATGTCACCGCATTGGGAACCAGAAACCAGCATTGGTTGCGAAGCCTTAATCAACTAGAAAGGCAGTAATATTGGAAATTTCGAATCGGACAGTCCATGCTATACGATTTGTACACATTACCGACGGCGAATAGCAAGCAAGGGACAGACGAAACGCAAAGGAACCGAGGACACAGTTCTTGATTCGAGAACGTACTGTTCCAAGTTGTCCAAAATATAATGGTTAAAAACACGTGAGAAATAACGATGGATGCAAGGACCATTCTGAAGGATTTTATTTAGTAGGTAGCTGTTGCCACCAGTTTCTCAGCGTATGCACGTGACATATAACTTGTGCTCAATAATTTCCAGTTATTCAGTAAGAGTGGGTCACTTTGAGGCCACCTAATACACGAATATGTTACGATTTATTATTCGGCCAGTCTCACAGCATAGCATTCTTTTGAAACAACGTGCGGTGCTGTATCTGACACTTCTCTCCTGCAGCGAACGCAGCACTGTACACGTACATCTGGTAACTTGTTTCATAACCGTCATTGCCATGGTGCCCCAGACAATTTACAGCAGTTGTTTATCATTTACAAGCGCATCAATTGCCCCTCAGACGACTGAGGGGCATTAGTACATGTATGTGTCCACACGTATAAGCCTGAGTTTCATTTTTTGAACAAATGAATTCTGCGCGAACTTCATATTTCACGCTGCTTTAGAATTGAGAAAATATTGTTTATCGGGTTCTATATTCGGTCCTCGTTTTCTCGATCATACGTATTGGATTAGGTGTGGAACTTTCATTTTAACACACCCACAAATTAAATTTTGTTTTGTTTACTGACCAGAAGCCTTTTGTGTGTGTTTATTAACGCGACAGCGTTAAGGAGCTCGTGTCGCAGAAAAGCCGGTGTCGTCGGCGCCGGCGGCCGTGAGCGATAAATCCCGGGCGGCACTTAATAAATAAAAACAACTTGCAAGATGGGCTGGGTGGGAATCGTACCAGGGTCTCCGGAGTGTGAGACGGAGACGCTACCACTCAGCCACGAGTTCGATGGTTCAAAGCGGTACAAAAGCGTCTAGTGAATGCGGTCTTGCCTTAGAAAGGTGCCGTAGAAAGTTATACTGCGCTGTATATCTGTAATTATGAGCATGTAACTTACAGAAGTCGCAGTTACACGAGTAGCGAAGTACGTTTCAGCTACATTTACTCAGCGCACACGCAGAGCCATCTTGATCTTCTCCCCTTCGGGCCGTGTGGGGACCGCTGCAAGGATGCCCCACTACCCTTGTGTTTAATAAGTTTTTTCGCTCTCTCCCCTTGAAACTTCCAGCGTGCGTCACTCGAACCCTCGTGATTAGGCGACGCGGCTCCTCTTTCTGCTCACAGCGCGGTTCCTAGGTGCAGCGCCCGATGCGAGACGCCTCTGACGTGATCGCTGCGCCGTAGCGCGTCTGGTGGGAAAGCGTCCCCTGCGATGTGTGCCGAGCTGCTTCCGATGAGTCATGCGTCTGCGCGGTGCTCCCAAGCGAGATAGAGGACGATTCCATCGAGGCGTCAGCTCCATGATCGCGTCGGCCTTCATGGCGCGTCGCGGCCCGGCTGTCCGTGCCGATCACGCCACTTGGCTCGCGTAGATCGTTTCTCCCTCCGAGACACCGAGTTCTTTGGTTCGTTCCGCTTGCTCAGGCGCACGTTTCATTGCCGCGCCGAACGCCGCGTTGCTCGGCGCTCACCGCGTGATTGGTGGGTGCAAAGTCCGATGCGGGGTGCCTCATAAGTGATCGCTGCGCCGTAGCACATTGTCTTACACCCCTTGGCGGGTCGACGGCAACGCTGTCACGTTGCACTCTTGAAGGCGACGCTTAAGCGTCCTCCATTTTTTTTATGATATGCTGCCTGAGCACACGAGTTTTCCCTTGACAAGAGAAGGAACAGAACGCAGAGCATATGTTTTGCAAAATGCCCGGTCCTTATTTCTGCGCAGTCCATGTCTCCGTGGCAAATTTTACGTGTGCAACAAGCGTGGATGCGTCATAAAAAGCTCGCAAAAATAAACGTTTTCATTACGAAAATTATAAATGCGCTGCTATTACTAGTTGCCGGAAATTACCTATGACCACGTTGATATTCAGCGTGGCTTCTCGATTTGGGTTCCGAGATTAGGCCGTGACCGCGCTGCGCTGGCAATATCGGATTGGGCGTGCTGGAATTTGCGTCATATCCGCTAACCACTAACTGAACGCATCGTCTCTGTAACCGCTATGTAATGGCTCATGACAAGATACACAATTACCAAATACAACTTTGGCAAGATCGCTTCATTTAAAGGGCCCTTGAAATGGTTCAGACAAATTTGTAGACGCGTAGGGTAGAGCTAAAGTTAATCATTCACACCACAATTTTTGTGAAGCGTTTCATATTAAGAGAGCTCCGGACGGTTACGAGTTACCCTCCTCCATAGCCATGCATTTTCTCCTCAACACGTTCGCCGAGTGATCGGCGCTAAGCTCCGCCTTCACTGGCTCTGCATCATGATGGTACATCGTGTCGTCTACTTCCGGTTCTCTAGAAGCGAGCGCGCGAAGCCTCTCCAACCTCTCCGGCAGCCGCTTGGCAGTCGACCCCAAGCGAGACCTATCGAAGCTCCGTGCGTTGCGAGCATTCTGTCGCAGCGCCGAACGCATCTGGTACTCGGGTAACCACAGGCAGGCTGGGCCTTCCGACGGATGGGTGGAGGCGCTCACTCAAGCCGATGAAGCAACTTTAGCGTTCTTGTGCATTCTATTTCTGTTACTTTCTTTTTATAGAGACAAATTTACTAACATTCCAACTATTACGAACATCATTTGTTCACTATAAACTTTAAAAAGTTATCGACGACGCGCCCTGGGCATCCAATCGGATAGCTTGCCCCATTGACGTCAAGTGGGTGACTTACGTCACACGGGTAGGGGCAGCTGAAAATCCCGCCGAACAGTGTGCTGCGATCGGCAGCGACGTACACTTTTAAAACCTTGTAATAAATTACACGCTTTACGCGGAGTACTTACATGCGTCAATTAATGGTCGCAAGGACCTACTCTAACGACTCAGTACGTTTGTACAATATCGTCAAAATTGTTTCAGGGTCCATTTAACTATGCAGACTACTCATTATTAACAAATTTATCCAAAGTTACCTCATTGCAGTTAGCCTAGTTAAGACAAGGAAGTCCGTGAAGTTGGACGTGACGAGTAACGGCGTATAGAGGAGATTCATCATCATCATCAGCCTGGTTACGCCCACTGCAGGGCAAATGCCTCTCCCATACTTTTCCAACTACCCCGGTCATGTACTAATTGTGGCCATGTTGTCCCTGCAAACTTCTTAATCTCATCCGCCCACCTAACTTTCTGCCGCCCTCTGGTACGCGTCCGTTCCCTTGGAATCCATTCGGTAACTCTTAATGACCATCGGTTATCTTCCCTCCTCATTACGTGTCCTGCCCATGCCCCCATTTCTTTTTCTTGATTTCAACTAAGATGCCATTAACTCGCGCTTCTTCCCTCACCCAATATGCTGTCTTCTTATCCCTTAACATTACACCCACCATTCATCTTTCCACAGCTCGTTGCGTCGTCCTCAATTTGAGTAGAACCCTTTTCGTAAGCCTACAGATTTCTGCCCCGTACGTGAGTACTCGTAAGACACAGCTATTATAAACTTTTCTCTTGAGGGATAATGGCAACCTGCTGTTCATGATCTGAGAATGCCTGCCAAACGCACCCCAGCCCATTCTTATTCTTCTGGTTACTTCAGTCTCATGATCCGGATCCGCAGTCACTACCTGTCCTAAGTAGATGTATTCCCTTACCACTTCCAGTGCCTCACTACCTATCGTAAACTGCTGTTCTCTTCCAAGACTGTTAAACATTACTTTAGTTTTCTGCAGATTAATCTTTAGACCCACCCTTCGGCTTTGCCTCTCCAGGTCAGTGAGCATGCATTGCAATTGGTCCCCTGAGTTACTAAGCAAGGCAATATCATCAGCGAATCGCAAGTTACTAAGGTATTCTCCATTAACTCTTATCCCCAATTCTTCCCAATCCAGGTCTCTGAATACCTCCTGTAAACACGTTGTGAATAGCATTGGAGAGATCGTATCTCCCTGCCTGACGCCTTTCTTTATTGGGATTTCGTTGCTTTCTTTATGGAGGACTACGGTGGCTGTGGAGCCGCTATAGATATATTTCAGTATTTTTACATACGGCTCGTCTACACCCTGATTCCGCAATGCCACCATGACTGCTGAAGTTTCGACTGAATCAAACGCTTTCTCGTAATCAATGAAAGCTATACATAAAGGTTGGTTATATTCCGCACATTTTTCTATCACCTAATTGATAGTGTGAATATGGTCTATTGTTGAGTAGCCTTTACGGAATCCTGCCTGGTCCTTTGGTTGACGGAAGTCTAAGGTGTTCCTGAATCTATTTGCAATTACCTTAGTAAATATTTTGTAGGCAACGGACAGTAAGCTGATCGGTCTATAATTTTTCAAGTGTTTGGCGTCCCCTTTCTTATGGATTAGGAATATGTTAGCGTTTTTCCAAGATTCCGGTACGCTCGAAGTCATGAGGCATTGCGTATACAGGGTGGCCAGTTTCTCTAGAACAATCTGCCCACCATCCTTCAACAAATCTGCTGTTACCTGATCCTCCCCAGCTGCCTTCCCCCTTTGCATAGCTCCCAAGGCTTTCTTTACTTCTTCCGGCGTTACCCCCGAAACAGGGACGACAATGGTGGTGTCGGCGCTGACAAAGGTAACTCCCTCTTCGCAATGGCGGTCGTATGCACGAAAGGAAAGACCGTGACTGCGGGCTCCGTAAGGACTAGATCGTAGGAGGCAGCGGAAGAAACGGCAATCGCATTGGCTATAATCAGCGGTCGGCAACAATACAGAACAATAATCAGCGACTCCAAGACGGCTATTAGGAATTTCACAAAGGGCTGGGTCTCCACCGAGGCGGCCAAAATCCTGAACCACAGGGCAGAAGACTTTAAGAACGGCACAATTACACCCAAATACCTCAAATGGATCTCGGCACATATGGGAGAAGTTACCATGAATGCCCCTCCCAACCTCAACGAGAAGGCCCACCAAGTCGCGCGAAAACTAACCCACCGCGGCACGGACAGTGACGGCCCAACACCCCGCAACCCCCGGGGAAGGGGGAAGGACTGCGGCGGAGGCGATGGAGAAGGAGGAGGAGGCGACGACGACGAAGAAGCGATAAAAGACGACAGGGACAGACTGGTCACGTACCACGACATACTGACACACTACATGAAATAAAGAGAAGCATACCCACAACCCCACAAACAACTCGACAGGTCTCAAGAAACAGATTGGAGAAGATTGCAAACCAGAACGTTCCGAAACCCAGTACACCTAAACAGAATAAATTCAACACAATATCCAGACGCAAGCTGCAAGCTCTGCAAACACGAACACGCAGACATGGCACACATCTTGTGGAAGTGCACACAGATCAGTTCACTATACGTAGAGGACAAGATAGAACCCGACCTTCTCGAGGAGCGATGGCTAAGCGCTCTGACTAGCTCAGAACTACACGACCAATTATGGGCTATCCAGCGGGCCCGGGCAGCGGTGGAAAGGCTATGCCTCACCGCACACAATGCCCGGGTGGCCTGAGCCCGGGCTGGCAACCTCGCAGGTCCTTTTTCCATTAAAGTTTTTTCCGTCCGTCCGTCCGGCGTTACCTGTGGGATTTCGAATTCCTCTAGACTATTCTCTCTTCCAATATCGTCGTGGGTGCCACTGGTACTGTATAAATCTCTATAGAACTCCTCAGGCACTTGAACTATCTCATCCATATTAGTAATTATGTTCCCGGCTTTGTCTCTTAACGCATTCATCTGATTCTTGCCAATTTCTAGTTTCTTTTTCACTGCTTTTAGGCTTCCTCCGTTTCTGAGAGCATGTTCAATTCTATGCATAATATACTTCCTTATGTCAGCTGTCTTACGTTTGTTGATTAACTTCGAAAGTTCTGCCAGTTCTATTCTAGCTTTAGGGTTAGAGCCTTTCATACATTGGCGTTTCTTGATCAGATCTTTCGTCTCCTGCGATAGCTTACTGGTATCCTGTCTAACGGAGTTACCACCGACTTCTATTGCACATTCCTTAGTGATGCCCACAAGATTGTCGTTCATTGCTTCAACACTAAGGTCCTCTTCCTGAGTTAAAGCCGAATACCTGTTCTGTAGCTTGATCTGGAATTCCTCTATTTTCCCTCGTACCGCTAACTCATTGATCGGCTTCTTATGTACCAGTTTCTTCCGTTCCCTCCTCAGGTCTCGGCTAATTCGAGTTCTTACCATCCTATGGTCACTGCAGCGCACCTTGCTGAGCACGTCCACATCTTGTATGATGCCAGGGTTAGCGCAGAGTATGAGGTTATTTCATTTCTAGTCTCGCCGTTCGGGCTCCTCCATGTCCACTTTCGGCTATCCCGCTTGCGGAAGAAGGTATTCATTATCCGCATATTATTCTGTTCCGCAAACTCTACTAATAACTCTCCCCTGCTATTCCTAGTGCCTATGCCATATTCCCCCACTGGCTTGTCTCCAGCGTGCTTCTTGCCCTCCTTGGCATTGAAGTCGCCCATCAGTATAGTGTATTTTGTTTTGACTTTACCCATCGCCGATTCCACGTCTTCATAGAAGCTTTCGACTTCCTGGTCATCATGACTGGATGTTGGGGCGTAGACCTGTACAACCTTCATTTTGTACCTTTTAATAAGTTTCACAACAAGACCTGGCACCCTCTCGTTAATGCTATAGAATTCCTGTATGTTACCAGCTATGTTCTTATTAACCAAAATCCGACTCCTAGTTCGCGTCTCTCCGCTAAGCCCCGGTAGCACAGGACGTGCCCGCTTTTTAGCACTGTATATGCTTCTTGTGGCCTCCTAACTTCACTGAGCCCTATTATATCCCATTTACTTCCCTCTAATTCCTCCATTAGCACTGCTATACTCGCCCCACTAGATAATGTTATCTATAATGTTATCATTATAACATTATCTAGAGGAGATTACCTGCACTCTAATAAAATAACAGAATGGGCGCCAAGTAAAGAACTTGGAGGACGCTTAAGCTTCGCCTTTAAGAGTGGAACATGATAGCGTTATCGGGCGTCGTTGACACCGACACCGTATTTTCTACGACACGGTACCCGATAGATAACAGTGGTGGGCCGATCCTGGCGGCAGTGCAGGGCAGAGCAATTCTCTTACCCTTGTAAGGAAGAGACTACAAGCCTTGACTCATCAATGGTTCATAGCCCCCGCAGGCAAGGAAAAAGGGGTTTGATTTTTCGCGTAACAGAATTGTTTTCACGTATGTTCAAACTGCAATCCGGCGCTACCATGTCTGTAGGTTGTGTGTCAGTTGGACTTTACGAATTTTCTTACGAATCTTACTTTGAGAAATTAAATTAGTTCAGTAACGCCCTATGCGGCTCGCGGAGGGCCTGCGTGATTGTGGTGAGAAATTGTGCGTCGTTGCAGAGGTTGCGGTTCGGGATGATTTTTTACGACGGACATGGCCACCGGCGACGGATGCCGACAGCGAATTTTCTGCTACCTGGAGCACTTAACGCTATCGCGTTAGAAGAATGCAGCGGAGTACGGCAGACAGTTATTGTGTTGAAATTGGCAAATTTGCAGGCACAGGTGAAATCGGTTGGTACCAAACAGGCTGGGTGGGGCGTACGTCACACAGTGGATACAAAATAAACTGATGCAAATGATAATAGAGCATTTTTCATACGGGACGCATTTCCGCCTCCGGCACGTCCGACGCGCTGCCTACATTGATTTCTGTGGTGCCTAACCGCATTTAAATAAAATGTTTCACCAACATGTTCATGGTCTATTTTCACAAAACTTAAACTCAATTTGCGCCACTGAAGGCTGAAAATGATTCCAGTCTGTATTTCACGTAATGCTTCGGTGATATTCAATGAATCTAATTAGCCACCACAATAACGTTGCACACACATCACCCCCCATATCGTCTACTTTTGAGCAAGCTCGAACATGCAGTAGAACGACGACTCTTAGCGTTTAGGCATGAAAAATCGTTGGAAGCATCAGCCATGTTTGATATCTGCACGGCAGGTTTCTGCACGGACAACGAAAAAGCCTTTTATGAGTATTCCTGTGACCAGGTCACAAACTGTATGAACTGAAACGCTTTTGCGACGAATGTTCATATGTGAAAACCACGTGTTTGTGAACACTCACTCTAACGTAAGTTCACGATGCAATGTTTGTTTGTTAGTGCATACTTTAAGCGCTATAGAGGGCCACTACAAGAGTGTAAATACAGATCGTAATCGTAGAAAAAGATTTCATTGGCATCTTTTCATAGCTAACAAAGGGTTGCATTAGTCGAAATACATAAACGCACAAAACAAAATCGGCGCAGGTACTGCTCAATCAATATATACAGAATAATTAACTCAAAGCACGGCTTTGCGAGCGCAATCAAATGAGCAAATAATTAAGGAATGTATTAAGGTAGTGCTCACCGAAGTGGTTCGTCGAAGCGCACAGAAGCCGCAGAGTGGTAGACAACGGAGACGTTCTCTGCCAGTTCGGCGACGTCCTCGTCGCCCAGGCCTAGTCCAGGCTCCAGGATGTCTCCGGCCACAGCCACCACCTTACTGAGCACAGACGGGTTCTCCTCTCTGACTCTGCCAAAGACCTGGAGAATAAGATCGCAGCCGCTCGAACATAACGCCCTTTTCTTTAATACGTTTTCGTTTCGACTGGGAAGCCACCTAGTCACGGCTGAACTGCAGAAACTCATTCCCATAAGTTATCAACTGCAAAGTGCCGCTGCGTAACATTTGTCGAATTATGGGCCTCCAGGTATTGCGGTTTAGTTTGGCAGGCTGCGGGTGCCCAGTAATATTTTATATCCTTTGCCTCTTATTTGGGGTTTGGCGCCGTTCCCTCGCTAGGTATAGTTGCCGATATAACTTGGGCCGCGGCATACGCGATGGCTGCTGTCTCGCCAAGCAGACAACACGTGCCCGGACAGGCAATTACGGTTCTGTGCTCACTCTTGGCCAATTACCCAGAATGAATGCGCCACTGAGACGCAACGAGTGTGGGGCATAAATTTATTTGGATGCTTGTCGCACTTCAATGTGCATACACCCCTCATTAGCATTCTTCAATCGACAAGCATCGCCCTCGTGACGCAGGCAGGCGACGAGGCTGTCATCCGGTACTGCTGCTGCCATACCTCGCGTACTCAAACACGCTTTGCGTCATGCAACATTGCGTTGGATCTGCTGTTAATGCGAGAACATGGCTCATGAGCGATAATATCTGGCCCAGTTGGCGTGACCACTGATGGTCGAAAAAGGCGCAACCTTTGGTCTTAAGGCGAGGTTATTAAGGCAAACTTAAGGTATAGTTAATTAAGACAGTCGGACCCACGACAGTTGGTGTTAAGGCGAAGTTGATTAAAGCTGTTATTTTAATTAAGATGCAGTTAATTCAGGCACTAGAAACCACGAGCTTTGGCGGTAGCCGAGCCTACAAAATTCTGGTTTAATTAAAGCGTAGTTAATTAAGGTACACTTAATTTGGAAAGTTAATTAAGGCGCTCAAAACCACCTTTGGTGGGAGTCGAATCCGCGACATGTGGTGTTAAGGCGCAGCTCATTAAGACATTGGAACCCACGATTTTTGGTGGGGTGCGAGCCCATCACCTTTGGTGTCAAGGCGAAGTTACGGCACAGTGAATTAAGGAGGAGTTAATTAAGGCACTCGAACCCGCGACCTTTGGTGGGAGGCGAGCCCATCACCTGCGGTGTTAAGGCGAAGTTAAGCACAGAGAAGGTAGAGTTAAGGCACTCGAACCCAAAACCTTTGTTGGGAGTCGAACCCTCAAGCTTGCGTTGTGGGATAACGTCTAAGCATCCCGTAGCGGTCGCAATTCTTTCGCATTCATTCACGTAGAGATAATTAAGAGCCCCTTAACTTTTGTTTTATTGCGACAGCAATTATATGGACACTTAAGGCGCATTTTTACGTCGCCGCAATCCGTATAAAGTCCAAGGGCGATAAGGCCGTCGCCGCGCGCCTCAGACTGCGTCTACGAGCTTGCGAGAATGAGCCGACGATCACGGTGCAATCTCGCGCACGAGAAGAAAGCGCGAGAAAGCTCGCCGTCTTCCGTAGCGTGCAAAGGGGGTGGGGCGCTGCGGCAGCAAGTGCGTACGGCGCGGCCGCGCTGGATTTATATTGAAGCTGCTTTGGGGGCACAGTCTAGGTGCATCGACGGCTCGTAGCTTTGCATGTGCTGTGTTCTCGACACTCAGGTTGCGCTCAAGCGATAGACAGAACGAAGGTCGCATTGCTCGCTGCTGGGCCGCGCTTCATCACGCCAGCGTTTTGACAGGGAGTTTCGGCGGTCATTGCGTGTGTTGCGTTGATGTTTGTCTGTGCGTACTGACACTACGCTTGTTAATTTAGTTTGTAAGTGATTGTTTGCAAGTTCATACGGCCGGTACAACTACTATCCTTACTTTTATTGCTGTGTGCTAATTTGCAATCACAATCGATGCTTCGCCTTTTGGGCGAAACCGACTTTTTTATGATTGACCCAACCGTGCTTAGGGCGGTAGGCACACTGAAGACAATAAAAGTGCGGCTTGTTAGAATAGTGTTCTCAAAGTATCATCGCTACAACGCAGTGCACAGCACGATGGAAGGGACGTGTCGCGGTCTTGTCTCCTTTTCGCACAGAAGCTTCAAATGCATACGTGCCTGATCGGTCAGTTCTATTGAGTATGCTGTGCACTTTATTAATGCGATAAAAATTACAAGGACGCTCCATGCAAATGTACGACGTCACCGTGATGTTCAGTATAAGGTCTAAGTGCGATAACATCGCGACCACGTGCCGTATGCTGTGGGTGCGAGTGTAACGGTGCGAGGGTGAGAAGGATGGTGGCTTGATCTGGTGCTTAAGAGAGGAAGCGCGCCGTTTTCCATCGCGCAGAAGGCGGCGGCAGGGGCGGAGGGGTAGGCAGTTTTGCTCCGGCGGCGGGTGCGTATGGCGCGGCCCCGCGGGCGCTGTGCCGAAAGCGATCTGCGGCCGGTACAGTCTAGACTCGCCGAGGGCTGCGTCTGCGCTGTGTTCTCGTCGCGTTGAAGTAAGAGGCCGCACGAAGGTCAATTCGCTCGCTGCTGCTGCCGCTCTTCCTGACGCCAACGTTTGGACAGCGAGCGTCTGCGGTCATCGAGTGAGATGTGTTCATGTTTGCCTCTGCACGGGTGGCAGGATGCTTAATTTAGTTTGTAAGTGCATGTTTACACGTTAATACGGCCGATAAAACAACTACCTTTTGTCTGTCTAGTCTACTGCTGTCTAATCATTTGCTATTGTAATCGATGCTTCGCCTTTTGTGCGAAACTGCGACATAATTCTTTATGGGAGACGCCTGACTCAAGTAAAATTGGCGCATGAGCTGAACGAGATCATTTTGGGCAATTGGTTTTACTCACGGGCCTTACGCTTATACTTAAATGGTCTAACAACCAATTTTCGTGGTACCCATTTTTATAGTGCAATGGAAAGCTCGCCGGTCAGAGTGTAATCATGAAGTGGTAACGTGGAAAACGCCGTGGAACGTTTTTTAACATAATGTTTTAATTTGCAGTGAGGATGTAGTCGTTCACTGGAAGCGTGCTGAAAACGGTGATAGGTTAGCGCGATAGCGGTTATACGCCGGCATTAGCGCAAGGCAGACGACTAGTGCTGCCTTAGCTGTGAGAAATGATTTTGTTTATCAAGCCGATTCATGTTTTCTAAATTGGCGTTCGTCCGACTGTTTTGGCGTTTAACCAGTCGAAACGAAACCAGTGGGATCGAAAACGCAACGACGCTTTTACACGTGATATGCAGTTCAGCGTGTTGCTCTAGCTATGGATGTGCTTTTGATTTCCGAAGCATAAAATAAAGCGCCAGTGTAACAATATAGCAACTGGAATTTTAGGCAATAATTATGCTGTACTTAACAGTAGACTTACGTGCTGTAATCTGAGACTACATCCGAAGTATCATGCTTTCACCGCCAGGCCTCGCCACTTACTGTTTTTTTTTAGAATGTCTTTGCAAATTTAAAATTGTAATTCCTACTTAAATCGCGATCAGCGTGTTGGATTCTATCATTAAGTCATGCTCATTCAACTTCCATCAATGTGTCACATTTTGGCCAGTTGTCAGCCCCTTCGAGACTCGGTTAACACATTTCAATTTGTGAATTATACTGGTCGTGTCGGCGGCGCAGGAAATGCTAGACTTTCGCAACTCAGCCGCACCGGATGTAATAAGCTTTTCCGTAGACAGTTTTTTTTTAGTCTTGTCTCTCGTTCTAAAATCTAAATATACGTCCATCAAATGTCTGTGTCGGGTAGTCACCTGGAGCGAAAACACCCCATGCGGCGGCATCAACGGCACTGGTTTTTTGGCGTCAATTCCATTAATGAAAAACGTGCCACAAAATGGGAAAACTGCGTTCTACAGAAGTGACTTACTGGGCACTCGAACATCTCTTTGAGCCGGTCGCTAGGTTGAACGCCATCTTTGGCACGCAGAAGGACATAGACAGTCTTCAGCCCGGCACATGATCGAAGAAGTTTCTCGATAAGGATCTGCACAACCAGGGAAAACACAGTGAAAATAGATTGGAGAAAATAAGTACAGCGCATTAGCGCAACATCGAACAGTAAGGCGACACAGGTTCATTAGAAGCGTAAAAGAAAACGCGAATTGACAAGAGTATGTAATTCAGGCGAAACACGGGAGACCGGTGGAATTCGTTTGCGTCTTGACAGCCGTGCGTAAACCTAAACGAATAGCAAGTCTCCCTCTTCGGCACTAACGACGGCCCGCTTGCACACGTGCATACAACACGTTTCAACGAAGGCTTTTTATCAGTTATAAGAACTTTGTTATAAGCTCGCCAATAAATAGAAACGCCCATGCGGCACTTGCGGCTAGGAATAGGCAGACAGTTAACCAACAAATTTTAAATGATTAGGATAATAAATAATTGGTCAGGTTTGTTTTTTAGCCCTTCCGTTTGGCGTATTCCCCGATGTTGTGCCACACTGCGTGCCTACATCGAGGCAGCGGGCGCTGGCACCCCTTCCCCCTCGTTCTTATTATGTTGTTGCCCTTGGTTACAACCTGCAAAGTTCCAGGAAACTGCTGAACCCTTTTCGTGGGTCGAACTGAAGAGTCCAGGGGCACAGAGCACGACGACGAATCCACTGGCAGTCTTCAGAATTCCGCAGAACTGCTGACCCCTGCCGTGGAGACCTGTTTATGCAGCTTGGACTTCTGCTTCGACGAAAGAGGGTAGCGACGCGGTTTACGTCAGCACCGGTACTGCCTCGTTCCTGCCGACAATGGGACGCCGAAAGGGACTTGAGGTAGACCCGCCCTCGGAAAACGTATTGGGGAAGGAGGCTTGCTCACGCGGCGGATGCCGCGCTGGCCCAAAATTGCTTGCATGTGCATTGCTCACGCAGCGGCCGCTGCGTGACCAAAGCTTTCACATGCAAGCGATTTTGGGCCAGAAACGACGCAGCGCCCGCCGCCTGAGCAAGCCCCTTTCCTAATACCAGTTTTCCAAGCGGCGCGCGCCGCTGTGATCATGACCGCAACATTTGGAAAAATTCCCGAGCGGCGAGAGCGGCAACCAATGGCGGAGCGCCTTGAGCAGTGACGTAGAGATCACGTGGCAGAGGCGTGGTCGAAGCGCGGGCGGTGCGGGGAACTCGCCTGCTGGAGCAGACGGTTCCAGCAGACATTTGCAGCAGACGATGTGCGCTGCCAGTTTGCAATGTCTCGCGCGGTCTTCAAGTAGCTGTTCACCAGTCAAGTTGTGCAGGGTCCACTTGTTTGGAATGCTAAAATGAAGAATTTTCACAGCAAGGAGAAGGGTTCTTTGGGAAGGAATTATGGACTGATGCCGAAGGTACTCGTCGTCACAAGTGACACATACTTCCATAAAGGAAATCTCGGCGTCGCTCGAATCGGCCATGTCGGTTGGTGCCACTTGTTTCCATCTGTCGTTTTCGAGTTCCATTCTTTGGAGCCAGATTGTCCCGACGTGTTTTCTTCCTGCCTCTTTTATTCCCCGATGGTGACAACATATGGGCCCGGTCAGAGGCGATGAAACGGCAGTCCATACGTTTTATTCACAGCGAATGTAGGTTATTTCTTTTTCCCGTTTCACAACACCGAGCTAGCGGGGTCGTAGTTGTGTTCGGTCATGGCCGCCGCTTTTCTACTCCAATGCCTAGAGGGGAATTTCCTAATTTCATCGCGCCAGATAGTCTTCTGTCGCCCTCGATTGCGTTGTCCTTCTCTTGGTACCCATTCTGTAACCAACATTCTCCAACAGTCATCCAACCGGCGCATTAGATGACTTGCCCAGCTCCATTTTTTCCCGCTTGATGCCAGTTAGAATATCGGCGACACCCGTTTACTCTCATCCAAACCGCTCTCTTTCTGTCTCTTAAAGTTATGCCTACAAATCTTCGTTCCATCGCTCTTTGCGCGGTCGTAACTTGTTCTCAAGCTTCTTTGTCAGTCTCCAAGTTTCTGCCCCATATGTCAGCACTGGTAAAATGCACTGATTGTACACCTTCCTTTTCAATAAGAATGGGAAGCTTCATGTCAGGAGCTGGCAATGTCTGCCGTATGCGATGCAACGCATTTTTGTTCTGTGAATTTCCTTCTCATGATCAGGGTTCCCTGTGATTATTTGACCTAGTTAAACGTACTCCTTCACAGACTCTAGAGGCCGACTGACGATCCTGCTCTTGTTCCTTTGCCCTGCTATTTATCATTATCTTTGTTCTTCTGCATATTAATCTTCAATCCAACTCTTACTCTCTCTGTTAAGGTCCTCAATCATTTGTTGTAACTTGCCTGCATTGTTGCTGAGTAGAACAATGTCATGGGCAAACCGAAGGTTGCTCAGATATTCAGTGTCGATCTTTACTCCTAAGCCTTCTCAGTTTAATAGGTTGAATACTTCTAAGCACGCAGTGAAGAGAATTGGAGAGATTGTGCCTCCTTCTCTGACACCTTTCTTTATAGGTATCTTCCTGCGTTTCTTGTGTAGAATTAAGGTAGCTGTAGAACCTCTGTAGATATTTTCCAAGGTATTCACGTAAGTGTTCTGTACTCCTTGATTACGTAATGCCTCTATGACTGCTAGTAACTCTACTGAGTCATATTCCTTTTCGTAATCTGTGAAAGCAATATAGAGAGGCTTATTGTACTCTGCGGATTTCTCGGTAACCTGATTGATGACATTGATGTGATCCATTGTAGAGTAACCTTTCCTGAAACCCGCCTGCTCCCTCGGTTGACTAAATTCCAGTGTTGTCCTTATTCCATCGGAGATTATTTTGGTAAATATTTTATACAATACTGGGAGTAAGTTAATGGGCCTATAATTTGTCAATTCTTTAACGTCTCCCTTTTGGTGGATTAGTATAATGGTTGGATTGTTCCAGTTTTCTGGGACCTTGCAGCGAATAGACACTTCGTATAAAGAGCTGCCAGTTTTTCAAGGAATATGTCTCCTCAGTCTTTGATTAAATCGACTGTTATTCCATCTTCTCCTGCCGCTCTTCCTCGTTTCATTTTTTGCAAGGCCCTTCTGACTTCATAACTAACTATAGGAGGAATTCCTATATCCTCTTCATTACTGTTTCTAATTGAGGTATCCTGACTCGCCTGGGTACAGTACAGGTCAGTATAGAATTCTTCCGCTGATTTTACTATATCTTCGAGATTGCTGATGATATTACCCTGCTTATCTTTCAGTGCATACATCTTGGTTTGTCCTATGCCAACTTTCTTTCCCACCTATTTCAGGCTGCGTCCATGTTTTACGGCTTCTTCAGTCTTTCCCTCGTTATAGTTTCGAATATCCCTTATTTTCGCCTTGTTAATCAGTTTTGACAGTTCCACGAATTTTATCCTATCTCTTGAGTTGGACACTTTAATTTTTTGTCCTTTCTTCATTAGGTCATTTGTTACTTGAGAGAGCTTGCCTACTGGTTGCCTTGGTGCCTTGCCTTCCCACTTCAATTGCTGCCTCTGAAGCCAACCTAGCTACGGTTTCATTCATTGGCTCTATGCCATCATCACCTCTCTGTTCTAAGGCAGCATATTTGTTTGCAAGTACCAGCCTGAATTTGTCTACTTTTACCCTTACTGCCTCTAGGTTGACCTATTTCTTCTTGACCAATTCAGCTCTTCCTCTCTTCAAATTGAGGTGAATCCTAGCCCTTATAACCTTTGATCACTTCACTTTATCATACCTATCATTTCTACATCCTGCACTATGCTGGGATCAGCAGAAACTATGAAGTCAATCTCATTTCTTGTTTCACCATTAGGGCTTTTCCAGATCCACTTTCTGTTGCTGCGCTTCGTGAAAAATGTGTGCATTATTCGAAGCTTCTTCTGCGAATTGTACCAGCATCTCTACACTAGCGTTCCTAGAATCGACGCCGTAGTTGCCAATTGCTTGTTCACCAGCCTGTTCTTTCCCCACTTTTGCATTGAAGTCGCCCATTGCTACAGTACACTGAGTTCACACTTTTCTCATCGCGAATTCAACATCTGCATAAAACTTATCTACTTACTCATCATCGTGACTGGATGTTGGAGCGCAGGCTTGTACTACATTTAATCTATACATCCCATTAAGTTACGTTACGACTACAGCTACGCTCTCATTGATGCGGTAGAATTAGTCAATGTTGCCCGCTATGTCCTTATGGATTAGGAATCCTGCCCCGTATTACTTCATATCTTGGAGACCTCTATAGCAGAGAATAGGTCCGTTATTCAGCAATGTATTAGGCTCACTAGTTCCTCAGTTCTTAGAAGAACTGAGGAATATGGAAGAAAGTGAATGGTCTGGAAGAGTGTTGAGGTATTTGTACAGGAAAAACATAGATTCACAGTGGAGGAAAAGAACTAGGAAGCTTACCATCAAGTATGCGGCCTGTAGGGTGGGCAACACAGCAACAAAGAACGTCAAGAAGAAAGTCAGAGAGGCTGAAATAATTTCATGGGGGGCGGCAACGGAAAAGAAACCTGCCATGAGTAACAACTTAAGAGGAAAAAACGAAATCAGGAAAGGAACAATTTATGATAACTCGAAGGGAAGCTCATTACTTTTCCAAGCGAGGTGAGGGTGCCTTAGAACACACACGTATAAAGCTATATATAAGAACGAAGAAGAAGCATGTGCTTGCTGCGGTAAAGCTAGGGAAAAAATGGAGCATGTTTTATTAGAGTGCGAAGATGTCTGCCCAGCGGTCCATTTAGGCACCACTGGCCTCCTTGATGCCCTTGGGTTCCGTGAGAGCAGGGGAAAAGTAAACATATCCGCAATAGAGATTAGTAAGACGCGATGGGAAGATTGGTTGAAGAAAAGCAGGGAAAGGACAAACAACGGAGGAGTACAAAATTAAAGATCGGAATAGGTGGTCAGAAAATTTGGTTATGTGAATTCATCGTTTTTTTTTCTTTTGCCTTTTCAAACTAAGTAGGACATTAGGCAGTATAATAGCAAGAGCTTAGCGGTGCAACCAACCGCCCCGTTCCAAAGGGGACGCTCATAACGTCCATCTATCCAACCGTTCCTCCTAAGGTGACAGATGTCTTGTCATGTTCTTATTCTACGGTTTTTGCAATCACCTATATATATATGTTCTTCGTTTTAATAAAAATTTAGTTGAGAGTTAGCGCTCGTCATGTCTGCTCCTTTCTGTGTCCGTGTTCACTTCGCGCTAGAAGCTAAGATCATGTGACAGATTACTGTGTTCTTTTCTTCCTTTTGGAGGGGCGGAGACGAGCAAACTATTTCGCCCCTGTTAATGAGGTTTCACATTACGCAATACTTGTGTCTGGTGGGGTGACTAGAATTGAAGTGAAGATGCCATCCTATATGTGTTAGTTGTCTTGATGTGGAAAAGGAAAGGTTCGGTCACCCTTTTCATGAGGACATCTAAGAGACAAAGAGAACCAGAATTTCACGTTCCACTGTAAACTGTGTAGCGGGCTCTATGGAGTTCAAGTACGCGAGCAAGTTGTCTACCTCAGATGACTTCACCAATGATGAACAATCGTCCACGTAGTGCACAAAGAATGCGGGCGAAAGTGCAAAGCGCCCGCATTTCGATGTCCTTCATGGTAAGGTCGGCGGCTGTGGCCGAGAGTGCGGCTCCCATATAGCAGTCCTACTTGCGTTGGGCTCGCATTTCGCTGTTCACTAGTGCGCCTGTGCGCTTCGCGCTGTCTGACACGTGGTGCGCTCGACATGACTCAACACTAAGAACGCACTCCCTTTTCTATTAATCAGTTCTGTTGGTTATTGCATTTGTGCCTTTCAAGCATTTCTCTTTCAATAAGCAGTTCTACAGACTAGTGGAACTAAGCCTCACCGCGCCCTCCAGTGACGGAACGATAATGAAAGGAAGACGGCGGAAGCCGCACCCCCACAGACAACGGCGCCGTGCCTCGATGCCATACGTGTACGCCGCGTGAGCGAGATATTAGCGCGTGTGCTGCGAGCGGCAAGGGTCGCTCACAATCAAGCCTCTCTGGCTATTTCCTCCCTCGGCCAAAAGACATCGTTTATGTCGAAAATGCGCAGGGCATTGTGCACAAGATGGTCTGCACAGACTGCCCAGCGTCGTATGCTGGCGAGACTAAAAACTTCCCGGAAGGAATTCGTCAACACCAGAACGACCTTCGCCACCTAAACAGAGAACGCGTTGCTGTGGCAGGAGACCGAGCTTTTTGATCACCGTATTAGCCCCGACGGCACTGTCGTGTTGGAGAGAGTAAACAACCATCGGCGGCGGTTCCTTTTGGAATCCTGGCACATCCAGAAGACTCTGGATAACATCAGTCGTTCGCTAGAAGCACATTGCCCAGTGTTTATAGCTCAAGGTAGACGAAAAGTGTCTGCGCGCCTGTCAATTCAGGCGCCAAAAAGGCATGTAAGCACTGCCACGCCTTCACGCCATCTCCACCCTGAAGAAGGAGCCGGCCGGACTCCGAGACGTCGGGTTTTTAAAAGAAATTTTGGTTGGGGTTTTCCTTGTCTTTAATTCAGTCAAGAAATGGTGGGGAAGTTTAGGGAGCGGCATTACTTGTGGCGGTTTGTGTTGGTGACCGCTCCCTGTCATCGCTGGGGATTTGAGAAAGGAGTATGTGGCTTCTCGCATTGCCCGAGCACCTCACAGGCGGCACGGGTACTTCGTGTTGACATTCTTCTCCTCGGAGGCGGAATTTGACATCTACACGACTACCACTCTGGCCGATTGGGACATTACCTGTTTCCCTAGCAAGTGATCTAGGGAAGAGGGAGGGTACTTAAGAGACGTCCTCGGTATGGTGTGTGCCCGCCCAGAAGGATTTAGCCTGCTCTGCCAGAATGTAGCGTGCTCTGAGAACGATGTAGCTGCGTGCCACAATGTAACATGTGCTGTACTGGTAAGTCCTGCAAGTATGACTGTCTTTACCTGTAGCTGAGTTCGTTTCTCCGATGTAAGCAAACCCACCGTTACGTTGCTCCAACCTTCCTACCTCGTACTAATCAGCAAGGAAGCAACTCTTGTCAAAAAAGATCGGACGACGGCCTGTGCCAGCTTAGCCTTCGTGTGACGTCCCGGTAGCTGAGCCCAGCTACCCGTTTCGAGACGCACCGGTGGCGTAGGCTAGAGCGTGACCCTCTGTGTGGCACCCGACTCCACGACGCCCCGTATCCTGCAGCCCCTGTGAGAAACCTAGGCCATCAAAGTGTACCGTTGTGACTCGAACCCTACATCGTCAATAACTAGAGACAGTCGCCGCACACACACCCGGTTTGT